>NC_025993.2:93196859-93524359 GCF_000442705.2 Elaeis guineensis | reverse complement strand
TTAAATTTTTAGAAACCCAATTCACCCTCCCTCTTGGGTTGCATAGCTGGGCAACAAGTGGTATCAGAGCCCGGTGCTCTAGCCCTACTTTGATCTAACCAATCAAGGAGCTAAAGATCTATGGCAACTCAAGTTGGCACTTCTCTAGCCGAGGGGCAGTCCACTAACCGACCTCTATTTTTCAATGGATCAAACTATACCTATTGAAAAGCTCAGATGAAAATCTTCATTCAAGTACTTGACTATGATATGTGGAGTATCATAGTAAACGGACCACACACACCCATTAAAATTATTGACAATATGGAATCAACCAAATCCGAAAAAGAATGAGATGAGGTTGATAAGAAAATAGCTCAATTAAATGTTAAAGCCATGAATGTCTTGTATTGTGTCCTAGATGCAAATGAATTCAATCATATTTCAATTTGCATGTCTGTTAAAAAAATATGGGATAGATTTGAAGTAACTCATGAAGGAACTAATCAAGTGAAAGAATCCAAAATTAACATGCTCATGCATAAATATGAACTTTTTAAAATGGAACATGATGAATCTATAACTGAAATATTTACTCACTTTACTGATATTATAAATGGTTTAAAAAGTCTTGGTAAGTCTTATTCTAATAGTGACCTCGTGAGGAACATTCTTAGATCCTTACCAAGAACTTGAGAAGCCAAAATGACCGCTATCCAAGAAGCCAAGGATCTGAACATCCTACCCTTGGAAGAGCTCTAGGATCACTGATGACACATGAGATGAGCATGAAACAATATTAAGAAGAAGAAGTCAAAAAGAAGAGGACAATCATCCTCAAATCTATAGCTCAACTTGATGAAGAAACTGATGATACGAAAAATGAAGAGCAGGATAAAGAAATGGCTCTCATTACTAGAAGGTTTAAGAAATTTTTGAAGAAAAAGAAACAAGGAATGAGGAAGAGGCCACCCACAAAAGGGGAATATAGCAAAGAAAAGGATAAAGACCAACCCCTTATTTGCTACGAATGCAAGAAATCGAAACATTTTAAGTCTGAATGCCCATAACTGAAGAAGGGTTCCAAAAAGTACAAGAAGAAGGCCATGATGGCTACCTGAAGTGGAAGTGATGAGTCAAGCTCCGAAGAAAAAGACTCAAATGAACAAGCCAACTTGTGCCTTATGGCATATGAAAATGAGGTAAATTCTGATTCTCCTGTTGACTTTACCTTTGAAGAACTTCATGAAGCCTTTTATAATTTAATTGACGAACTAAAGAAGCTAGGGGTAAAGAACAAAGAGTTAAAATCAAAGAATCAATCTTTACTAAAATAAAATGAGAATATTTCAAATGAAAAATCTACCCTGCTTCAAGAAAATCTGAACATAAAGAATGAAATTGCCAAGCTAAAACCAATAGTTGAAAAATTCACCTTAAGTTCTAATAAACTGAATATGATTCTTGAAAATCAAAAGGCTGTTTATGATAAGGCTGGTCTTGGTTACAACCCCTTAAAGAAATAAAAGTTTCTAAAAAATATCTATATAAACTCTTCAAACAACAAGTTCTCAAACATTACTTGCTTCAAATATAGTAAAATAGGTCACAAGTCATACACTTATCTCTTTAACAAATTTTTAAATTTTAATGCAAAGAAAATATGGGTTCCAAAAGAAACCATTGTGACTAACCAAAAAAGACCCAAGAAAGCTTGGGTACCTAAAGTAAAAACTTGACTTTTGCTTGCAGGTGTGTCTAGCATCCTAAGGAGTAAACCGAAAATGGTATCTTGATAGCGGATGCTCGAGACACATGACTGGTGATGAATCTCAATTCATCACACTTGATGCTAAAAATGGAGGGATGGTCACGTTTGGAGACAATGACAAAGGAAAGATCATCAGTATAGGTAACATCGATATTACTCCCTTCAAGTATATTGAAAATATTTTATTAGTAGATGGTTTAAAACATAATTTATTAAGCATCAGTCAATTTTGTGATAAAAGAAACAAAGTTATTTTTAAATCTTCTGTTTGTATTGGAACTAGTCCTGTTAATGAAGGCATTAAATTTGTTGGGCATAGATATGGCAATGTTTATATGGTAGATTTGAATGATCTATCTAAAATAAACATGCAATGCCTAGTATCCTTAAATATCAAGATTAATGAGACTAGTTGGCTTTGGCATCATAGGCTTGCACATATTAGCATGCATTCACTTTCAAAACTCATTAAGAAAGAATTAGTTATTGGTTTACCCAAATTGAACTTTGAAAAGGATAGAATTTGTGATGTATGCCAACTAGGTAAACAAACAAGAGTTTCATTCAAATCTAAAAATATTATTTCAACTACTAGGCTATTAGAATTATTGCATATAGATTTATTTGGACCTACTAGAACTATTAGTCTAAGAGGAAAATAATATGGATTTGTAATTATTGATGACTTCTCTCGTTTTACATGGGTTTTCTTTTTGGCACACAAGGACGAAACTTTTCAAGTTTTCTCTAAATTTTATCGAAAAGTCACAAATGAGAAAGATTTTTCCATTCAAAATATTCGAAGTGATCATGGAACCGAATTTGAAAATCAAGATTTCGAAAAGTTTTATGATGAAAAAGGAATAGGACACAACTTTTCGGCACCTAGGACACCCCAACAAAATGGAGTAGTAGAAAAAAAAAATAGAACCCTTAAAGAAATGGCCTGTACTATACTATGTGAAATCAACCTTCCAAGATACTTTTGGGTGGAAGCTATTAACACAGCATGTTACATATTGAATCGTGCTTTAATTAGACAAATTTTAAAGAAAACTCTCTATGAGCTTTAGAAAGGAAGAAAATCAAACATTGCATATTTTCATATTTTTGATTGTCGATGTTTTGTGTTAAACAATGGTAAAGAAAGACTGAGAAAATTTGATGCAAAATTCGATGAAGTAATTTTTCTTGGTTACTCCTCTTCTAGCAAAGCCTTTAGAGTTTTCAACAAAAGAACCTTAGTAGTAGAGGAGTCAATATATGTTGTCTTTGATGAAACTAATGATCTTCCTTTAAGGAAGAATGAAGGTTTTGATGATGCAGATCCTCTTATAGAAGGAATAAAGGAGATCAATCTAAAAGATTCAACAATTCAAGATGATAAAAAACTTGAAGACAAACAAAATGAGGAAGGTGAAGAACAACAAGAACAACCTCAAGGTACAAACAATCTACCCAAGGAATGGAGGTATGATCACATTCATCCCAAGAAACTAATCATTGGTGATCCTACACATGGTGTAAGAATTCGTTCCTCACTTAAAGATGCACTCAATTATTTTGCTTTTGTCTCTCATCTGGAACCTAAAATTATAGACGAAGCTGAAAAAGATTATAATTGGATTAATGTAATGCAAGAAGAACTTAATCAATTTGAAAGAAATAATGTATGGACCTTAGTATCAAGGCCTAAAAACTACTCAATAATTGGCACAAAATGGGTATATAGGAATAAATTGGATGAACATGGAAATGTGATAAGAAATAAAGCAAGATTAGTTGCAAAAAGTTATAATCAAGAAGAAAGAATTAATTTTGATGAGACTTTTGCACCTGTTGCTAGATTAGAGGCAATTAGACTTCTACTTGCTTATGCTTGCTTTATGAAATTTAAATTATTCCAAATGGATGTCAAAAGTGTCTTTTTGAATGGATATATCGCTGAAGAAGTTTATGTAGAACAACCCCTAGGTTTTGAAAATCATGCTTTTTCTAATCATATTTTTAAATTAAATAAAGCTCTATATGGTTTGAAACAAGCACCCAGGGCTTGGTATGAAAGGCTAAGTAAATTTCTACTTAATAATGATTTTTCAAGAGGAAATATAGATACAACTCTTTTCATTAAAAGAAATCAAGATGATATATTAGTTATACAAATATATGTTGATGACATTATTTTTGGGTCTACTAATGAAACTCTTTGTCAAGATTTTGCAAAGCTCATGCAGGGGGAGTTCGAGATGAGCATGATGGAAAAACTCACATTCTTCCTTAGACTCCAAATCAAACAAACGAAGGAAGGAATCTCCATCACCCAAACCAAGTACATAAGAGAATTACTCAAAAGATTTGGAATGGAGAACTCCAAAGCAATTGGCACACCCATGAGCCCATCATGTAAGCTTGACAAGGATGAAGAAGATAAAAGTGTAGACTTAAAATTTTATAGAGGCATGATTGGTTCTCTGTTATATTTAACTGGTAGTAGACCTGATATTATATTTAGTGTTTGCCTATGTGCTCGTTTTCAATCAAATCCAAAAGAATCACACTTGAATGCAGTTAAAAGAATCTTTAGATATTTAAATGGTACACAAACTCTAAGATTATGGTATTCTAAGAACTCATTAATTGACTTAATAGGATATTCAGATGTCGATTTTGCTGGATGTAAATTAGATAGAAAAAGTACTAGTAGAACTTGCCAATTTCTTGGAGTTAACCTAATCTCTTGGTTTAGTAAGAAATAAAATTCAGTAGCACTGTCTACAGCCGAGGCTGAATACATTGCAGCCGAAAGTTGTTGTGCTCAAATCTTGTGGATTAAGCAACAACTCGAAGACTTTGGTATCAAACTTAATGAAACTCCCATAAGATGTGATAACACTAATGCTATAAATCTCACTAAAAATCCAATTCAATATTTTAGGTCAAAACATATTGAAATCAGGCATCATTTCATAAGAGAACATGTCCAAAATAAAGATATAATTCTTGACTATATTTGTACTGAAAAATAATTAGCTGACATCTTTACCAAGGCCTTAAGTGAAGATAGATTTTCTGAAATTAGGAGAGAACTAGGAATCCTTGATCCATCTGCTTAAATGTCTCTCTGATTTCAAGGTATCACTACCAAAAATCTTTTTGTCTTAATTCTCATCTTTTTTTTTGAGCTCAAAAGCCCAAAATTATCATTCTCATAATCAATTTTTGGGTAAACATTCTTCTCCTAATGTTTCATTTTTTTTTAAATTATTTCATCATTTTTCTGAATTTCTCTGTGCCATGAGTCGACCCCCAGGGTCGACCCTAAGGTAAATTTGTAATATTAATTAAATCCTTCGGGCACTTTCTTTTTGTTGGAAAACCTCCCTTGAGCCGACCCAACTCTCCATCTTCTTCCTTCCGCCAAGCCAAAAGACTCCCTCTCTTCTTCCTCAAATCCAAGTTTTTTTCCAAAACTCTTCTCCCACCATCTCTCACCTTCTAAATCTCCCTCTTAGAACCAAGCTCCTCCCTTTTCTCCTTCTCCATTTAGAGCGAGTTGAGCTTACCCTAGACTCTACCCGTCTTCTCTAAATCGACACTCCTCTTCTCCAAAATCCTTATTCTTCCCCTAAAAACCCTTTATCTCTTCCCATATTTGCTCTCCTAAGTTCCTTGCTAGCTCTGCTTGTGCAAATATTTCCGAAGATGAAGCTTCCACAGAGGAGAAAATCAGTTCACGGGTTGGAAGAAAGTGTGCGGTGGAAGAGACAAGCAACCGAGACCACTTCTGCTTCAATCTCTGCTCCTGCATCTGCTCCAGCTACAACTCGGTCTCCAATCAGTCCCAATAAGGTACCCCTTTTCGATAAGAAGGTAGAGACCGGCAAAAATATTGATTTTGGATTTTTTGAAAAGGAAGGATTCTCTATCGGATCAAAAATTAAGGACCAAAGTTGAAAATTCTACTGCTCCCTAAAAGAAAATACCTATGTGGATCTTGTTAGAGAATTTTATCTGAATTTGGGATACAGTAATGAAATAGTAAAATCCACAGTAAAGAGAATAGAAATTAGCCTAGATCCTATGCTTTTGGAGGAAATTCTTCATTTACCTTGTGAGGGATATACAAACATGGAACTCCCAGTCAAAGAGGAGGGAATAAATGCTATTCTAGGGAGAACCTTCACTGGAAGCCTAAATAAATTAGAGGCTAAGATTCTTTCCATTGAGATGAGGCTGCTACACCACATGGTAACTAAGTTATTTTTCTTTAGAAGTGGTAGACATGATCTCCTCTCTGGTCGGGACATCTGTATTATGTATCATGTTATCACTCAAACCCCTCTAAACCTCCCGGCATTGATGTTTGAGGCTATGAGAGAGACCTTGAATAGGTCCAAGGCACATTTGCCTTTCGGTATGGCTCTCACTTTAGTATTTAGGAGGTTTGAAGTTAGGTTTGAGGGGGAGGCAGTAGCTAGGCTATCTCACTCCGACACTATCAACCGCCATACTTTGCACCGCATGAAATTTTTCAAGACTGATGGTGGTTGGACAAAGGGTGTGGAAGAGAGAGCTGAGGACAGAGCAAAGGAGGAAGGACCATCATCACCTCTCCATGATCACAGGGCTGTATCTCCAGATATTCAGTTTGTTTCTGACCATAAGGCTGGGCCGTCAGAGTCTGCAAGGAGGCATACTTTAGTTCAGCAGCCGGACAGCAGAGCACACCCTTCAGAGATCAGATTGGCTGATGATCAGATAGAGATGATATCTCAGCGTGTAGCCTCCATACTATCTCATCAGATGGGCACTTCAGCTTTTGCTCAGGGATCGACATCTCATGATGTATCTGATCAGACACTGATCCCCCACATCTTCACTATTTTTCAGATGATTTCTGATCAGTCAGTACGCATCGAGCAGCTTGAGGGTTGTATAGTGAGACTGACTGGCAGAGTATTTGACTTGCAGAGGTAAGTGTTAGCTCTATCCCATCCACAGCCACACGAGGACATTACTGAGGTCTCAGACCTATCTGTGGAGGCAGCCAGATTGCGAGGAGTCTTAGAGAGTGGTTTTGACTTTCTGAGGAGAGAGATCAGGGGCTCTAGTGAGCTGCTTCCACTCAGTTCACTACACTGCTACAATCTATTTTGAGAGCTTTGAACCTTTTGGACACCATCAGACCTCTCTTATAGCTCAGTCCTTTGCTTCTCAGCCTTCAGGATCTTCTCACCCCTCCACTCGTGCTGGCACCTCTACCCGTGGCAGAGGCATATGCGGTTGAGGTCGAGCTCGTGGACATGATCCTTCATCTCCTCACCCTATCTCTGATTCATCAGACTCTAATCCATCCAACCATGATATCTATTAGATCCAGTGTAGTCTGTACTTTCCTAAATTTTTGTCTAGGATCTATCTTATGGGCCATGTAATGTAATGGTGACTGATTGACTCTTGGATAGTTTCTATTCATGTCTTTTGTACTCACTCATCCTTTGGATATATATATATATACTTTAACTTTCAATGAATATCTCTGATCAAATGAAGTTACTTTTAAATTCTGAAATATTTGAATAACAATATCTTTTCAATAAAAAAATTGATTTATTTTTTTTACAATTACTATATTGAGGGGGAGTAAAACAAGCAATAAAGAAGGAAGCTAAAGATGTAAAATTGATCCCATCAAAAGGAAGGAATAGAGAAAATATATTCAAGAAAAAGAAAAAGTAAAGAATCTCAATTGATGCTGTCAAAAAGGGGGAGTAGAGCATCAAGATTGAGGTTGAGCAATAAGAGCAATAAAGATTGAACATTAAGTAAATTGTTGAGCAAATGGGTACATATGTCACATACTTTTTTGTTCTTTCTTTCCAAGCAAATGCACTTATAAACAAATTTCAAATTTCTCTTTAAACTGATTATGATGTATTTCGTTCCAATACTTGGCTATAATATCTAAGTGATGCATCTTCATAAATTTGAAATTTATGTTCAATACTTTCTATATGCTTTTGCTCAAATGTTTTGTCATCATCAAAAAGGGAGAGATTGTTGCTCCTTGAATTAATTTTGATGATTACAAAGTATTTGAGGGGATTACTAATGATTTTGGCTTGAAAAAAGACTTATTGTATTTTAGGAGCAAAATCGTAATTTTGTCAAGACCTGATTCAGAAGCCTCAAGAGCAAAAACTGAAGACATACAATCTATAGGAGAAAATTTTAATATTTTTGGAAGTATATTTTGTAAGAAAATCAGGTATTTTATTTTTGAGTCGACCCCATGAGTCGACTCATGGCTTAAAGGGCTGAACGACATGCTAAAATTTTGGCCGGCACTCTTTATGAGTCGACCCCATGGGTCGACCCCTTGGCATGAGTCGACCCTATGAGTCGATCTCAGCTGCTTCGCAGGCCAAAATTATAGAATAGTCATTTTTTATTCTATTCCACAGAGGTCGACCCATAAGCATGAGTCGACCCTATGAGTCGACCCCTGTGACGGGAAAGTTTCACAATGGCTAGTTTTTAACCCGTTTCAATTGCATTTAATGCTCATTTAATATACTCTAATGGCTCTATTTTAGTCCAGATTACTCTCCACCATTATTTGAGGTTATATAAAGGGACTTAAAGGAGGGAATCAAATATAAGAAGAACAGAAGAAAAATTTTGAAAAAGCTTCTTCAAGCATTCTTTTCAACCCTAAGCAAGAGGCCACTTAAAGCATTCAAGAAGCTTTTAATTCAAGTTCACCAACTCCTCAAGTGCTCATTCAAGTCTCCAACTACCTTGAGAAAATCAGAAAGAGCTTCCTTCAAATTGTGTAAAGTGTATTTAATGCCTTATTCGCTCATTAAAGGAGCTTCTTTTGTATTTCTGTGCTGTTAACTGTAATACTCTTTTTGAGTCATTATTTTTTATTTTGGAAGAATTTCAAAACGTGGGAAAGTTGATCCGAACCTTGAATCGGATTGTATTGGGTTGGCTTGTACCCGAGAAACAAGTGATCGAGCTTGGGATAGCTAGAGTCGGAGGTTCTGACGAGTGTATTCAGGTTGAATACACTTTTGTGGATTAGAATTCCCAAGTAGGAGCTTGGGGAGTGGATGTAGGTGCAAGGTTGGCACCGAACCATTATAAATCCTCTTGTTTGTGTTGTGCTTAATTGCTATCCTTTTAAACTTCTTTATTCTCTTGCATTCTTGCATACAACCATTACCCTTGCATCAATTACACTCTCCTTACTTATCTTAATATTGTTAAATATTCTTCATAAGTTGTAAGTTACGTTTAAATTTTTAGAATCCAATTCACCCCCCCTCTTGGGTTGCATAGCTAGGCAACAAGTAACTTGCAAGCAACTCATTATACTTTGATGCCGGACTATCTGAATTTTTAATTCAGGATCAAAAGATTTCTGAGGACAGTCAAGTACTTGTGAAGTTGGTGTGTGAGTCAAGATAGAATTGATCACTCCAAAGATTAGAGAGAATACTTTGTGTTTCAATTTAGTAAGATCTTGACTAGGGCCATCCTTGTGAGGAGTCATAGGATTTGTTAGGTTGAGATATATAATGAATGTACCATTAAGAGTTGACAGTTTAAACTCTAAGTCATCCTAGCATCAAAGGTCAAAGGGATAAATTATACGGTAACTATATTCAAATAGGTTCTTGAGTGTTGCTTTGTATACATTCGGTCTATCTGGACGTCGGATACTATTGGTAGATGATTAATTCAATTAGTATAGAAATCAGTTCCTACGCTACCGACTTAGGTTCGAATCTATGGAGTCACATACATTAGAAATTTTTCTCCGATCACATGGCTAATCGGAAGAGTCTCAGTCAACAGGGACTCTGCTGAAGAGTCCCACTGGATGGGGACTCTATCATTAATAGAGAATTAATTAATGATTAGATCACTAATTAGCTCAATTTGATTAAGCATTAAAGTCTGGATCAAGTCTGATTGAATTTGATTCAATCAGGTCAAGTCTGATTAGGTTACGAGATGACCTAATCGATAAGGGAGAAATGATCCTGATTTGATCGGATCTATGGCTCAATTAATTTATTAATTTGATCAAATTTAATTGAGATTATAAAAGCCTAATTAGATTAGATTAATCATATTTTATTTGGATATAATTGGATTGGATTTGAAAGAAATCCAATTGGTTAAACCCTAGAGTCCGAAATGAATAGGACTCTATCTCTTATGCCACCTAAATTATCTCATGCCTTTTCTCACCGCACAAAATCAGTTTGTACATGAGAAAACTAAAAAATAACTTTCTTTTGTCACCCATTAAGATAGAAATTGGTTGGTTTTGATTTGAATTCAAATTAGTTTGAATTTTAACTTAAAACCTTATCCATATCCTTCCACACCTTGATTGCTTTTGAAGGGGTCTATTGTGTATGAAAAAAAGAGATCTTCTCAATTGATTTTCATACCCAATTTTCTCCTGTAAGTCTTTCTTTAAGTTAGATAAGGATGAAAAAAAGTTAAATTCAAATTAAAATTTAAAAAGATTTGAATTGTAACAAACTCCAGCCCTTATCCTGTCTAATCTAGTTTGTGCGACAACCATAAAAGGGCTATAATTTTGTACATCAAAAAGTGAGAGCCTTTCACCATGAGATACCAGATACAAAAAGAGTTGAAAATCCTTCTTTGGGATATGAGCCTTGAGTGGGTTTCCTTCTTCCTTGGCATGAGCAAAAGAGGAGATCAATCTCCTCTTGGGTGAAAGACCTAGAACTGTTCTAAGTTTTTGGACGAGGAAAAAATCAAAGAGAAGAGAGTCTTCATCTGATTTTTCTTAACCATCCAGCATCCTCCTCTAATCCATCTTCAACATCAAAAAGGTTCGAGGTGATCGAAGAAGGAGATCAAGTCAGATCTACCATCAGAAGCTGACTGCGCGTGCTAGCACTCTCGTGGAGGGCTGATCGGTCCGAGGGGCTTCATGTGGACCATCCATAGAGGTCGGATGCTTATGTGGTTGCGAGCGACTAAAGAAGACTTTCAGATCTACATTCTCGATCATGGAGTTCAACTACCCACACTCAGGTATTGGGTTCGGATCCTAAAAGTGGTAGATTAGATCTATTACTAAATGCTGTCTTTTGGTTCACATACTTGTCATTTTAGATTTAGATTTTTATATATATAAATTTATATCATAGATCCATTTATAAAAATTTTAAGATCAGATCTTATACATGTATTTATAGATTAAATAGTTTAATCTAATATTCTTTCATTAAAAATTTTTAAAATATATGCATGAAACCCCTACACAAACCTACAGTGGTATTAGAGCCACGGTTCGATATGACATGATATTATATGCATATAGATCTATATTTTAATTTAGATTAAATCTGATATATAATATTTAAATCTAAAATTAGTTATAGATTTGATCACACAAACTGATATAAGGTTGTCCTGCTGTAAGATTTATCCCTTACAATGCAATGGTTGTCCTAATTTGTGTTGATCTTTATAAAATCTGATTTTAATTTAAAATATATTATTTTTATTTATGATAATTATTATATAATTTTGATATGATCAAAAAATAATAATTAAATTTAAAATAATTTAAATTAAATCTAAATTATTTAGATTAGATGATCTGAGTAGCAAAGTAATCGATCAGATTTGTCACCAGGCCATCTAGTCATAGGAGGTAATAAAGATTAGATCTCTCTTTTTTTTATTCAATTGGATCCTCTTATGATGTGTAGGGGTGCCATTGCGACTATATCCTAAGAAGATGAATGCAAAAAAAGAACTTTACTTTTCTCAAAAATCCTAAGATTGTATATAAAATATATTATATGAAAGGTAGTTGCATCTAACCTTTGCAAATAAAATCTAGGATCATGAACATATTTAGAATAGTTATAAAATAATTTATGATTGATTTTATAACTATTTATATAGAATTATTTTGATCTAAAATTAATACAATTGTTGTAGTTCGCCTGTTGAGTCGACTCAGTATTATTTGGATCGACTCAAGATCCTGATTAGTTAGCTCAATTTCTATTGAGCTGACTCAATATAATAGACTGAAAAATATGATTAATAGTTCATCATCAATGAGTCAACTAAGTCTCAAAAATTAGTCGACCCATTGTGATAAGAAAGCTTAATCCAAGAGTGAGCCGATTCAAGTTTTAGATCTAAATGATTGTGTATAAAATTAATTATAAAAATATTTTATAAAATTTAAAATTATTTTCAAATATCGAACCCCTACCCATAGCCTCAAACTTAGTTAAGAATTAAGTTAAACAAATTAGATCTAAAATTATGAATTAAAGATCTAATATCATTCGCATAAAATGTGGGTGATGGGTTTCTGGGTTAGCTTGATCAGGTCCTCCTAATTGGGTTAGACCTAGAGTTAGAATCAAAGATCAAATAGACTAAAAAGAGAAATTAGATTTAATCAAAATTTTTCTAGAGCTAATACAATAGTTGTAGTTGGTCGAGTCCATGTCTTTGATTAGACCCAAATAGACTTTGATCTTGAGCTCAGCTATCGAACCCAAATCTACAAGTAGATCCGATTGAAACTGATTAACCAGTTGGTGTCTAAGGTAATTTTGGCAGTCTTGACCGATGATTTTTAATTGAGAGCTACTCATATAGATTGAGTCTATGATAAGTTAATGGCATATCCCTCCTATCGATCTCATTTACCTGACCAACATGGTGAATCAAGTTTTGATTAGATCACTTAATGATTAGGGTTAACCCATGCTTACTAAAAAATTAGTTCAACTAATTTCGGTGCTCCTAATTCGACTTATCTTTATCCTTGAGATAACTTAGTGAAGTCAGTGGGAGGATTGATGACTTGTCAGTAGGAGCAGCTTATTTTTATTCTACCCTAATCCGACTTAGTGAAGTCAGTGGGAGGATTAAGATTAGCTAGTCTGTACCTTTAATTCTATTAAATTATGTTAACCAAATTTTTTAAATTATTAGATCCATAAAATAAGCTAGTTATGATGATAATTAGATCATAGCCTCTCATTAAGATGAATAGTAATAGGTCCATTATTTGTGATTGACATTGCAGGCACCATCCGTCTTATATTTCTTTGAATGATAAAATTATTATTCATCATATGATGACTCTGTTGTACTATCTAATCAATGGTTAGGCTAGTCGAGCCATACTCGGACCTGATTATTCATTAGTTAGAATCACTGAGTAGGTTTATGTTAATAGTTGGACCTAACCAGGACTTTTAGTGGAGACTTATCGCCTACTAAAATGAAACCTGAGGCAAAATTAATTACTAAAAATTATTTTAAAAAATAATTGATTAAGAACCTATCCATAGATGTATATGAGTTGGTCGAGCCATACTCGGGCCTGTATGCAGTATGTGTAGATTCTAGTACCCACTAAAGAATTAAGATAATTCTTCGAATTGAAGGTAGAGGCTAGCAATTCGTATAAAATAGTGAGAGAACCTTTAAACTAAAATCCATATCTTTAGGCTTGATTAATTTATATACTAAATAGGTCTATATTTTTCTTTCTTTTCAAAAATGGTGAGTAATTTGTAGCTCCACTCACTGTTTGTTAGTGATGGCTTATTAGACCCAACTTTGATAGTCAATATCAGAAGTTAATGAAGGAATAAGATCTAGGATTTCAGGGTTAGATCTTGAAACTTTTTCAAGATCAGGTAGCAGAAGACTAAAATAAATCAAAATTTATCTTATAAAACTAGAGAATCTCTAGATCTAAAATTCTATTACATGATTATTACATGGCATTAAATCAAAAATTAAAATACAAAGAGCAAGAACTACATGTTGATCATATCAACATATTTCTATACTACATCTAATGTATGTAAAATATAATAGATCAAATCTATTACCTTGCAAGTTAGACGTTCTAACTTTACTGATACAGGCTTGAGGATGATGTTGCGAGCCGCACATGTGTCCGACCTCTAGGAGTCATCCACATGAGCCCATGAATCACGATCAGAAGTCTTGATCTAGGAAATCAACACAGTATGCTAGTACTGTGCTGATCCTTCTTCGATGGTCGATCAGATGCCTCCTTCTTCTTGATTTGGATTCTTCCAAAGATGAGAAGTAGGAAGAGTTTTAGATGTGAGACACTCTTAGAAAACTCACAGATAGAGGAAGAAAAGAGGTGAACTCAGCAACCCTAGAAGAAGACCCTCTTCTTCTTCTCTTTGCTCTCACCCAGACACATAGTTTTGTGTTTATTATATCTCCATGCCCCAATACTCTTTCTCCCTAATTTTCACATGCCCCAAAGATCTCTCAATACTCTATAATCTATGAAAATTTTAAAAAGAAATTCATCTTAAATAAAGATATATGAAGAATCTTTGTCTAGGTCAAATATCTAGTCAAGGAAAATCCAAACAGGGCAAGTCAAGGGGTGCCCAACTCTTGGGCGTCCCTTCCTTTTTCTCTCATGGACCACCAGCAAAGGGCATACAATATATGTCATAAATATCGATAAAAATCTCAGAAAAAATCTGGATAAAATCAGTGCCATAAGGAAAGAGTTTTGGTTTTCTAAAATTCTATCTCATAGAATTTGAAATCCAAACTAAATCCTACTTTGACTTGGTCCACAACCACATTCCATGTAAGAGAGAAAGAGTAGAAAGATTTTAGGCATGCGTGAAGGCCTGGGAGAGAAGGTTTTGTCACACAAAATAAGAAAGAGTGGGCGTGGGGGGCGAAGGTGGCGCAAGGTGGAATCCTAGTCTTACTAGGATTCAATCTATGATTCAAATTAGTCTTACTAGGAATCCTCGTCTTACTAGGATTCAAATTTGGTTTCTCAAATCAAATCAAACCAAAACCAAATCAACCCAATTAAAATAGGTCTTAACTCAATTAAGAACATAATTTAATCAGATTAAATTAGATTTAAATCTGATTTAATTTTTTAATCGAATTAGAAATTAAGTTGACCCAAGTCTTAATTGAACTAGGACTAGTTTTTCCTTGCACTTGGCTTATCCAATAAACCAATTGGACTTGATCCAATCAAGTCCAAACCAAATCTAATTAAATCATATTCAATTAGACTTAATATCAGCCCATTGGCTTAATCAAATTAATCTATTAGCAATCGAATTGCTAATCGATCCTCCTGCAACACTTGCACTAGGTTAAATATCAATCGTATTGATCGTTTAACCTAGAATGATTCTTAATCGTTGATCAACCATCCGATCAGATCGTGAACTCTAATGTGTGTGACCTCATAGGTCCAAACCTAAGTCGGTAGTATAAGAATAAATTTTTATACCAATCGAAGTAACCATCTAGCAATGGTACCCGACGGTCAGATAGGTTGAATATATAGAACAACATCCTTAGAGCCCATGCGGATATAGTTTCCATATAATTCATCCCCTTGACCAAAATGCTCATAGGACACCTCAGAGTTCAACTGTCAACTCTGATCAGGTTGTCCACATTGTATTTCAAAATATCAAATTGATATGATGGATTATCCTGGCCAAAGTTTTGCTAAATTGAAATACAGCGACTCATTCTTCTCCAACTCTTGGAGTAGTCAATCCCATCTCGATCACACTCTGACTTCACAAGTACTTGACTGTGTCCAGAAGCCTTTCATCACTGAATTAGAAATTTAGTTAGTCTAGTACCAAAGCACAGTGAGTTGCTTGCAAGTCACTGAGGCGATCTCAGGTCTAAGGGACACTTATACCTATATCTCATTAGAGACATTCTTGACAGCAGAATGCTCTAGAGTTGGTCACATTCAATGATGATGTACCCTTACATCTTACCTGTATACCATACCAGTGTCTCCACACTCCTTGGTTAAGAGGACAACTAACCCATATGGCCTACAGCGACCTATGCTCGATAGAAGCTGTCGTCCTTATTAACAGCCTATCATTAGGTCGTGAACAGTTTTAAGAACTAATCGATAAATCCTCTCTTTATGGAACCTAAATAGTCCTAAGGACTTCATCACAACAATGGAGTTCATTAGAAGATGAAAACTTGTGATGAAAATGCCAAAATATATTTTATTTGTTAACAAATCAATTACAATACAAGGTTTCTCAACTATCAACAGACTGACGATTGGCTTTTGGGACATATTTTCCAACAACTCCCACTTGTCCTAAAGCCACTCGGCATAATATCTAATACCCATCTTCGACTTGTGGTTGTCGAACTCCTTTATCACCAGGGCTTTAGTGAAAGAGTCGGTCAGATTCTCCTTTCCGTCGATCTTCTGAAGGTCGATGTCACCTCAATCTATGATCTCTCAGACCAGATAGAAGTGGTGCAAAATGTGCTTCATCCATTGGTGTGCTTTGGGTTTCTTCGCCTGATCTATGGCACCAGTGCTGTCGCAGTAGAGCAGGACCGGACCATCGAGGGAGGGTGCTACTCCGAGCTCGGTGATAAATTTTTTCAGCAACACAGCTTCCTTCGTGGCATCTGATGCTGCGATGTACTCCGCCTCACAAACAGTCTACCACAGTATGCTACTTGGAGCTTTTTCAGCAGATGGCTCCACCATTCAGAGTAAAGATATAATCCGCAATGCTTCTACTGTCATCATAGTCAGATTGAAAGCTGGAATCTGTGAACCCCACAAGTTTCAGATCTAACTCGTCATAAACCAACCATTGGTCCTTAGTATTTCTCAAATACTTAAGGATGGCTTTAACCACTTTCTAGTGATTTTCTCCAGGATCAGATTGGTATCTACTCACTACTCCTAGTAAGTATGCCACATCTAGCATTGTATATGTCATGACGTACATGATAGATCCCACGATCGAAGCATATGAGACTCTACTCATACGCTCTCTC
Organism: Elaeis guineensis; assembly: GCF_000442705.2. Classification (NCBI taxonomy): domain Eukaryota; kingdom Viridiplantae; phylum Streptophyta; class Magnoliopsida; order Arecales; family Arecaceae; genus Elaeis; species Elaeis guineensis. Next base: position 93,507,696 of record NC_025993.2, on the reverse strand, counting down.
TCTTCAGGAGTTGTCGGACAATCCTTCTTAGACAGAGAAATTTCATGGCCTATCGGTAGATAGCCCTTTTTGAAATTCTCCATACTGAACCTCTTCAGCACAGTGTCTATGTACGTAGACTGGGATAACCCAAGTATCCTTTTAGATCTATCCCTATAGATCTTTATCCCTAGGATGTAGGATGCTTCACCCAAGTCCTTCATGGAGAACTGCGATGACAACCAAACTTTTATTCTCTATAGTGTGGGGATGTTATTCCCGATTAAGAGAATGTCATCCACGTACAAGATAAGAAATACCACAACTGGATCATTTGCCCATGTATAGATGCAGGGCTCTTATCTGTTCTTAACGAAGCCATTTGTTTTGATCACCTTATCAAAATGCATGTTTCAACTCTGAGAAACTTGCTTCAATCCATAAATGGATCTCTGAAGCTTGCACACCTTGGACTCATCTGTGGATGTAAACCCCTCAGGTTGTATCATATACACCTCTTCGGTCAGCTCTCCATTCAGAAAAGCTGTCTTTACATCCATCTGTCAGATCTCATAATCCAGATGGGCAGCTATTGCAAGCATTATCCGAATGGATTTGAGCATTGCCACAGGAGAGAACATCGCGTCATAGTCAATACCATAATGTTGATGATACCTCTTGCAACCAGATGAGCTTTATAGGTTTCCACCTTTTCGTTTGCACCCCTCTTCCTTTTGAAGACCCATTTACACCCAATGGGTTTAACCCCTTCAGGTGGGTCAACCAATGTCCATACATCGTTGACCTTCATGGACTCCATTTCGGATTTCATGGCTTCAAGCCATTTCTCGAAATCAGATCTCTGCATTGCATCCATATAGGTGATCAGATCTTCATCGTTCTAATCGAGTTCGATGGGATCACCATCCCAGACCAAAAAATTATAGTATCTATCTGGCTGATGCGGTACTCTATCAGATCGCCTTAATGATGCAGGTACATTGGGCTTCGAATCTGATCTAATCAAATTCGACTCAGGTTCAGCTATTGGTGTCGGTCCTTCTACCTGTTGAACTTCATCAAGTTCAACCTTAGAGGCAACGGTTCCTTCACTAAGGAACTCTTTTTCTAAAAAGATTGTCTTAAAGCTGACGAACACCTTTTGTTCATCAGCATGATAGAAAAAATATCCTTTGATCTCTTTGGGGTACCCTATGAATATGCATTTGTCAGACCTAGATCCGAGTTGATCTGTAACTAACCGTTTGACATAGACCGAGTACCCCCAGACCCTAAGGTGTGAAAGTGCTGGCTTACGCCCTGTCCATATCTCATATGGAGTCTTAATTACAAACTTACTTGGAACTCTATTTAACAGATAACAGATCGATTTGAGTACATATCTCCAGAAGGATATCGACAAGCTGGCAAAACCCATCATGGATCGGACCATGTCTAACAGAATCTGATTTCTCCTTATAGACACACCATTATGCTGTGGTGTTCCTGGAGGAGTCCATTGGGAGAGAATCTCTTTCTCTCCTAGATATATGAGAAACTCACCAGAAAGATATTTTCCTCCTCGATCAGATCGAAGAGTTTTAATACTCTTCTTAATTTATTTTACTTCACTTCAGAATCGTTTGAACATTTCAAATGAAAATCTGACTTATGTTTCATCAGATAGATATATCTATATCTAGATAGATCATCTGTGAAAGTGATGAAGTAGAAATATCTACCTCAAGCACTTGTGCTCATGGGCCCGCATACATCAGTATGTACTAGGCCTAAGAGCTCAGTAGCTCTTTCAACTTTTTCAGTAAAAGATGACTTGGTTATTTTACCAAGAAGACAGGACTCACAGGTTGAAAGTGATTCACAATCACTGACTTCGAGGATTCCCTCATAAGTCAACCTATTTATCCTGTTCTTGTTTATATGACCTAGCCTACAGTGCCATAAGTAGATATCTGATATACTATCTAATCTAGGATGCTTGCAGTAGAATAGACTATGTTAACAGGTTGTGATAACATATACACACCATTGTTCAAATGTCTACAAAATATAGTAACACCATTCATAATGATATTACAAACTTGTTTCTTTATTGAAATTTCATAATCATTTTTGGCCAGAAGGCCTATAGAAATAATATTTAAAAAGAAATTGGGACAGAAATGATAATCATTAAGAACAACGGTATGGGACTCAAATATAAGTTTCAAGATTTCTAATGCTAGAACTGGAAGTGATCTTCCATCTCCAACATTCAAAAACCTCTCCCCTTGCTCGAATCTTCTACTGACCTGCAACCCCTGCAACGAATTGCAAATATAGTAAGGGCTACCGGTATCCAATACCCAGTCAGTTATATCACCAATAGAGAAATTGCAAGGAGTTATCATATAAATACATTGCCCAGCAACAGCTTGCTTCTTTTTCTATCTGTTCGGGTCTAGGGAGGCAATGTACTGAGGACAGTTCCTCTTCCAGTGCCCCCACTTCTTGCAAAAGAAGCATTCAGCTTGACTCTTATCGGGCTTGATCTTTCTGGTCTGGCCCTGCACAGATGTCCCAGCCTGAACTTGCACCTTCTTCACTTTCTTCTTCTTGTTCTTCTTCTTTTTCTCAATGGGTCGAGAACCAGAAGACGAACCTCCCACTAAGTTCACCGACTCCTTGTGGAGTTGGTGATCCTTCTCAAAGTTCTAAAGCAACCCCAGTAATCGGTGGTAGTTTACTTCAGGCTTTGTCATTCTATAATGAGTGAGGAATGAGAGATAAGACTTGGGCAGCAAGTTCAGTATTGCATCTTTCTCAAGCTGCTCATGCAAGGAAAACTCGAGCTTGCTCAAACACTCCATCAGCTCAATCATGTACAATACATGATCAGTGACAGAGGCACCATCTCGCATTTTGGTGTTGAAGATGGCATAACTAGTCATGTGCCTCTCCACGTCATCGGGTGTGCCAAAGGCATCCTCCAACACTTGAAGCATGTCCTTTGGCTAAACCGACTCAAATCTGTGACTGAACTCGTTGCTCATGGCAGCCAGTATGATGCAGCGCACCGTGGTCCGATCACTGAGCTACTTCTGGTAAGTGTCTCTGACTGTTCCACATGTATTGACAGTCGGCTCCTCAGGTGCAGGATCCATTATCATATGTAGGATCCGTTCATGCTCCAGGACTATCTTCAACTTTCGGTACCAGCTACCGAAGTTGGGTCCCATCAACTTATCATTGTCCAACAATGATCAGAGCTATAGGAAAATGGCCATATCTGCACAAAAGAAAATCATAACCTAATTAGTAATAGATTCATTAAACCTAAAGATTTAGACTTTAATCAAAAGATTTCTTCCACTATTTTATTCGAATTGGTAGCCTCTACCTCCAATTCGAGGAATTATCCTAATTTCTTAGTGGGTATTAGAATCCACTTAGACTGCACACAAGCTCAACTTTGGTTGGCCAACCCATGTACATTTAAGGGTAGATTCATAACCAATTATTTTTTTAAATAATTTTTAGTAATTTAATTTTGCCCCAGCCCCTAATCAGTAGGCTTTGGCCTCCATTGAAAAGGTCTGGTTGGGTCCAACCATTTACATGACCATACTTGGCCCATCTAGCCAATGAATGATTAGGTCCAACTTTGGTTGGCTAACCTAAACACCATTTAGAAAGATGCAGTCAAGAAATCATATTATGAATGATAATTCTATCAGCCGATAAGCATCAGGCCTTTAGACCTCCAATGATTATCCAACTGATGGACCCATTATCATCCACTTAATAGGAGGCTATGATCTAGCTATCACCATAACTATTTTATTTTAAGGATCTAATAATTTTAGAGACTTTAATTGATTTAGAGGAGAAGGTCAGATGAACCAGCTTATCATGATCCTCCCACTGGCTTCACCAAGTCAGCTTAAGGGAGACCATTAAAAGGGCTGGTCAAGAGCACCTAAATCAGTCACACTGATTTACCTAGCTGACATGGGTAAGCTCGAATAGTTAAGTGATCCGATCAAAATATAATTTCATCAAGAGGCAAAATAAGTTCGATCGGTAGGAGGGTCTGCCAAAGCTTGCCTTAGACACCATCAGAAATGGCCAGATAAGCGGGCTATCAATTAAAAACCACCGATCTGATTAACCTTAGTCACCAACTGGTTTAATTAGTTTTGATTAAATCAACCTAACAGTTTGTGCTAGACCGATTAGCCAAGAATCAAGTCCATTTGGTTCTCATTAAAGATGTGGACTTGACCAACTACAACTATTGTAATTGATCTAGAGAATCCTTGACCTAATCTAAGACAACAATTGATTAGATTTAGTCAATTCTCTAATTAAATCCATCCTTAATCTAACCTTAGGTCTAACCCAATAAATGGACCTAATTCCCACTAACCCATTAATCCAATGTGTTATGATTTGTGTCTTAGGTTCTTCAATTCACAATCCTAGAATCTAATCAAACAACTTCTTAATTCTTAATTAAGTTTTGGGCTGAGAGTTGGGGTTCGACTTTTCAAAAATAATTTTCATATTTGTAAAATATTTTTACAACATGGTTCTACCAACCAAGTTGTATGTTTGATTCATAATCAAAATGCAAGTGAAATAAGTATAAAACTACTTTAGATCTAATCTAAACAGGTTCATATAATTGAAATAATTTCAACTTTAAACTGTACAAATTTCTCAGACAAATATACGATGGTTCTTTACGCAGGAATTATTAACAAAGAGATTTTTTTTTAGATTTAAATATTTTTTAAATCTAATAAATCATAAATTTAATCTAGATCACATCTAATAAATTTATGATTAAAGATAGATCTACACGAACTAGAACAATCTTTGCACTATAAGGGATAAACCTTATAGCAGGACAACCTACAGTTCATGATTGATCTAAAATTTTTAATTTTAGATTTAACAATAAGATTATAAATTAAATTTAATCTAAAAAATAATCTAAATATGTATAAATAATTATGTAATAAACAACCTAGGCTCTGATACCAATTGAAGGAACCAGATCTAGGGTTTCAGGGTTAGATCTTGAAATTTTTTCAGGATCAGACAGCGGAAGACTAAAATAAATCAAAATTTATCTTATAAAATTAGAGAATTCTTAGATCTAAGATCTTATTACATGATTATTACATGGTATTAAATTAAAAATTAAAATATAAAGAGCAAGAACTACATGTTTATCATATCAACATGTTTCTATACTACATCTAATGTATGTAAAATATAATAGATCAGACTATTATCTTGAAAGTTAGATGTTTTAACTTTACTGATCCGAACTTGAGGATGATGTCATGAGCCACACATGCATCCGACCTCTAGGAGTCATCCACATGAGCCCACGAATCATGATCAGAAGTCCTGGTCTAAGAAATCAGCACAGTATGCTAGTACTATGCTGATCTTTCTTCGATGATCGATTAGATGCCTCTTTCTTTTTAATTTGGACTCTTTTAAAGATGAGAAGTAGGAGAAGGAGTTTTAGATGTGAGACACTCTTAGAAAACTCACAGATGGAGGAAGGGAAGAGGTGAACTCAGCAACCCTAGAAGAAGACCCTCTTCTTCTTCTCTTTGCTCTCACCTAGACACATAGTTTTGTGTTTATTATATCTCCACACCTGAATACTCTTTCTTCCTGATTTTTGCACACCCCAAAGGTCTCTCAATTCTCTATAATCTATAAAAATTTTAAGAAGAAATTTATCTTAAATAAAGAGATATGAAGAATCCTTGTCTAGGTCAAATACCTAGTCAAGAAAAATCAAAATAGGGCAAGTCAAGGGGTGCCCAACTCTTGGGTGCCCTCTCCTTTTTCTACCATGGACCATCAGCAAAGGGCACACAATATGTGCCATAAATATCCATAAAAATTTTAAAAAAAATTTGGATAAAATCAGTGCCATAAGGAAAGAGTTTTGGTTTCCTAAAATTTTATCTCATAGAATTTGAAATCCAAACTAATTCCTATTTTGACTTGGTCTACAACCACATTCCATGTAAGAGAGAAAGAGTGGAAAGTTTTTGGGCATGTGTGAAGGCCTGGGAGAGAAGGTTTTATCACACAAAATAAGAGAGAGTGGGCGTGTTGGGCTAAGGTGGCGCAAGGTGGAATCCTAGTCTTACTAGGATTCAATCTATGATTCAAATTAGTCTTACTAGGAATCCTAGTCTTACTAGGATTTAAATTTGGTTTCTCAAACCAAATCAAACCAAAACTAAATCAACCTAATTAAAATAGGTCTTAACCCAATTAAGAATCTAATTTAATCAGATTAAATTAGATTTAAATCTGATTTAATTTTTTAATCGAATTAGAAATTAGGTTGACCCAAGTCCTAATTGAACTAGGATTAGTTTTTTTTGCACTTGGCTTATCCAATAAACCAATTGGACTTGATCCAATCAAGCCCAAACTAAATCTAATTAAATTATATTTAATTAGACTTAATCTCAGCCCATTGGCTTAATCAAATTAAACTTATTAGTAATCAAATTGCTAATCGATCCTCCTGCAACACTTGCACTAGGTTAAATGTCAATCGTATTGATCGTTTAACCCTAGAATGATTCTTAATCATTGATCAACCATCTGATTGGATCATGAACTCTAATGTGTGTGACCTCATAGGTCTGAACCTAAGCTGGTAGTATAGGAATAAATTTTTATATCAATCGAAGTGACCATCTAGCAATGGTATCCGACGGCTGGATAGGTCGAATGTGTAGAACAACATCCATAGAACCCATGCGGATATAGTTTTTATATAATTCATCCCCTTGACCAAAATACTCATAGGACACCTCAGAGTTCAACTGTCAACTCTGATCAGGTTATCCACATTGTATTTCAAAATATCAAATCCATCTGATGGATTATCCTGGCCAAGGTTTTGCTAAATTGAAATATAGTGACTCATTCTTCTCCAACTCTTGGAGTGGTCAATCCCATCTCGATCACACTCTGACTTTGCAAGTACTTGACTATGCCCAGAAGCCTTCCGTCACTGAATTATAAATTCAGTTAGTCCAGTATCAAAGCACAGTGAATTGCTTGCAAGTCATTGAGGCGATCTCAGGTCTAAGGGACACTTATACCTATATCCCATCAGAGACATTCTTAAGAGCAGAATGCTCTAGAGTTGGTCATGTTCAATGAAGTAGAAAAATAAATTGAAAAAAAGATTAAGACTCTTCGGTCTGATCGAGGGGGTGAATACCTTTTTGGTAAATTTTTGATATATCTTAGAGAGAATAAGATTCTCTTATAGTAGACTCCTCCAGGGACACCACAGCATAATGGTATCTCAGAAAGAAGGAACCGAACCTTGTTGGATATGGTTCGATTCATGATGGGGTTTGTAAGTTTGCCAATCTTCTTTTGGAGATATACACTTGAGACAACCTATTTTGTGCTCAATAATGTTTCGAGCAAGTTAGTTAGTAAAACACCATATGAGATATGGTCAGGATGTAGGCCAAACCTCACTTATCTTAAGGTCTGGGGGTGTCCGATTTATATCAAACAATTACAAACCGACAAGCTCGGACCTAGGTCCGATAAGTGTAATTTTGTAAGATATCCCAAGAAAACGAGGGGACATTACTTTTACCTTCCTGCTGAACAAAAGATATTTGTCAGCAGTAAGGCACACTTTTTGAAAAAAAAGTTTCTTAATGAAGGAATAAATGCCTCTAAAGTTGAGCTTGACAAAGTTCGACAGGTAGAAAAATTGACACCAGTAACTGAATCTGAGTCAGATTTGATAAGATCAAATCTGGAGCCCAATATACAAACATCTTTAAGGTGATCCAGTAGAGTACCACATCAATCGAACAGATACCTAGGTTTCTTGGACTGGGATGGAGATTCTGTTGAGCTCGATGAGAACAATGAGGATCTAGTCACTTATATGGATGCAATGCAGAGGTCCGACTCTGAGAAATGGCTTGAAGCCATGAAATCTGAAATGGAGTCCATAAAGATCAACAATGTGTGGACATTTGTTGATCCACCTAAAGGGATAAAACCATAGGATGTAAGTGGGTCTTCAAAAGAAAAAAGGGTGTAGATGGGAAGATTGAGACCTACAAAGCCCATCTGGTTGCCAAAGGATTCATCAATGTTATGGTATTGACTATGACGAGACGTTCTCTCCTGTGGCAATGCTCAAGTCCATTCGAATCATACTTATGATAAAGGCATATCTGAACTATGAAGTCTGACAAATGAATATGAAAATAGCTTTTCTAAATGGAGAGATAAATGAAGAGGTGTATATGATGCAGCTTAAAGGATTCACATCTACAGACGAGTCTAAGGTGTGTAAGCTTCAAAGATCCATTTATAGATTAAAGCAAGTATCTCTGAGTTGGAACGTACATTTTGATAAGGTGATCAGAACGTATGGCTTCGTTAAGAATGGAGAAGAATCTTGTATATATAAGTGGGCTAATGGTTTAGTAATTATATTTCTTATTTTGTATGCAGACGATATTCTCTTAATCAGAAATGATGTCCCTGCATTATAGGGAATAAAAGTATGGCTGTCATCATAATTCTCCATAAAGGATCTGAGAGAAGTAGCCTATATCCTAGGGATGAAGATCTATAGGGATAGATCTAAGAGACTGCTCAGACTCTCTCAATCAACGTATATAGATACCATGCTAAAATGGTTCAGCATAGAGAATTTCAAGAAAGGCTATCTTCCGATAGGCCATGAAATTTCTCTCTCGAAGAAGGATTGTCCAACCCCTCAAGAGAGAGAGAGCGTATGAGTAGAATTTCATATGCCTTGGTAGTAGGTTCTATAATGTACATCATGACATGTACTGAAGGAACCAGATCTAGAGTTTCAGGGTTAGATCTTGAAACTTTTTCAAGATCAGACAACGAAAGACTAAAATAAATCAAAATTTATCTTATAAAACTAGAAAATCCCTAGATCTAAGATCTTATTACATGATTATTATATGGTATTAAATTAAAAATTAAAATATAAAGAGCAAGAACTACATGTTGATCATATCAATATATTTTTATACTACATCTAATGTATGTAAAACATAATAGATCAGATCTATTACCTTGCAAGTTAGACGTTCTAACTTTGCTGATCTGGGCTTGAGAATGATGTTGTGAGCCGCACATGCATCTGACCTTTAGGAGTCATCCACACGAGCCCATGAATCACGATCAGAAATCCTGATCCAGAAAATCAGCACAGTATGCTAGTACTGTGCTGATCCTTCCTCAATGGTCGATCATATACCTCCTTCTTCTTGATTTGGACTCTTCCAAAGATGAAAAGTAGGAGAAGGAGTTTTAGATGTGATACACTTTCAGAAAACTCATAGATGGAGGAAGGAATGAGGTGAACTCAGCAACCCTAGAAGAAGACCCTCTTCTTCTTCTCTTTGCTCTCACCCAGACACTTAGATTTGTGTCTATAATATCTCCATGCCCCAATACTATTTCTCTATGATTTTCACATGTCCCAAAGGACTCTCAATACTCTATAATCCACAAAAATTTTATAAAAAAATTTATTTTAAATAATGAGATATAAAGAATTTTTGTCAAGGTCAAATACCTAGTCAAGGAAAATCCAAACAGGGCAAATCAAGAGGTGCCCAACTATTGGGCGCCCCCTCCTTCTTTTTCTGCCATGGACCACCAACAAAGGGCACACAACATGTGCCATAAATATCCATAAAAATATCAAATAAAATCTGAATAAAATCAGTGCCATAAGGAAAGAGTTTTGGTTTCCTAAAATTCTATCTCATAGAATTTGAAATCCCAACTAATTCCTACTTTGATTTGGTCCACAACCACATTCCATGTAAGAGAGAAAGAGTGAAAAGCTTTGGGCATGTGTGAAGGCCTGGGAGAGAAGGTTTTATCATACAAAATAAGAAAGAGTGGGTATGAGGGGCTAAGGTGGCGCAAGGTGGAATCCTAGTCTTACTAGGATTCAATCTATGATTCAAATTAGTGTTACTAGGAATCCTAGTCTTACTAAGATTCAAATTTGGTTTCTCAAACCAAATCAAACTAAAACCAAATCAATCTAATTAAAATAGATTTTAACCCAATTAAGAAGCTAATTTAATCAGATTAAATTAGATTTAAATATGATTTAATTTTCTAATCGAATTAGAAATTAGGTTGACCCAAGTTCTAATTGAACTAGGACTAGTTTTTCCAATCAAGTCCAAACCAAATCTAATTAAATAATATTTAATTAAACTTAATTTTAGCCCATTGGCTTAATCAAATTAAGTCAATTAGCAATCAAATAGCTAATCGATCCTCCTGCAACACTTGCACTAGGTTAAATGTCAATCGTATTAATTGTTTAACCCTAGAATGATTCTTAATCATTGATCAACCATCCGATCAGATCGTGAACTCTAATATGTGTGACCTCATTGGTCCGAACCTAAGCCGGTAGTATAGAAATAAATTTATGTACCAATCGAAGCGACCATCTAGCAATAGTACCCCACGATCGGATAGGTCGAATGTGTAGAACAACATCCTTAGAACCCATGCGGATATAGTTTTCATATAATTCATCTCCTTGATCAAAATACTCATAGGATACCTCAGAGTTTAACTGTCAACTCTGATCAAGTTGTCCACATTGTATTTCAAAATATCAAATCCATCTGATGGATTATCCTGCCAAAGTTTTGCTAAATTGAAATACAGTGACTCATTCTTCTCCAACTCTTGGAGTGGTCAGTCAACTCTTAACAAATTAATTACAATACAAGGTTGCTCAACCATCAACAGGTTGACGATTGACTTTTGGGATATATTTTTCAATATGTACAAGATCAGATATGGCATACTCACTAGGAGTAGTGAGCAGATACCAATCAGATCTAGATAAGAACCATTGGAAGGTTGTAAAAATTATCCTTAAGTATTTGAGAAATACTAAAGATCAATGGCTCGTTTATGGAGAGTCTGACTTGAAACTCGTGGGATATACTGATTCTAATTTTCAATCAAACCATGATGATAGTAAAAGCATGTCTGGATACTTCTTTATCCTAAATGATGGAGTTGTCTGCTGAAAAAATTCTAAGTAGCACACCGTAGCTGATTCTGTTTGCAAGCTGGAGTACATCACGGTATCCGATACTGCAAAGGAAGCTGTATGGCTGAGAAAGTTCATCATCGAGCTTAGAGTGGCATCCTCCATCGATGGTCTAGTTCTGCTATTTTATGACAGCACTAGAACCATAGCTCAAGCAAAGGAGCCGAAGGTACATCAGTAGACAAAGCATATTCTACATCACTATTATCTTGTCCGAGAGATCATGGATCGTGGTGACGTCGACCTTCAGAAGATTGACGGAAATGATAATCTAGCAGACCCATTAACTAAAGCCCTTGCGGTAAAGGAGTTTGAAGATCACAAAATGAAGATGTGTATACGATACTGTATCGATTGGCTTTAGTACAAGCAGGAGTTATTGAAAAATATATCCCAAAGACAGTCTCAACCTGTTGATGATTGTACTATTTATTATAATTATATATGAATTAATTAATAAAATATTTATTTAATAATTTTCATCATAAGCTTGTACATCTTCTATATCAAATTTTTGTGTTATGATGAAAGTCCTTAGGACTATTTTAAATCGATAAAGAAAGATTTATCATTTAGTCTTTAAATGAGTTCACGATCAAATGAGATACTATTACTAGGACGGTAGACATATCAAATGTAGGTCATTGTGTGCCATATAGATTAGTTATCCTTTTAATCAAAGAGAGTGGAGATGCTGGTACGACATGCAAGTAAAATATAGAAGTATATTTCACTGAATATGACCAACTCCGGAGCACTCTGCTGTCAAGAGTCACTCTGAAGGGATATAGGTAAAAGTATCCCTCCAACTTGAGATCATCATAGTGACTTGCAAGCACCTCATTGTGCTTTGGTACTGGACGGTCAAGTACTTATGAAGTTGGTGCATGAGTCAAGATGGAGTTGACCACTCCAAGAGATTGGAGAGAATACTTTGTATTTCAATTTAGTAAGACCTTGGCTAGGACAATCCTTGTGAGGAGACAAGATTTATTAGGTTGAGACACATAATGGATGTACCATTAAGAATTGATAGTTTAAACTCTAGATCATCCTAGAATCAAAGGTCAAAGGGATGAATTATATGGTAACTATATTCAAATAGGTTCTTAAGTGTTGCTTTGCATACATTCGGCCTATCCGGACGTTGGGTACCATTGCTAGATGATTACTCCAATTGGTATAGGAATCAGTTCCTATACTACCAATTTATGTTCGAACCAATGGGGTCACACACATTAAAAATTTTTCTCTGATCATATAGCTAATCTGAAGAGTCTCAATCAATGGAGACTCTGATGAAAGGTCCCACTAGATGGGGACTCTACTGAAGAGTCCCACTATATAGGGACTCTAGAGAAGAGTCCTACTAGACTTGAACTCTACCATTAATGGAGGATTAATTATTGATTAGATCACTAATTAGCTCAATTTGATTGAGCATTAAAGTATAGATCAAATCTGATTGAATTTGATTCAATCAGGTCAAGTTTGATTAGGTTATGAGATGACCTAATTAGTAAGGAAGAAATGATCCTGATTTGATAGGATCTATGGCTCAATTAATTTATTAATTTGATCAAGTTTAATTAAGATTATAGGAGCTTAATTAGATTAGATTCATCATATTTTATTTGGGTCTAATTGGATTGGGTTTGAAAGAAATCTAATTGGTTAAACCTTAGAGCCCTAAATGAATAGGAATCTATCACTTGTGCCACTTAAATTATCTCATGCCTTTTCTCATCACACAAAATCAGTTTGTATATGAAAAATTTAGAAAATAACTCTTCTTTTGTCACCCATTAAGGATAAAAATTATTTGGTTTTGATTTGAATTCAAATTAGTTTGAATTTCAACTTAAAATCTTATCCATATCCTTCCACACCTTGGCTGCTTTTGAAGAGGTCTATTGTGTATGAGAAAAAAAGGGCTTCTCAATTGATTTTTATATCCAATTTTTTTTGATAAGTCCCTCTTTAAGTCAAATAAAGGTGAAAAAAGTTGAATTCAAATTTAAATTCAAAAAAAATTAAATTGCAACAAACTCCAGCCCTTATCTATATAATCTGGTTTGTGCGATAACCATAAAAGGGCCACAATTTTGTATGCCAAAAAGTGAGAGCCTTTCACTATGAGATATCAGAGACAAAAAGGGTCAAAAATTCTTCTTTGGGATGTGAGCCTTGAGTGGGTTTCCTTCTTCCTTGGCGTGAGCAAAAGAGGAGATCGATCTCCTCTTGGGTGAAAGACCTTGAATTGTTCTAGATTTTTGGATGAGGGAAAAACTAAAGAGAAGAGAGTCTTCATCTAATTTTTCTTCATCATCTAGTATCCTCCTCTAATCGATCTTCGATATTGGAAAGGTCCGAGATGATCGAAGAAGGAGATCAAGTCAGATCTATTATCAGAAGCCGACTGCATGAGCTAGCACTCCCGTGAAAGATTGATCGGTCCAAGAGACTTCTTGTGGACCATCCGTAGAGCCAGACGTTTATACGGCTATGAGCAACCAGAGAGGACTTTCAGATCTATGTTCTTGATCATGGAGTTTGACTACCCATGCTCAGGTATTACGTTTGGATCCTAAAAATGGTAGATTAGATCTATTACTAAATGCTGTCTTTTGGTTCACATGCTTGTCATTTTAGATTCAGATTTTTATGCATATAAATTCATGTCATAGATCCATTTATAAGAATTTTAAGATCAGACCTTATACATGTATTTGTATATTAAATAGTTTAATCTAATATTCTTTCACTGAAAATTTTTGAAATGTATGCATGAAGCCCCTGTGTATCCCAACAAGTATAAATAAATCAAGTGGGCCTCGCGTATTTTGATTAAATGGTCAGAATATACATCATATAGGATCATTGCTTCCTCCACCAAACAATAAACCTCAATTTGCTTGGCTATGCATCTATAACACTGACAATAAGGTCCCAAATAGGATTAATGCTATCTCTAATAAAAACTCAAGAAACTTTGTTAATCCCTTAATAATAGACTCTCTTCTAAGGATGCTTGATGAACATAATATTCTGATGAAAATATATTGATGGCACAGGATCGATTTAAAGAAGGTGAAGTTGGATCCTTATGCTTGCGTCTACTAAGTAACAGAAAAAGAGATAGAAGACAGTATAACTTATCTAATGTTGATGAAGTTGCAACTCTAATTATGGGTGATTTTGCTATCACTAATCAAACACGTGATATCATAGTTGAAAAAGGGTCTCACAACAATAACTGAGCTTCATCCAAGCTTTATGTCACTGTAGTATCCACTACTCTTTCCTTATGATGAAGATGGATTCCAACTTGGTATAAAATATAGAGAAGGTCATGTAAAGAATTCAAATGAACATAAACATATCACTTTAAGAGAATATTATGCTTATCGCATTCAGCAAAGAATGACTGAAGGACATACTCTTTTGAAGTCTAGGAGATTATTCCAGTGATACATTGTTGATGCATACACATGTATCAAGGAAGATAGATTATGATGGGTGCATTCTCTATTGGGTTCCGACTATGCAACGAAATATGATTTTCAAGAATTTTTGACATGCACAAAATAAGTTTTAATACTTAAAACTAGCCAATTAGAACACAAACCCTAGAACTGCCTTGTAGACTTCAATCAAACCATTCAAGCATGCATATAAGATAAGAAACTATACCTTTTTGAAGATGAGGATCCGATGAACAATGATCTCTATAAGACATCAAAATAGATGTCCTCCAATGGTGATCCACATGAGATAAATCAGGATCTTTTCCAACTTGATGCAGTACTGTAGTCTTCTTCTAAAGTACACTGCCTACTTTTCTTCTTCATGAACAGATTGCACCACCATTTGTATTCCTTCAGATCCTCTACCAGAATCACACCAGGGACCTTTTTTCAGAAGATCTTACCACCCCTTGCCTTTCCTTTTCTCTCTTGTATTTCTTTCTATTTTCCTCTCTTTTTTTCTACCTTTTTCTTCTCTTATCCCATGCCTAAACAGCAAGGAATCAGCCCTCATCCCATAAGGGACGTCACTTTTAAATAGGAAAGAAGGGGCACCTAAGAGTCCCAAGGGGTGCCAACTCTTGGCACCTCCTCTTCTTCATGCAGGGATTTAATTCTTCATGTGAGAATTTGAGGTATGGAAAAGCCTTCAAATAAAAGGACTCCTCCCCTTTTGCACCCATAAAATTCCATCTATATTGGCATGTAAGAATTAAGGGATGGCGTGGGGTTTTAAGGGTCTTCATTAAGAAGGATTCTTCCTTCTTAAGGCAAACAATGGGGCACACATTTATTTTTGGTGTGGAGAAATGTGGCAGCATGGAGGACTTTTTGTTCACATAAAACTCGTTCATGATAAGATAAGAAATCAATTACAGTAAATCTAATCCAATTTGATTCTAGGCAACAGGCTTAGCTCAAACACCTTTGAATTAACGTAATTGGGAACTCGGGTTAACACAATGTGCTAGCAAGTAAAATTAACCCATAAGATTTATAGTAAATCTAACTAAATTAGACCAAGATCAAATTTTAAAGTATATAACCAATTGGATTCTATATTTAGCCGGTAGTGAACTCAGGCATATGACCTAAACCAATCCGATTAGATTAGGTCAGCCCAAATGCACTAATTAACCAAAACTCTTTCTAATTAATTTTTGAATTAAATACTTCTAATTCTTGCAAGTCTACAAGTCAAGCTTGATGTCTAGTTACATATCATGACAATCGAAAAAATATGAAATTTGATAGAAATATCAAAAATATCCTTTAGTGTCAAGATACTATGTAATTCAATCTTTCGATCACACAACATTCTACATGAGCTATGGGTATGAAATCATGTCAAGCCCAAATATTTATTTATATATATCTTGATCAGAAGATGATGATTCAGTTGATGATATATTAAAAGCTCTTTTCTAATTATCATTTCGCTTTGGCCAAAGTCTTCTTGAATCATCAACCTACGAGATCACATAGGATATTCACTCTCCTTATAAGGAGTGATCGATTCTTTGTTGACCACTCGTAATCTTCATACACACTACACCACATCTAGAATACCTCACACATAATTTAAAGAGTCAAGTTAGGGAATAAACCAAAATATAGATTCGTATATATAAGGTACCATGGTGACCTCAGATCCAAGGATCACTGGTACTATTTCCAATAGAGAATAACCAGGTCATATGCAAATAAGGCTCCATCAGATATTTTTTATTTGATCAATTCAATGAACTCATTCTCTAAAGACTATCCACATCCTTATATTAGTGTCATCACATATAAGTGATTGTGCGATCAACCATCTTCTCCGTCAAGCACACATAGGATCTTTCAGTTTTAGTGGAATCATTGATCCTCGACTCAGTGAACCTACGACTGAAAATATTTTAGATTTAGACTATCAAAAATTTAGTGCTCACTTGTATGATCTCATCATAGTTCTAAAATCATTATCCTAACCTATGTGATTCATTATAATCTTAAAAAGTATTAAAATGCAGCATATAATAAAATAAAATACTTAATATTATTAATAATAAATATCAAATATGTGAGTTTGAAAGATAAAATATAAAAAAATATCTGATCACATCATACATACGATTGGTTTGTAAGATATTATTCTTTCAATCTTTCACTTGCACTAAAGCCAACCATCTCTATACTTAATACCCATATAATCTAGGTAGCAGTCAAACTGCTGTAATGATAAGATCTTAGTGAATGGATCTGCTATATTATTTTTGGTGTCAACTCACTTTATGATCATATCATATCTTTTAGCAATCTTTCAAGTAAAATGAAACCATCTTAAGATGTGCTTGGATTTATGATAAGATCTTGATTCCTTAGTGTGAGCAACTACCCCAGTATTATCACAATAAAGTGGCATAAATTATTCAATTCAAGGAACCACATCCAACTCTGAGATGAACTTTTTCATCCAGATAGTTTTTTTAGTAGTCTTACTATTGAGTTTCAATCAAGCAGTGGAATAAGAATTTTAAAAATTTTTAAACATGCAAATCGAAAGCTTTAACGATTAAAATTGTCGAACCAAAATCCAAATCCTAGAATCACCTTGTAGATGCCAAACAAAATAAAATTTAAGCATATAAAGAGGTAGAAACTTACTTTCTTAGATGAATAATATGGTAAGAAGGTGATCTCTATGAGACTCTAAAATAAAAGTCTCTAATGGTGATCCACATGGAAGATAGTCAAGGTCCTTCCCAACCGATGCACCACCGCAGCCTTTTATTCACAAGAACAATGTCGGCTTCAAACTTGAAGAACGATTGCATCAATGCTCAATTGTCTTCAATTTCAGCACTGGGATCATGCCAAGAGAATTCTCTATAGAAGTATCACAAACTAGAATTTGATTTTGGCTCCAACATATGGATAAATCAAATTCTAGGACAAGCACACCACACTTAATATTTTTTTCACCTCCTTTCTATTTTTTCACTCAATTTTTTTCTTATCTTTTTTTCAAATTTTTTTCAGATATTTTTTTCTCTCTTATCACACACCAAGGCCTCTGATTTTTTACCACAATTCAGCCCTTATTTTATAAGATGTGCCCCATTTAAATAGATGAGGAAGAGATGTCAAGAGACGCAAGGGGCACCAACTCTTGGCGCTCCACTTCTCTCATATAGAGAAATAAATTCTTCGATGAATTAAGTGGCATAAAAGAGACTTCACATAGAAAGACTCTTTCTCTTCTATGCCCCATAATTTTCTCATTTATTTTAAGCATATGACAATTAAGGAATCGTTGAAATTAAGAAGTGGTTAAGAGTCTTAAAGAAGAAAGACTCTTCCTCTTCTTAACACTAAAAAGGGGGTGGCGGTAATTAATTTTTCTCATGAAACCAGAGTGGCATCGAGGAATCCTTCCACACTTAAAACTCTTCCAAGTTGGGTAGAAGTCCAATAAAAATAGACCCAATTCAATCAAGTTAAATGCAATAGGTTCAGTTTAACTCAAACACTTTGAACTTAACCTACTTAGGAACTTGGGTTAACACAATATGCTAACATATCAAATTAACCTCTAAGATTTACATTAAATCCTAATTAAATCAGATCAAAAATAAATCTCAAAGTGTGTGATCCATTAAGTTCCAAATATAGCCAGCAATGGATATAAATGCTTGACCTAACCCTAATCGATCAGATTAGATTAGCTCAAGAGTCCCAATTAACTAGGATTCTTCCTAATTAATTTTTTAATTAAACTCTTTTAATTTTGATAAGTTCACAAATCAAAATTGATATCTAACAACTTATAATAACTATCCAAAAATAAAATAAAATTTAATATAAATTACCAAAATATCCTTCAATGGCAGTTACCGTACAATTCAATCCTTCAGCCAAATAATATCCTAGATGAGCTGTGGATATAGAATCATATCGAGTCTAATTACTTATTTAAATATATTTTAATTAGAAGATGATGATTCAGTTAATGACACATTAAAAATTTTTTTTAGTTATCATATTGATTTGGCCATAGACTTTCAAAATCATCAATCTATGAGATCATAAGATGTTTGCTCCCTGTATTAGGAGTGACTGATCTCTTGTTGATCACTCATAACCTCCATGCACACTTCACCACATCTAGAACACCTCATACAAGGATCAAAGAACCAAGTTAACAAGTGAACCAAAATATGGATTCATGTACATAAGGTACCATAGTGATCTCAGATCAAAAGATCACTTATACATCTCCCACTAGTTATAACTCCATCAAATATTCTCTCGTAGCTCTATTCAGTGAACTCATTCTTTAATGAGCACCTACATCCTTGTATTAGTTTCACCACATAACAGGTTGTGAGATCAACTACCCTCATTATTGAGCATACATAGGACGTACCAATCTTATCGATATCATTGATCTTTGACTCAATGAATAAATAGCTGGAAATATTTTAAATCATGGCTATCAAGAATTTAGGTCTCACTGGCATGATCTCATCATGACCCTAAAACCATTATCCAGACCTATAGGGTTCATTATAATCTTAAAAATAATAATAAGATACAGCATATAATGAATCAAAAATTCTATTTTATTAAATAACAATATCAATTACATAAGTTTGAAAAATAAATTATAAAAAAATATTTCATCGCATCCCATATGTGATTGGCTTGTAGGGTATTATTCTTTCAATCTCCCACTTGCACTAAGTCAATCATCTTTATGCTTATGCCCATGCAATTAAGGTGACGGTCAAACTGCTGCAATGATAAGACTTAGTGTACGGATTCGCTATATTATTCTTACTATCAACTCGCTCCACGATCACATCGCATCTTTTGACTATCTTTCGAATAAGGTGGAACCCTCTTAAGATGTGTTTAGATTTATGATGAGACCTCTGCTCCTTAGCTTAAGTAACTGACCCAGTATTGTCACAATAAAAAGGCATTAGCTGTTCAATTCTCGAAACCACACTCAATTTTGAGATGAACTTTTTCATCCAGACGACCTCCTTAGCAGCCTCACTAGCAGCAATGTACTCAGTGACTGAGTCAGCAATAATTTGCTATTTGAAACTCTTTCAACTTACTGCTCCACCATACAGAGTGAATATATGTCCAGATACGGATTTGCTATCATCCAGATCAGATTAAAAATTAGAGTCAGTATAACCTTCCAATTTTAAATCAAATTCACTACATATGAGAAAAATATCTCTAGTCCTTCTCAAGTACTTGAGTATATTTTTCACAGCTTGTCAATGATCCTCCTCGGGATCTACTTGAAATCTGCTTATAATGCCTAAGGTATAAGCCACATCAGGCCTGGTACATAGCATAGCATATATTATTGATCCTACAACCAAAGCATAAGGAATAGAACTCATTCTATTTCTCTCTTTAGGTATCTTAGAAGTCATCATTTTAGAGAGTTATATGTCATGACCCATGGACGAGTGACTTCTTTTATATTCCTCCATGTTAAACCTCTTCAACATAAGGTCTATGTACCTAGACTAGAACAAGCCAAGCATCCTCTTTGATCTATCCCTATAGATCTTTATACCAAGAATATAAAATGCTTCATCCAAATCTTTCATGAAATACTTTTGTGATAGCCATGTCTTGACCGATTGCAACATAGGGATATCATTCCCAATAAGCGATGTGTCATCTACATACAAGACCAAGAAGATAACAGTACTCCTATTAGTCTTCTTATATACATAAGATTCATCCACATTTTTGATAAAGTCAAATAATTTAACTACCTCATCAGAATGGATGTTCCAGTCCTTCGATGCTTGCTTTAATCCATAAATAGATCTATTTAGCTTGCATACTTGATTTGCTCTTCTACTAGAGATAAATCTCTTTGGCAGAGTTAGATAGACTTCCTCCTCAAGATTTTCATGAGGAAGGCAGTATTGATATCCATCTGTTCGATCTCATAATCATAGTATTTTTTCATAATCAACACCTTACTTTTATCTGAAATCTTTTGCCACCAGCCTGGCCTTATAGGTCTCTACCTAGCTATCTACTCCAATCTTCTTCTTGAAGACCCATTTGCAGCCTATTGGGGTCACACTTTCAGGTGTATCAACTAAAGTCTAAACTTGGTTGGTATATATGGAGCCTATTTTAGATTTCATGGCATTGAGCTATTTGTCAGAGTCACTACTCATGATAGCTTCCGATAGGTCATAGGATAATCATTCTCAATGATGTGGGATATGTTGTCATTCTTAATGACAAATCCATATCTAAGTGGTACATTATGCACTTTATTTGACTTTTGGAGAGAAGGTATGTATAATGGTTGTGCCTCAACAATGGGCACATGTGGTTGAGAGTCAAATTGTGAATTCTAGATAGGTTGTAGGTTTTGAATTTTCTTAAATTCAACAAACCTCCCACTGCTCCCTTCTTGGATGAACTCGTTCTCCAAAAAAATGATATGTCTACCAACAAATACCTTTTGTTGAGTAGGATAGTAGAAGTAGTATCCTATACTCATACAAATCTATATTTTTTTGATCTAGTACTAAGCTTATATCCATCAATATTTTTCACATAAGCTGGGCAATCCCAAATCTTAAGATGTTTAAGACTAAGCCTCTTCCCTTTTCATATCTCATATAAAGCGCTAGAGATAGACTTTGATGGCATTTTGTTCCAAACATACGCTACGGCCTCGAGAGCATATCTCCAAAAGGAGAATGGAAGATCTGTGAAACACATCATAGACCACACTATATCTAATAAGGTGCAATTCCTTCTTTCCATAATACCATTTAATTATAGAGTGTAAGAAAGTGTCCACTAAGAGAGAATACCATTTTGTTTTAAATGATTGAGAAATTCACTAGTTAAATATTTTTCTCCTCGATCTGATCGACGAGCTTTAATACTTTTGCTAGTTTGTTTCTCAACCGTTCTTTAATACTCTTTAAACTTATCAAAGACTTTGGATTTGTATTTCATTAAATATATATATCCAAACCTAAACTTATCATCAGTCAATGTGATAAGGTAGGAGTATCTACCTCTAGCTCAGTATATACAAGATCCAAAATATCACTCATCCTTTCTCCATATCCAATAAATAGAGTCCTGGTCATTTTACCTATGAGACAAGATTTACAAGTTCTATATAATTCAAAATCATAAGAATCAAAGAATTTATCTTTATATAACTTGTTAATTCTTAACTCATTTATATGACCAAGTCGGCAGTGCTAGAGATATATGACATTCACATTCTCTCTCTTCTTTTTCTTCATATTATCAACATGAAGTACATTATCACTAAGTGATAGAAATAGAAGAACATTATCAATAAAAGTATTTTCATAAAATTTATTAGAAAAATAGATAGAACAACCATTATTTTTAGCTTTTATTTCAAAATCTTGTTCTAATAACAAGGGTATAAAAATAATATTTTTAATAATTTTTGAAATATAATAATAGATCTTCAGTTCTAAATATTTGTCTGAAGGCAACTTCAAAATTTTGATTTCTATAACTTCAGCCTAAATGAACTCTCCACTAGCATCGAACAGCTCAAAATCACTTTTATTCAGACTCCTTATTTTTTGCAGATCCTACAATAATTTGCAAAAGTGCGAGCCACAAGTAGTATCTGATATCTAAGAATTTAAAATTGAAGTACTCAATAATAAGTTTGTTTGTATCATATATAAACTTTTAGCAATATTTGCTTCTTTATATTTCGTAATTGTAAGGTATTCCTTGCAATTCCTCTTTTAGTATCCATTTTTGCCGTAGTAATAGCAAGTACCTTTGGCGGAGACATTCTTTGCCTTCTTCTTAGGGATGCTAGCTTTAGAGTTCAATTTTTTTTTGAAACTCTTCTTATCTTTCTTCTTGTTGATCTTATCTACAAGAAGAACTAAAGTCTTTTCACCTTTGAAATAGCTCTCTACTATTTTAAGCATATTCAGCAATTCAGGTAGGTTAATATTCAGTTTATTCGAGAGGTAGTTAATGACAAACTAAGAGAAAGAATTAGAGAGTGACTGTAGGATCAAATCCTGATTAAGTTTACCATCTATAGCAAAATTTAATTATTTCAGATAAGTGATCAAATCAATCATCTTAAGGATATGAATTTACACAAACGTGCGTTCAATCATCTAGACATAGAACAACTGCTTAGATATCTCATATCTAGCAGTTTAATTTTATTCTCTTTATAACTCCTTTTAAGGAGTATAGAAGGAGCATCCATGTCCTCATGCTACCTTTGAAGCTCATTGTTCAGTGAGGCAAGCATGATACACTTGACAGTCACACTGTCATCCTTCCACATCTTATATGTGATCTTTTTCTCCTTAGATGCATCTTCTCTGATCGTATCGGATGCAGGTGAATCCAGTATATAGAAGATTTTCTCCTATGTAAGAACTATTCTCAGATTTCTCAATCAGTCCACATAGTTTAGTCCAATCAATTTATTAGGAATCTAGTATGCCTCGAAGTGATCATGAGGATACCATTTATGCAGTTAATCTACAATAACAAGAACATAATATAACCAAACAACTCATGAAGATATGCATAACTAGATTAGGACTTTTGTCTAATTGTGTCTCTCACTATTTTAACGAATTTCATAGCCCTTAAAAATAAAAAATGAGAAACATCATTATGCTTCTAAGTGGGATAGAGATCTCTATTTCTCACAAACATCTTGTAGATAGCACAACAAGCATTCATGAGTTCAAGATTAGGTAACTCTTTATTAATTATACTTCATACAATTCTCAATATTCTTTTTTCTGACAAGTTGCATATTTTTATATTTATTTTAAAATTTTTTGATAATTTATGGTGCTAACATCTTCTTAAAAACTTAATTTTATTAATAAATTAAATTTTCTTACAAAAATAAATAATTTTTAAAAAATATAAAATTAGAGTATATTTATGAGAAATAGATGTTAATTTAATTGAGCAATTTAAGCATCAAAATGATGAAAAATTTTTAAAGAATTTAATGTATATTTTTTCTTATTTTTTTAGGCAAAAATCAGAGCAAAAATCAAGCCAAAATACCTTTAAAAATAAAATTTATTATCTTCAGTGCACAGTGGACTAGTCGCTCGGTCCACAGAATCAAGGGCGCAGTCTATAGAA
Source organism: Elaeis guineensis (assembly GCF_000442705.2). Classification (NCBI taxonomy): domain Eukaryota; kingdom Viridiplantae; phylum Streptophyta; class Magnoliopsida; order Arecales; family Arecaceae; genus Elaeis; species Elaeis guineensis. The sequence goes on along the minus strand of NC_025993.2, from coordinate 93,483,831 downwards.
TAGCTTCACAGTCTACAGGCATGGTCCACGATGGAATGAAGACTTTTTTCACTGATCGACGGTCTAGATCAAATCTATCATGCGATCCAACAGCTGAGGATGCTTCCAACTTTGAATAGGAGATCAGAGGCACGATCTAATGGCTGGAATCTCATCTGAAGTGCGATCGAATGGTTAGAATTACATCCGACTTTGATAAAGATTAAAATATGGATTTTTTATTAGATCTGGGTGGTCCAAAGGTGATCTGATAGTCAGAAATAATTGTAAAGGATATTATACGAATTCTAAGGGTTTTAAGACTCTTTTTCTTACAAAAAAAAATATAAAAAATTTATCTATAAATAGGAGGTTCGAGAATAAATTTTGAGAGTAGAAAAATTCAATAAAAAGTATATAAAAAAATAGAAAAAAAATATTAAAAGTTTAGGAACTCAAGGAGAAGAAGTAAAAAAGTCGGTTTGCTTTACGGAGTATGAAAGAAAATAGAGAGATTATCAATCATCTTTTCAATAAGGTTAGATTGATCAACCTCAGATCTTTATTATAATTTTATTTTTATTTTATTTTATTATTTTTTTAAATTTTTATAATTAAAATTTAAATTTAGTTAATAAAAAAATTATTTTCTTATATTTTAAATTTTTATCTTTTATTTTTCACAAGTAGATGCTAGGATCCAATTAGTAGATCTTAGTACTAATTTATTTTATATATTTTAAATTTTTATTATTTATTTTTATTGTAAGTAGAAGCTAGGATCTAAATAGTAGATCTTAATACTCGATTTATTTTTTATAATTTTAATTCTTATTTTTTGACTTAAATTATTTTCTTAAAAATTTTATTTTTTTTATGAAATCAAATATTATAAATCAAAATCCTACCTTCTCTGTGGATTCAATCTAACTCACTACTTTTTATGTATTTTTAATTTTTATTGAAGTCAGAATTAGATTGATAATCATGGTGTCCTAACGATAGCATCATGTTTGTATCAATTTTTGGTGCCGTTGTTGGGGAGGGCATCAATTTTAATATTTGATTTTTTTTATTTTCTTATAAATATAGCTTACTATTTTTTTTTTCTTTTTGTAGAAAAAAAAAATTAAAAAAGGGAGGAGATAGAAAGCTTCAAATTTTACTTAGTGAGATCAATCCTAACCCTAGTCCTAATTATTTTATTATTATTATTATTAATTACTATTTTTTTAAATTAATCTAAAATTTATCCACATAAACCTAATAAAAATTACATGACAAGAGTAGAAACTTAGTTTTTAGGAGTATTCATCATCTTAGATTTATTTTTTGTGATTGCTGGAGACAAGATAAGCTTTCAAGTTTCATTAGTTTCATGCATCTATTTTAATTGCATAGAACTCCTTGTTTGAAATTAGTTGTGCACATTCATCTTAAAGCAACTTAAGGGCAACACCTATTATAAGATAAGATGAAAATTTCATCACCCTTCTTTGGCCCAAAAATAACCAACCAGCATCCCGTATTAATCCTAACCTAACTAAAATCAAGTAGACATTGGCCCCTAATATCAATTGAGTTCAGTTTGAGTATTGTGGTCAAGTCAAGTACAAAGTAAGTTCGGATTCACCCCTAAAACTGGTGTCTAAGGCTAAAGGTTACAAAGGCTCAACCTAAGTGGACTCACGGTTATCTAATTGGTTATGTTAGCTTACCTGACCAATTTAATTGGTGTCTAAGGCAAGCAACGGTAAGACCCCTACGATCCCACCTCTTATCTGGCTAGTTGAAGGAAGTGAGAATAAACCCAATTTGTATCTAGTCCCCGCCACTCTACATCCAACTGTTAGGTCTAAGAAACTTGTAGGTGTCTACGTTTAATTATTTGCTAACATGATTGCAATTAATACTTAACCGCAACTAATTCTTCTCATCTTACGTCTTTAGGTTTAAGGCTTTTTCTTTCTTTTCGCTTCTCTTTCTCCTTAAAAAAAATTATTTTCTTGTAAAAAAAAAATTGAACCATACATTAGGGTTTGCACTGGTATATGCAAGGCAGAAGATCTCTTTATCCTGACCTAGTTGAACCTAATCTTGAAATTGAATGGCTAATTCACGTTAAACCTGAAAATCAAATGGTTGGAGACCCTAGAGAACCATCTAGGCAGATGAAAAAATATTTTATTTCTTCCACCTATAACCCATCGACTTGTATCCACTTATCTAATATCTCTGCAAGTCATTATAAGATCAAGTTGACCACAATCTAGTCCTTCTATGGGAATACTAATGAAGATCCTTACAAGTATCTAGATGAGTTTTCAAAAATTTATTCCACAATGAAAATTTAAAATTTTACTGATGATGCACTTAGACTGACCCTATTCCCCTTCTCGCTTAAGAACAAAGCCAAGTACTGGCTTGGCATAATAGGGAGATCGATCTGAACTTGGGCTGAATGCAGCATGAGTTTTTTAAGAAATTCTATCCCATAGGTCGAACCAATAGCATGAGGCGAGCCATCACTGGATTTGTTCAGCTTCTAGGAGAACAAATTAATGAACCATGGGAGAGACTCAAGGAACTTCTTAGAAAATACCTACACCATGGTCTATCTAAGTAGTAAATCGTTCAAGCTTTCTATGAGGATTTAGGTGACCAATATAGACAGATGGTTAATGTATCTTGTGGGGGTGCATTCATGAGTAAGAGTAAGGATGAAGCTTATACTTTATTTGAAACTTTGAGTGAAAATTCGATCAATCATGCTTCATTATCCTCCTATGAAAGATCAATCTCTTATCAAAAGCAGACATAAATTTTTAAGATCAAGCAAACAGACTCTAGTCCAAAGGCCGATTTGAACCTAATAGCTCAAAAATTAGATAAAGTTGATCTTCTTGCCCAAAAATTAGATCAGTTCCTAATAGTAGGTCAACAATCTCCGGTACAATATATACCACCTTTCAATTACCAAGAGATTTATTCTATCTGTGCTAGCCCAGCCCATCATGTGAGTGAATGTCCTATGGCTGCATAGTTTCCACCTTTCATCCAAGAACAAGTTCAAGCTGCCCAAGGTTACTCAAAACCTGTCAATGATCTATTCTTTAACACATATAATTCAGGATGGAGGAACCACCCCAATTTTTCTTGGAGACCCCAACAGACTCAAGCTCAGACCCAAATTTTTTTTGTGTAAAACTTTCAGAGTAGGCCTCCATATCAGAATTATGCCTACAACAGAGGTCAGCCTAGTCAACCGACCCAACCACCATATCATAATTAGCCACCATACCCACCTACTCAATAGACCAATCTAGCTGACGAAAGATTTAACCAACTACAACAATTAATTATGACCCAACAGTAATCTATTGCTAGGCTAGAAGCATAAATAGGATAATTAGCTGAATCTATCATGAGGAGAGAACCAAGTCAATTGCCAAGCCAACCAGTACCAAATCTTAGGAACAATCCATCCACCCATCAACCACCTGGACCTAGTCATCAATCCAATGTTCCACCTAAGAATTCTCAATTTGAGAATGCCAAAGCAATTACTGAACTTAGAAGTGATAGGATTCTTAAGGATCCACATCCAGATCAGATGAGAAAGGCTAGTACTGATGCTAGCCAAAATGAGAATTTGAAAAAAGAGGTTAGTACTGAGACTAACCCGATAGAAGAACCTGAGCCTGAAATTGTTATTGATCTAAGTGAAAAAGATAAAGAAAAGAAGAGAGCAGATAAGTTACCCGAGATATATAAACCAAGAGTCCCATTTCTTTCAGCCTTAGAAGTCGATTCTTCCTGTAAAAAGCAAGGAGCAAGCAATGAAAAACTAATAGAGTTGTTTAAACAAGTTCAAATTAATCTACCCCTCTTTGATGCAATTCAACATGTCCCAGCTTACGCTAAATTTTTTAAGGAACTTTGCACCCAAATGCATGAGCTACGAAGAATAGAGAGAATCATGGTGTTTGAGGATGTTAGTGTGGTCCTGTTAAATCCATTGCCTCAGACAAAGAAAGATCCTGGTGCTCCTTTGATTTCATATATTATATGAGGCATCACCTTTGATCGAGCTTTGTTAGACTTAGGAGTGAGTGTCAACCTACTTCCAACCTCGATCTATGAAAAATTTGAAATAGGAGAACTGAAACCCACATCAATTATTTCACAACTAGCTAATAGATCTGTTAAGACACCATGTGGTCTGATTGAAGATGTTATAGTTAAAGTCAATACATGCTATTTTCTAGTAGACTTCATCATACTTGATATGGAACCATCCCAAGAGCTGAATCAAAATCCCATAATATTAAGATGTCCATTCCTAGCCACTGCTAATGCCAATATTAATTGTAAAATAGGAGCTATGGACATTTCTTTTAGAGATCAAAAGGTGAGAATTAATGTTTTTAATGTCTCAAAGTATGCTCAAAAGGAGGAAAGCTGTTCAGTAATTGATTTGATAGATGAAATAGTTAAAACTGATTCCTCCTTAGATTTGAAAGAAAATGATTTTCTGAATGAATCCAATGAAGAAATCTAAGATCAGGAGGTGAATGCCTTACTTGATTCACCTCTTCCAACATATTCACTACCTTGGTCAATAAAAATTGAGCCCTTACCTAAGTTAAAAATTGAACCACTACATCCTTCAATTTAGGCCCCACCACAACTAGAATTAAAACTTTTACCTGAATCACTTAAGTATGCATTTTTAGGACCTAAAAAAATCCTACCATTAATCATTACCTCTAACCTATCCTCGAGCAGGAAGACCAAATGCTAAATGTATTGAAAATACATAGAGAGGCCATAGGTTGGACCATTACTGATTTAAAAGGCATTAGTCCATCAATATGCATGCACCATATTTATACGGAGGTCAATGCCAAACCCATCTGAGAAATGCAAAGATAGCTCAACCCGAATATGCAAGATGTAGTCAAGAAGGAGGTAATTAAATGGTTAGATGCTGGTATCATTTATCCTATTTCTGTCAGCCATTGGGTGAGTCCTACTCAAGTTGTTCCGAAGAAATTTGGACTCACGATTGTCCATACTGACCATGGAGATCTAGTGCCAATACGACTTTTTACTGGGTGGTGTGTCTGCATAGATTATAGAAAACTTAATGCAGCCACCCATAAAGATCATTTTTCCTTACCCTTTATTGACCAAATCTAAGAAAGACTAGCTGGCCAACAATATTTTTTCTTTTTAGATGGATACTCAGGATACAATCAGGTAGCAATCTACCCAGAAGATCAGAAAAAGACCACCTTCACGTGCCCCTATGGAACCTTTGCGTTTCGTAGAATGCCTTTTGGACTGTGTAATGCACCCGCAACCTTTTAATGGTGCATGATATCAATATTTTCAAACATGGTAGGAGATTTTTTAGAGATATTCATAGATAATTTTTTAATCTTTGTAGAATCTTTTGAGAGTTGCCTCAATAATTTGAAAAAATGTTAAAACGATGCATTGAGGCCAATCTAATTTTAAGTTGGGAAAAGAGCCATTTCATGGCTAAAGAGGAGATCGTATTAGGGCACATTATCTCAAAGAAAGGGATTGAGGTTGATAGAGAAAGGTTGAACTGATTTCTAATCTTACTCCACCCACTTCTGTCAAACAAATTTGATCTTTTCTTGGCCATGAAGGATTTTACCATCGCTTCATCAAAGACTTTTCTAAAACATCCCACCGTTTATGTAATCTGCTTGCTAAGGATGCCCCTTTTAACTTTGATGAAGAATGTCTTAAGGCTTATAAATTTTTAAAAGAAGCTGTGACCAAAGCTCCAATCATCCAACCACCAGACTGGTCATTACCTTTTGAGATCATGTGCGATGCTTCGGATTTCACCATAGGAGTTGTCTTGGGCCAAAGGGTAAACAAATATCCTGTAGTGATTTACTATGCTAGTAAAACTCTGAATGAAGCTCAGATGAATTATACCACAACTGAGAAAGAGTTATTAGCTGTAGTATTTATCCTGGAGAAGTTTTGATCATACTTGTTAGGATCAAAAATCATGATTTATTCAGATCATACAGCCTTGAGATATCTGCTCTCAAAGAAAGATGCTAAACCATGATTGATTAGATGGATTTTACTACTATAAGAATTTGATATTGAAATTTGAGATAAGAAGGGATCTGAAAATATTGTAACAAACCACCTATCGAGGATCCTAGTTGAAGATTGTGAACTTGCATCAATTGGAGAATCTTTTCTGGATAAGCAACTTCTAGTAGTTTCACACATAAAGGCTCCTTGGTTTGTAAATATTGTGAATTACTTAGCAGTTGGACAAATTTCTAATGGTTGGTCTAAAAATGAAAAGGATCGATTTTTTGCTCAAATCAAGTATTATCTTAGGAAAGATCCTGAGTTTTTTTGAATTTGTACTGATCAGATCATTCGTATATGTGTTTCTGAAACTGAACAATTAAGTATCTTGAAATTCTGTCATACTCTTGCTTGCGGAGGATATTTTTTTAGATGAAAAACTACAGCCAAAGTATTGTAAAGTGAATTTTACTGGCCCACATTATTTAAGGATGCTTATAATTTTAGCCAGGAATGTCTCAGGTGCCAAACTTTAGGAAACATTTCAAAGAAAGACATGATGCCTTTGAACCCCATCTTGGTAATTAAAATTTTTGATATTTGGAGAATTGATTTTATGGGACCTTTTCCACCCTCTAATGATTTTGAATATATTTTGGTGGCCATCAATTATGTTTCTAAATGGATTGAGGCAATAACAACATGAATCAATGACCATAAGGTAGTCATAAAATTTGTTCAAAGAAATATCTTTTCTAGATTCAGATTTCTACGTGCTATCATTAGCGATGGAGGTACCCACTTCACAAACTACCATTTTCAAACACTGCTACAAAAGTATAGGGTCACACATAAGATAGCTACACCATATCACCCGCAAACAAGTGGCCAAGTTGAAGTATCCAATAGGGAGATCAAGAACATCCTGCAAAAAACTATTAAGTCTAATCGTAAAGATTGGTCGAATCGATTAGATGATGCATTATGAGTCTATAGGATAGCTTATAAAAACTCTATTGGAATGTCTTCCTACAGATTGATTTATGGAAAAGCATGTCATCTTTCGGTAGAACTTGAACACAAAGCATATTGGGCAATCAAGCAATTAAATTTTGATTTGAAACAAGCTGGTTCCAACCGGATGTTACAATTGAGTGAATTGGATGAATTAAGATGAGAGGCTTATGAAAATTCACAAATTTATTAAGAGAAAATGAAAGCCTTTCATGATAAACATATTTCAAGAAAAACTTTTGAGCCAAATCAATAAGTTTGGTTATTTAATTCAAGGCTAAAATTATTTTCAGAAAAATTGAGATCTAGATGGGATGGACCTTACATTGTAAATCAAGTATTCCTATATGGTGCAATCAAACTTTATGATCCTAAATCTGAAAATTTTTTTAAGATAAATGGTCAAAGATTAAAACCATACATAGAAGGGATATCATTAAATCGAACCATTGATCAAGTAGCATTAACAAACCCACACTGAACTGAACAACATGGTTTGGCTGAAGATAGAAAACTTAATGCTTCCTGGGAGGCAACCCAATTTTCAATATTCAATTTATGCTTTTTGCTATCTTTTGCATTTTATTTAGGTTAATCGAGTCTTACTTAGTGTCTTTTGTGGAGATCTGAAGATAATCTTGACTAAGTTGGGGGGAGAACCTTTTGAAAAAGATTTTTGGATTAGGTGATATCTCTTCTTTTCTTTCTTTTTGTATGCATCTTTCATTTTTTTTACTCCATTGAGAATAATATCAATTAAGTTGGAGGGAGAATAATAAAAATTTTTAATTTTTTTAAGTCCTCAAGTAAGTTAATATTTAGTATTTAAGCACCTAATTACATTTAAGAATCGAGTTAAACTAAGTATTTTTTTAAAAAAATTGATGTACAGATTAGAGAGTTTGTGAGATATTGAGGAATCAAGTATTAAGAAAACTCAATAAAGAGTTAAGTTTAGAACTTAAACAGTTTTTTTTGAGCATTTCTAAATTTTTCTATCTGCATTAAAGAATAGTTAACTTCTTATGGGCTTATATAGGATAACAATATGTTTCTTCATATAAAAAAAAAAAAAAAAAAAAAGTTTCTAAGTACTTCATGTTAAGGAACCAGGCCTCTTTACCTAAGCAAGCATTGAGTTTGGAGTCAAAAGGTATGAAGGGCAAAGAAACTTTGTTGTAAAGCTAGTTTTAACTCATAGCCTGTTTGATTCGAGCAAGTAAGTCCAAGGGATATTCTATACCTAGTGCCCTAAAGTCATTTAGTTTGGGAGTCATTGGCTGAAAACTCGCTACATGGGTCAAACGAAAAGTTTAAGGGGTTAAAACACTCAATAGTGGTATAATATTAAAAAAAAATTCAATAAATGAAGGACAGAAGTAACAATATACTTATGCATATGAAGGTTAATGATTGGAGATAAAGATAGGGATAATTTAGAAAAAAATTTGAAAAAATTTAGTATTCTTAGCTTAACTCTCACATTGATTAGTATTAATACCCCAATAACATATACCTCACTCACACTCTACTGAATACCAGTGGTCCTTTTGAAAATTATTTGATAAAATTTAAAACTTTAAGTTAAACGGTACTTAATTCTAAATTCTTTCTTTACTCAAGAATGAGCAAAGTTTAAGTTGGAGGGTGTAATAAGTTACATATTTTTATATTTATTTTAAAAATTTTTGATAATTTATGGTGCTAACATCTTCTTGAAAATCTAATTTCATTAATAAATTAGATTCTTTTGTAAAAATAAATAATTTTAAAAAAATATATAAAATTAGAGTAAATTTATAAAAAATAGATGTTAATTTAATTGAGCAATTTAAGTACCAAAATGATGAAAAATTTTTGAAAAATCTAATGCATATTTTTTTATTATTTTAGATAAAAATCAGAGCAAAAATTAAGCCAAAATATCCTTAAAAATAAAATTTATTACCTTCAGTGCATGGTGGACCGATTGCTCGATCCACAAAATTAAGGATGCAGTCCACAGAATAGCTTCACGGTCCACAGGCACGATCCATGATGGAAGGAATGCTTTTTGCATTGATCGATGGTTCAGATCAAATCTATCACGTGATCCAAAGGCTGAGGATGCTCCCAACTTTGAATAGAAGATTAGAGATGCGATCTGATGGCTAGAATCTCATCTGAAGTGTGATCGAATGGTCAAAATCACATCCAACTTTGATAAGGATTAAAACATGGATTTTTGATCAGATCTGGATAGTCTACAGGTAATCCGACGGTTAAAAATAATTGTAAAGGATATTATATGAATTTTAAAGATTTTAAGACTCCTTTTCCTACCAAAAAAATATTAAAAATTTACCTATAAATAGAGGGTCCAAAAATGAGTTTTGAGAGTAGAAAAATTTAGTGAAAAGTATAAAAAAATAGAAAAAAAATATTAAAAGTTTAGGGACCCAAGGAGAAAAAGGGAAAAGTCGGTTCGCTCTATGGAGTATGAAGAAAAATGGAGATGTCATCAACCATTTTTCTGACGAGACTAACCTGATCAATTTCAGATCTTTATTATAATTTTATTTTTATTTTATTTTATTATTCTTTTTAAATTTTTTATAATTGAATTTCAATTCTGGTTAATGAAGAATTTATTTTCTTGCACTTTAAATTTTTATTTTTTATTTTTTTTAAGTAGATGCTAGGATCTAATTAGTAGATCTTAGTACCAATTTATTTTATATATTTTAAATTTTTTTATTTATTTTTATTACAAATAGAAGCTAGGATCTAAATAGTAGATCTTAGTATTCGATTTATTTTTTACAATTTTAATTCTTATTTTCTGACTTAAATTATTTTCTTAAAAATTTTATTTTTTTTTATAAAATTAAAGATTTCAAATTAAAATCCTATCTTCTCTGTGGATTCGACCCGACTTACTACTTTCTATGTATTTTTAATTTTTATTGAAGTCAGGATTAGATTGACAATCATGGTGTCCTAACGATAGCATCACAATCGTATCACTCTCTTATCTCTAGATCACTTATAATCTTGTGGATAGTACCACAAACTATAGTATTATAGTTAAAACCCTTCAATCCCATATAGTCATACTTAAATAATGTCATCTTTGTGGATAGCACAACAAGACAACACCATTCAAATATGCCATAAACATCAATATGCACTTAGTCAATATTATATCAATTTCTATAGTAAACCTTGTGGATAGCACAACAAGCTTACTAAGATCTTAACATACTCTATTGATCAAACATAAAAGAAGACCTTTGTAGTGTCCATATTACTAATCAATCTAAGTCTGAAACTCAATAAGACCAAATTGATCAGGTCAGTAGGTGGGAGGCTCTCCATAGCTTAGATACTAACAAAATTAGTCAGACCAGCATACAGACTTAATTAGAAAAATATCTTTAACACATATCTAGACACCAATTAATTTAATGAATTCGACATTTGATTTGTAAGTGAATCCTGACGTTACAACTTAATATAATTTTTATAAAGGGTCTTGAATTGGTCTCGGCACATCCTAACTATTACATAAATTATAACATACAAATTATGCAATTCAACATGCTTTTCTAGTTATAATATCATTCATATTATCATACCAAAAATGATTACAATAATCATATAAGGGTGTGCAAATGATTTAATATATAACAAGTTTAGTCAATTTTAAAACAAATCCTAATCGAATTAGGCATGTACTACACCCTTAATCAAAAATAATTTAAGCATCAAACAACCATAAATCATTAAATTTTATATTATCATAAATTTAAATTTAAATAACTAAAATTTAAATTCATGGTTCAAATAAAGTCAAAAAATAATTTTTGATTTTAAAACCAATGCTAGAAATCGATGCAACATTTTGGCAAAATATAAATTAGAACAATTCTATATTATAATTTTTGCATTATTTGATTGAATCAAACAAAGATGGCTCTTATTAAATTTTGATCATATAGTAAAATATTAATTTTAATAATTTTTAAATATACATATCGAAAGCTTTAATAATTAAAACTATCGAACCGAAATCCAAATCCTAGAATTACCTTGTAGATGTCGAACAAAATAAAATCAAGCACGCAAAGAGATAGAAACTTATACTTTCTCAGATGAGTAGTATGGTAAAAAGATGATCTCTATAAAACTCCAAAATAGAAGTTCTTCAATGGTGATCCACGTGAAAGTTGATCAAGGTCCTTCCCAATAGGTGCACCACCGTAGCCTTTTCTTCACAAGAACACTGTCGGCTTTGAACTCAAAGAATGATTGTACCAATACTCAATTGCTTTTGATTTTATTACTAAAATCATTCCAAGAGAATTTTTTTCAAAAGTATCACAAATTTTGTGCTCCAATATATGAAAAAATCAAATCCTAGGACAAGCTCACCATACTTGCTATTTTTCTCACCTCCCTTCTTTCTATTTTTTCTCTTAATTTTTTCCTTATCTTTTCCTCAAATTTTTTTCAGATTTTTCCTTTTTTATCACATGCTAAGAGCTCTAATTTTTCACCAAAATTCAGCCCTTATCCCATAAGAGATGCCCCATATAAATAGATAAGTAAGAGATGTCAAAAGAACCAAGGAGTGCCAACTCTTGGCGCTCCACTTCTCTCACATGGAGAATTAATTCTTTGATTCATTAAGTAGCACAGAAGAGGCTTCACATAGAAGGACTCTTCCTTTTTGTGCCCCATAATTCTCTTATTAATTTTTGGCATGTGATAATTAAGAAAACAATGGAAATTGATGAGATTGTTAAGCATCTTAAGGAAAAAGGACTCTTCCTCTTCTTAATACTGAAAGAGAGGTGGTGGCATCTATTTATGGCATGAAACCTGAGTGGCATGGAGGTCTCCTTCCACACTTGAAACTCTTTCAAGTTAGGTAGGATTCCAATTAAAATAGACCCAATCCAATCAGATCAAAGGCAACATATTCAATTTAGCTCAAACACTTTAAACTTAACCTAATTAGGAACTTGGGGAAACATAATATGCTAGTATATCAAATTAACCTCTAAAATTTATATTAAATTCTAATTAAATTAGATCAAGATCAAATCTTCAAGTATGTGATCCATTGAGTTCCAAATCTATCAAACAGTAGACACAAACTCTTGACCTAACTCTAATCTGATCAGATTAGGTCAGCTCAAGAGTCCCAATTAACTAGGACTCTTCCTAATTAATTTTTAAATTAAACTTTTTGAATTCAGATGAGTCCACAAGTCTAAATTAATATCTAGCAATATGTCATGACTATCCGAAAGAAATAAAATTTAGTATAAATTATCAAAATATCCTTCAGTGGTAAGTTACAGTGTAATTTAATCCTTCAATCAAACAACATCTCAAATGAGCTGTGGGCATGAAATCAGGTCAAACCTAAATGCTTATCTAAATGTATCTCGATCAAAAGATGATGATTCAGTTGATGATACATTAGAAACTCCTTTATAATTATCATCCTATTTTGGTTAAAAGCTTTCAGAATCATCAACCTATGAGATCCCATAGGATATTTGTTCCCCTTATTAGAAGTGAGTAATACCTTATTGGTTACTCACAACCTCCATGCACACTCCACATTCAGAACACCCCATATAAGGATCAGAAAATCAAGTTAAGAAGTAAACCAAAACATAAATTCATATACACAAGGTACCATGATGATCTCAGATCAAAAGATTACTTACACAACTTCCACTAAAGAACAATCAGCTGATATGTAAATAAGACTCCATCAGATATTCTCTTGTAGGTCTATTCAGTGAACTCATTCTCTAATGAGCACCTACATCTTTATATTAGTATTATCATACAAGAGGTTATGAGATCAACCACCCTCATCAGAGAGCATACATAGGACGTGCCAGTCATACTGGTATCATTGATCTCCAACTCAATGAATCAATGATTGAGAATATTTAAGGTCACGGCTATCAAGAATTTAGGTCTCACTGGCATAATCTCAACGTGGCCCTAAAATTATTGCCCAAATCTATGGAATTCATTATAATCTTGAAAATAATAATAATATGCCGCATATAATAAATCAAAAAACTTATTTTATTAAATATCAATGTCAATTAAATGAGTTTGGAAGATAAATTACAGAAAATATCTGATCGTATCCTATATGCGATTGGCTTGTAGAGTATTATTTTTCAATCTCCCACTGGTACTAAAGTCAATCACCTCTATACTTGATGCCCATGCAATTAAGGTGGCAGTCAAACTACTATAATGACAAAACTTTAGTGAACGAATCCACTATATTATTCTTGATATCAACTCACTCCATGATTATATCGCATCTTTCGACTATCTTCTGAATAAGGTGGAACTGTCTTAGGATATGCTTGAATTTATGATGAGACTTCGGTTCCTTGGCTTGAACAACTATCCTAGTATTGTAACAATAAAGAGATACTGGTTGTTCAATCTTTAGAACCACACTCAATTCTGAGATGAACTTCTTCATCCAGACGGCCTCCTTAGCAGCCTCACTAGCAGCAATGTACTCAGCCTCAGTGACTGAGTCAGCAATAGTTTACTATTTGAAACTCTTCCAACTTACTATTCCACCATATAGGGTGAACACACACAAATATGGATTTGCTAACATCCAAATCAGATAGAAAATTAGAGTCAGTATAATATTTCATTTTAAATCAGATCCATCATATATGAAAAAAATATCTCTAATCCTCAAGTACTTGAGTATATTTTTCACAGCTTTCTAATGATCTTCCTCAGGATCTGCTTGAAATCTATTTACAATGCCCAAGGCATAAGCCACAGCAAGTTTGGTACACAGCATAGCATACATTATTGATCCTACAGTCTAAGCATAAGGAATAGAACTAATTCTATTTCTCTCTTCAAGTATCTTAGGAGACATCTTTTTAGAGAATTGTATGTCATAACCCATGGGCAAATAATCTTTTTTACTTTCCTCCATGTTGAACCTCTTCAACATAAGGTCCATGCACCTAGATTGGGACAAGCCAAGCATCCTCTTGGATCTATCCTTATAGATCTTTATATCAAGTATATAGAATGTTTCATCCAAGTCTTTTATGGAAAGCTTTTGTGATAGCTATATCTTGACCGATGGCAACATAATGGGAATATCATTCTCAATGAGTAATATGTCATCTACATACATGATCAAGAAGATAACAGTAATCCCACTAGTCTTCTTGTACACATAAAGTTCATCCACATTTTTTATAAAACCAAACGATTTGACTGTCTCATTAAAATGAACATTCCAGCTCCTCAATGCTTGCTTTGATCCATAAATAGATCTATTTAGCTTGCATACTTAATTTGCTCTCCCACTAGAGACAAATCTCTCTGGCTAAGTCATACAAACTACTTCCTCATGATTTCTATTAAGGAAGGTAGTCTTGATATCCATCTACTAGATCTCATAGTCATGGTATGCAGTAATAGCAAGCATAATCTGAATAAACTTGAGCAAGGCTACAGGAGAAAAGATTTTTTATAATCAACACCTTATTTTGATCTAAAATCTTTTACCACCAGCTTGGCCTTATAGGTCTCTACCTAGCTATCTGCTCCAATCTTCTTCTTGAAGATCGATTTGCAGCCTATTGGGGTCATACCCTCGGGCGCATCAACCAAAATCCAAACTTGGTTGGTATACATGGAGTTCATTTTGGATTTCATGGTATTGAGTCATTTATCAGAGTCACTACTCATGACAGCTTTCGAATAGGTCATAGGATCATCATTCCTAATGATGTGAGATGTGTTGTCATTCTCCATGACAAACCTATACCGGAGTGATACATTTTGCACTCTACTTGACCTTTGAAGAAGAGATGTGTAGAGTAGCTGTGCCTCAACAATGGGCATATCTGGTTGAGAATCAGCTTGTGAATTCTGGATAGGTTATAGATTTTGAACTTCTTCAAGTTTAACAAACCTCCTACGGCTCCCTTCTTGTATGAACTCTTCCTCCAAGAAAAGAGCATACCTACTAACAAACATCTTTTGTTGAGTAGTGTTGGGTATAAAATACCCTCCAGCCGAAGTTCGTGCCAGGAGTGACCCTCCAGGGATTCTACCGATGTCCGACCTTCGGTGACATCTTTCTGAATCTCTCCGACGGCCGAGCCTCCGTAACGTTCCCGAGTTCTGCCGATGGATAAACTCCCACCAGTGTTGATCGGATTCTCCATGACGGACGGACTCCATCCAGGTGTCTACGGTGGTCGACCACCTTCTAGACTCCGTCCGGGCTCCTACGGGAGCCGAACTTCTCCCCCGAACTCCAACTACAGGTAGACTCCGTCCGGGCTCCTACGGGAGCCAGAGTTCTTCTCTGAACTCCAACTGCAGGTAGCCTTCATCCGGGCTCCTACGGGAGCCAGACTTCTCCCCCGAACTCCAACTGCAGGTAGACTCCGTCTGGGCTCCTACGGGAGCCAGACTTCTTCCCCGAACTCCAATTGCAGGTAGCCTTCGTCCGGGCTCCTACGGGAGCCAGACTTCTCCCCCGAACTCCAACTGCAGGTAGACTCCGTCCGGGCTCCTACGGGAGCCAGACTTCTTCCCCGAACTCCAACTGCAGGTAGCCTTCGTCCAGGCTCCTACGGGAGCCGGACTTCTCCCCCAAACTCCAACTGCAGGTAGACTCCGTCTGGGCTCCTACGGGAGCCAGACTTCTTCTCCGAACTCCAACTGCAGGTAGCCTTCGTCCGGGCTCCCACAGGAGTCGGACCTCTTCCCCAAATGCTGACTGCAGGTAGACTTCATCCGAACTCCTACAAGGGCCAGACTCCGAGCTTCTACTACAAGCGATTCACTCCGAGCTTCTGCTACAAATGATCTACTTTAAATTTTCACTACGAGCGGTCCGCACCGGATTCCCACTGTAAGCCTTCACCCGAGCTTCCATTGTGGATGAATTTCTTTCGGACTTCTATTGCAGGCAGGCTTCGGCTGAGATTCCTCGACAAATGATCCCCATCCGGGCTTTTACGGAGATCGGACTCCGACCGAACTTCTGTGGCGAACAGATTTCGGGCAAACTCCTACGACACACGAAATCTAGTAGTTGGACCCCTCCAGTGGATGAACCTCTCCAGCGCCATCCGACATCCACTGTCGGTCGATCCTCTATCGAATTCTGTGTGAAACTGAACTTCGTCTGCGGAAAGCCTCTGACCGAGCTCCTGCGGCAAGTGGCCCTCGTCTGCAGTTTTAACGCCCAAGGCACCCAATGGTAGAAGGTTCACCTGCGACATCCGAGCTCCTCTCAGATGGAGAGCTACCTCCCTCCGCCAGGCACCTCAACCGAGCTTCGACCGACAGGCCTCCACTCCCTGGCAGGCCACAGTAATGGCCACGACTCTACTCCACTTCCTGCGACAGATACCGCATGGCTCCACCACTCCCTGGCAGGCCACGGTAATGGCCATGACTCTGCTCCACTTCCTGTGATGGATTTCGTGCGGCTCCTCCACTCTCTGACAAGTCGCGACAATGGATGCCGCTCCACTCCTCGCAACAGGCTCCACGTGGTAGGCCATGGTGATGGCCACGATTCCACTCCACTACTCTTCATAACAAACTCCTGCTGGCCCCGAACGGCCCACTGCCAGACGGTTACAAACGTCGCTATCAGTCTGTTGCACCCTCCGCCTATAAAAAGGAGACCCCAGATACGTTATTCTCAAAGCTCTAATTTCTATCTCAAAACTCTGCTAAAATTTTCGTTCGAGCACTCCATTCTTGTTGAGGCAGAGAACTGACTTGAGCATCGGAGGGTCTTGCCGGAGCACCCCCAACTCCGGTTTAGACTTCCTTTGCAGGTCCCTACGGCGACCGCGACTCCCACGACTCCAGCTTCTCTGACGTCGGTGAATTTTTGCATCAACAGGATTGACGCTAGAGGAAGGGCTGTGTCTTCGCAGTACCCTTATTCTTAAAGGAGCGCTCAATGGGACCACCTCCGGTCATCTTCTCCGACATCCTCTTCTCCTTCTTCTACCAGATCTTCGCCTGATGCCTCCCCACAAAGCATCCACCCGACGATCCACGGCCTCCGCGGTCAGATCTCAGGCTCCGACCTCACCTCCAGTTTCTCAGGCTCCTCCTTCTCCTCCGGCAACGATGGTTGGTGCGGAGCAATTTGACCTGCTGGTTCAGCAGGTCAGAGGCCTCACTGAAGCGGTACAGGCCATGCAGCAGCAGCAACAGCCGCAGACGTCAGTACGACTAGAGAGAACATCGTCGGAACTCCAAAATCTGGGGGTAGGATGGGCCACTTGGGCCAGTCGCCCCGTCTTTCCTGAAAAGATGAATCCCAGGGTGGAGAGCCCTCAGTCAGATCACGATTCTACTCTTGAAAGATCTCTACCTCCATTCTGCCAGAAAATCCTCGAGACTCGTAGTCGAGAGGATTTTCTGGATCGAAGGCTCCAGGAGATAAACCGTCGGATCGAAGAACTCTGCCACGCTCCCCCGTTTATGGTGAGGATATTTGTACTGACCCTTCCTTCTCTCAAATGATCATGCAGGAACCGATCCCGCCAAACTTCAAGCTCCCTCAATTTGAAAGCTACGACAAGACTTCGGACCTAGTTGACCACCTGGAGGCCTTCCGGACAATGATGCTACTCCATGGTGCGTCGGACGCCATCCTGTGTCGAGCTTTCCCATCCACCTTGAAGGGAGCGGCGAGAAACTGGTACTCGGTGCTGAAGCTGGGTACCATCTTTTTCTTCGATCAGATGAGCCACCAGTTTGCAGCTCATTTTGTTAGCAGCCGGCATCCTCGGAGGGGTTCGGAGTTCCTCATCAACATCAAGCAGAGGAAGGGGGAGTCCATTCAGGCTTACATCAACCATTTCAATGTCGCCACGTTGGAGGTCTGGAACTTGGACCAATTGGTCGCGATGGCCACTTTGAAAGGCGGCCTTCAAAAGAATGACCTTCTATTCTCCCTGGAGAAGAAATATCTCAAAAATTTTGCTGATTTGCTGGCTCGGGCTGAAGGGTATGCCCGAGCAGAAGAAGCCTTCAAGATGAAGGATGAGGAGACCGCGAGAGAGCGGCAGGCGGGAGACTCGAGTAAGCCCGCAGTCGAAAAAGGGTCGTATTCTCGAACTCCTCTCGGGCACAGGCGCACCCAGACTCTTCCCCGAGCGTGCAGGCAGAGAAGCCCGGAGCGCAGGGTTTGATGGAGCTCTCCCCCAGGAAGATTCTGCAGCTACGCCCCCCTCAACGCATCGAAAATTCAGGTGCTGATGGAAGTCAGAGAGCAGCTCCCAAGGCCAGAAAGGATGCGCACACACCCTGGGAAGCGCAATCCTAACAAGTTCTGCCTCTACCATCGTGACCACGGCCACAACATAGAGGAATGCATTCAACTCCGAGACGAGATCGAGGAGCTCATCAGACGAGGTCAGCTCGATAGGTTCATTCGATGTCGGCCTGAGGGTAGAGAGGATCGGCCAAGGGCCCTGCATTAACCTGAGCCACTGAGGAGGGAAGAGCAGCCCGAAGATCGGCCACCAATTGGGATCATCAACTCCGTCTCTGGAGGACCTTGACGGGGAGCAGACCTTCTACAGTCCTGAGATTTGAAAAATCTGTAAATGTATTGCGAATGACTTCGCATTAAATCAAGATTCCTTTCAGACTTGCACATCTTCCCTTTTTGGCATGGACTTATAATGACAGGGGATAACCCCTTCAGACAACGAAAACGACACCTAATATGGGCAAAGTCGAAAGTCCGATTATTTTTAGATCGGATGGGGGGAGAGGCCCTACAACGCCCTTATGTGCTCCCACAGCCATGTTAGGGACAGGAGGAGAACCTCGCCCTAACATGAGCAAGGCCGAAGGCCCGATTATTTTTAGACCGGATGGGGGAAGAGGCCCTACAATGCCCTTATGTGCCCCCACAGCCATGTTAGGGACAGGAGGAGAACCTCGTCCTAACATGAGCAAGGTCGAAGGCCCGATTATTTTTAGACCGGATGGGGGAAGAGGCCCTACAATGCCCTTATGTGCCTTCACAGCCCTGTTAGGGACAGGAGGAGAACCTCGTCCTAACATGAGCAAAGTCGAAGGCCCGATTGCTCTTAAGACTGGATGGGGGGAGAGGCCCTACAACGCCCTTATGTGCCCCCACAGCCCTGTTAGGGACAGGAGGAGGACCTCGCCCTAACATGAGTAAAGTTGAAGGCCTGATTATTTTTAGATCGGATGGGAGGAGAGGCCCTACAACGTCCTTATGTGCCCCCACAGCCCTGTTAGGGACAGGAGGAGGACCTCGCCCTAACATGAGCAAAGTCGAAGGCCCAGTTACTCTTAGACCAGATGGGGGGAGAGGCCCTGCGATGCCCATATTTGCCCCCATAGCCCTATTAGGAATAGGAGAAGAACCTCGTCCTAACCTGAGCTGAAATCGACTACATCGAAAATAGAAAAAGAACCTCGTCCTGACACCAACTAAGGTCCGGCCATTCGAGAGCTGATGAGAAAGAAGAGAACCTTCTCGATGGCCCTTCTACGCTACCGCGACCCCGTAAAAGGCTAGGGAGAACCCCTGCTTGAAAGAAGGAGAGAGATGTAAAGGAAAAGCGGCAGACTACCCCAGCAAAAAATGAAGGTCGAACTATACCAAAGACACAAAGGACCTCGTCTCCGCGAAGAAAAAGAAAGAGAAAGAGAGATCTACGATCATGAACGAAAAGGCGAACCAACGTGGCAACGGCTAGGAACCTTCGATCGATGTCGACGTCGAACAAACCAAAAAATACAAGAAATTCGATAGTGACAACCTAATACAAAGATGAACAAGGAACCTTCGACCAACATCAACATCGAACGGGACAAAAAATGAAAGAAGTTCGACGGATGACAATTCAACACGACGTACGGGCAAGGTAACAAAGATCTCTTTTTCATTTCATTAGCAAAACATGCGTTACAGAGCCCAGAAGGCCAAAAAAACAAAAAACAAAACAAACAAATGGCAAAAGAAGACACATAGAGGGACGAAAGGCAAAAAGAGTCCTAAGGGGGCCCGGCTTCTTCCGACTTCGAACTTTCGACTTCGACCCTCATCAGGGAGTGCCTTAAGCTCTCGACTTCTTCTTCCAATTCTCTCTCCCTCATCAGCGTCTCTATATACCTCCGATGAGACCGTTGGATTTCGTTCTCTGCCTCTCGGAGCCTCTTTCTCAGGACCTCAGATTCTGCCTCTGCATCCTTGACTGCCTGCTGCTCGTATACCAGCTGGATCTTCAACTGCTGCAGCTCGGCCTTCCCCTCCCCAAGGGCGATAGATAGCTCCTCTATGGTTTCTCTTAGGGATTGGAGTTTGTCGGGATCCCGAACAGGAGCAAACTGAGCTCCTTCAGCTAACTGCCTTTGAAGGCGGGCAACCTCGTCGGTCGCCATCTTGAGCTTCCCCCTGTAGTCATCCACCTGCTTGCACCAGCCGGCCCGGTATGCATTATAGTTTGCCTCGGCATCCTGGAGCTGTTGCTGAAGGTCGGAGAACTTCTTCGACCATTCTTGGTCGCAGTCGGCCCGAGTCGAAAGCTAGGACGAGCTTCCTTCTAACTGGCTGATCTTCTCCTGTGCAGCCGACAGCTCCACTCTGAGAGAGCTGATCTTGGAAGCTTGAGTCCAAGATCGGTCGCTGGCATGCTCCTTGTGTTCTTCGAGCTCCTTCTCAAAGTTCGTCTTCCTCCGGCTGTACTCCATGATCCCCTTCACGTGGAGGTTCTGAAAGTAGGTGGCCTCCGTAGTGGCCTCAGAGTGGCTCTCCCTCAACCCGCGAAGTTCGTTCTCCATCTCCTTCGACCTTTTTGTTAAATGATGAACTCTCTTCCTCAGATATTGGATCGTGGACTTCAGTGGAACTCCTTGTGGCAAGGGAAGCGCTTCGGTAGGACACTGCCATCGGGGGACAAAAGCATCAAGGCGTGACTCATTGCTGAAAGAAAAAAGAAAAGAGTAGAGAAACCCCCCATAAGGAGAAACCCAATTTTATTGATTGAATATTTCTTAAAGACAAAAGGAAAAAAAAAATCACAGTAAAAGAAAACTACAAAATCAGAGGTCTCAGACCTCTGAAGTAGGAGTTGGGGAGCTCGGTGTTCTTGGAAGGGGGGCTGCAGTGGCAGCGGCAGTGGGAGAGGGCCCGGCTTCATCTTCAGATGCCTCGTCCAAGAAGCTGAGGTCGACCTCGAGAAATTTTTTGACCATCTTCTCTTGGCAGAGCTCGAACCCTTTGATGAATGCTTCTTGGCCGAACTTGACGTTCAGATCCCTCATCTCCGCAGAGGCCTTGAAATCCTCCACCGCTAGGACCCTGGCCTCCGAGATCAGAACCGAAATCTGCTTCATCAAATTTGCGACCTCGGCCTCCGCCTTCCTCACCATCTCCTCCGTGGCCTGCTTTTCTTTCTCAAGGGCCTCTTGGAGGTTGGCTACCTCGGCAGCCTTTTCTTTGAGGCGAGCGGCTTCAGTCCGGCGACCTTCCTCCGCCTGGATGGCATCCCTCCTCGCCCGATTCATCACCTCGATGTTGGCAAGGAGCTGGTGCCTGATCTGCAAGGGCGGCTAGGAGGTCAGAACGAAAGTTGAGAAGCTAGTTAAATGAAGGTGCGAGGGGAAGAAGGAAAGTGAATCTGTTTACCTCGAGAAAGGACCCTAGAGAGTCCCAAACCCGCTGCTCGGGGTCGGTGCGAACGATCCTCTGGATGACTTCAGGCAGGATGCAGCCGTCGACCAGTCGCTTTATCAGGTCCCTGTCATTAAAGGGAGTCTCCCCCAGCTCTTCTTCGAAACCGTGGGACTCTTCGATGACGGCTCAGTGGCCACTCACCCTGCAGGCCACCATCTTCCTTCTCCTCCCCCTCTCAACCCCTGGCACCTCCTCGAAGTGGGCCCCCGAAGCGGGAACCTCAGCGAGAGAACTCCTTGAAGAGGCCCGAGGAGCTGGAGGTTCGGCGTCTGAAGGAACGTCGACTGCAAGAGCCACCTGGGCAGGCATGGCCGAGCTTGTTTCCTCCGTTCTGGCCTTCTTTGCCAATTCGGAGGCCGCAGCACCTTTCCTTTTGTGAACCTTGAGGCCCCTGACAAGCATCCGTGCTGCTTTGGTGTCCATTCCTAAAAAAAAAAAAAGAAAAAAGAAAGAAGAGAGTGAAAAAGAGATCAGCAATGGGATGAAAAAGGAAGAGGTGACGCATAAAAAAAAAAAGAGAAAAAGAAAAGGAGAAAAGAAGAAGAAAGAAAAGATGGAATACTCACAGGATCCAGAGGACTCAAGCCGATGTTGAACAGAAACTGCTCCTTCAAAAGGTTGGGAAGGGATAGAGTCGGATAACTAAGAAGCTTTCGGGCGGCCTGAAGGTCGTCCTCCCCCAGATTAGGAGCCCGACGGACATAGTCCCTCAAGGAGCCCCAAGGGGGCAATCCCAGCTTTAAGGTCGGACATTGGACGTAGAGGTACTTTCCCTTCCAGTTATGGATAGAAGAGGGAGTACCTTTCAGCAACCCCTTCTTGCCGAACTGAGGGGAGAAGTACCACCAGTCCTTTGTCGAGGGGTGGTGCTTGAAGGTGTAAAAATACCTAAACAAAGAAAGAGATGGCTGAACTTCGACTACGTGGCAAAGGGAGAGGAACCCTATCAAAAACCTAAAGGAATTCGGCGTGACTGAAGCTAAAGAAATATCTAGAAAATGAAAAAGAGCAACGACGAAGGACGAAAGCGGAAGTCGGAGCCCAGCACGAAAGGCCTCCTGGGACAGACAGAAGCGGCCAGGTGGGGGGGTGCTGGCCCGGTCGGCGGGATCGAAAAGCTCCAGATCATACTCCGGAGGAACTCCATACTGAACCTTTATCAGTAAAAGTTCATCCGGAGTCAGAGAACAGGGAATGGCGCCCGATGCAAAAATCGGACGAGGCCCAGCCCTAGATGTGGGTTCGTCTACAAATTGAGGGTTCTGGGGGACTGAGGCAGATGAGCTCCTGGAACCACTAGAGGCGGAGGTGCCACAAGATATTTCAAGCAAGAACCCTAAAAATCTCGAAGAGATCAGGCGAAATAAGAGCCGAAAGGCTCGTGGGGGACCTAACAAGAGGGATTCGACAGAAGGAAAATGGGGGAGAAGGGGCACCTAGATGGCAAGAGAAGGAACAAAAGTTTCGGGACTAACCTAAGTCACTCCGAAGGATGCAGAGGCGCAAGGATAGGGATGACTCGAAGAACACCTAGGGCCAAAGCGGACGCCAAGGAAGGTCAGAGCTCTCGGAGAGAAGGCGGCCACCAACAGGACTCTCAGGCAGAATGAAACTCCTGGAGGCGGAAAGGGGAGTTTAAATAGACCCTGAGATCCGGTGCTATAATGATCGCGGATCTCCCCAGGCCGACCCATGCTCACCACGTGTCCCACTCGCCATAGCAGGCGGCTAAAAGTGGCTGACAGCTGACAAAGCCATTATTGTGCCGTACCTGGAACAACGCTCCAGCGAGAATTCCGAAAGGTCTCTTCGGATCGCCCCGATTTGAAAAGACTCCAGCACGCGTGCATTAAATGTCGGGATTTCAGAGGGCGGTCGTGCGCGGGATTCAAGGGAGCAACTTTGGCTGTGAAAATTTCTCTGTACTTCCTTCATTCGAAACTCGAAGTCAAAAGTAGGAGGATTGGTGTTGGGTATAAAATACCCTCCAGCTGAAGTTCGTGCCAGGAGTGACCCTCCAGGAATTCTACCGACGTCCGACCTTCGGCAATATCTTTCTGAACCTCTTCGACGGTCGAGCCTCCGCAACGTTCCCGAGTTTCACCGACGGATAAACCCCCACCAGTGTTGATCGGATTCTCCATGACGGACGGACTCCATCCAGGTGTCTACGGTGGTCGACCACCTTCTAGACTCCGTCTGGGCTCCTACGGGAGCCAGACTTCTCCCCCGAACTCCAACTGCAGGTAGACTCCGTCCGGGCTCCTACGGGAGCCAGACTTCTTCCCCGAACTCCAACTGCAAGTAGCCTTCGTCCGGGCTCCTACGGGAGCCAGACTTCTCTCCCGAACTCCAACTGCAGGTAGACTCCGTCCGGGCTCCTACGGGAGCCAGACTTCTTCTCCAAACTCCAACTGCAGGTAGCCTTCGTCCGGGCTCCTACGAGAGCCAGACTTCTCCCCCGAACTCCAACTGCAGGTTGACTCCGTCCGAGCTCCTACGGGAGCCAGACTTCTTCCCTGAACTCCAACTGTAGGTAGCTTTCGTCTGGGCTCCTACGGGAGCCAGACTTCTCCCTCGAACTCCAACTGCAAGTAGACTCCGCCCGGGCTCCTACGGGAGCCAAACTTCTTCCCCGAACTCCAACTGCAGGTAGCCTTTGTTCGGGCTCCCACGGGAGTCAGACCTCTTCCCCGAACGCTGACTGCAGGTAGACTTCATCCAAACTCCTACAAGGGCCGGACTCCGAGCTTCTACTGCAAGCGATTCACTCTGAGCTTCTGCTACAAACGATCTATTTTAAATTTCCACTACGAGCGGTCCGCGCTGGATTCCCACTATAAGCCTTCACCCGAGCTTCCATTGTGGATGAATTCCTTTCGGACTTCTATTGCAGGCAGGCTTCGGTCGAGATTCCTCGACAAATGATCCCCATCCGGGCTTCTACGGAGATCGGACTCTGATCGAACTTCTGTGGTGGACAGATTTCGGGCGAACTCCTACGACACACGAAATCCAGCAGTTGGACCCCTCCAGTGGATGAACCTCTCCAGCGCCATCCGACATCCACTGTCGGTCGACCCTCTGTCGAATTCTGCACAAAACCGAACTTCATCTGTGGAAAGCCTCTGACCGAGCTCCTGCGGCAAGTGGCCCTCGTCTGCAGTATTAATGCCCAAGGCACCCAATGGTAGAAGGTTCACCTGCGACATCCGAGCTCCTCTCAGATGGATAGCTACCTCCCTCCGCCAGGCACCTCAACCGAGCTTCGACCGACAGGCCTCCACTCCCTGGCAGGCCACAGTAATGGCCATGACTCTGCTCCACTTCCTGCGACGGATACCGCGTGGCTCCACCACTCCCTGGTAGGCCACAGTAATGGACACGACTCTGCTCCACTTCCTATGATGGACTCCACGCGGCTCCTCCACTCTCTGGCAAGTCGCGACAACGGACGCCGCTCCACTTCCCGCAACAGGCTCCACGTGGCAGGCCACGGTGATGGCCACAATTCCACTCCACTACTCTTCATAACAAACTCCTCCTGGCCCCGAACGGCCTACTGCCAGACGGTTACAAACGTCACTATCAGTCTGTTGCACCCTCCACCTATAAAAAGGAGACCCCAGATACGTTATTCTCTAAGCTCTAATTTCTATCTCAAAACTCTGCTAAAATTTCTATTCGAGCACTCCATTCTTGTTGAGACAGAGAACTGACTTGAGCGTCGGAGGGTCTTGCCGGAGCACCCCCAACTCCGATTTAGACTTCCTTTGCAGGTCCCGACGGCGACCGTGACTTCCTCGACTCCAGCTTCTTTGATGCTGGCGGATTTTTGCACCGACAAGTAGGATGGTAGAAGTAGTATCCTATATTCTTCTTGAGATAACCCACAAACCTGTATTTTTCTAATTTAGCACTAAGCTTATATCTATTAATATTTTTTACATAAGCTGGACAATCTCAAATCTTAAAAAGTTTAAGACTGGATCTCTTCCCTTTTCATATCTCATATAGAGTGCTAAAGACAGACTTTGATGGCACTTTGTTCAAAATATACGCTATGGCCTTGAGAGCATATGTCCAAAAAGAGATCGAAAGATCCATGAAGCACATTATAGACCACACTATATCTAATAATGTATGATTCTTCCTTTCCGTAATATCATTTAATTATAGAGTGTAAGGAGGTATCCACTGAGAAAGTATATCATTTTATTTTAAATGATCAAGAAATTCACTAATCAAGTATTTTTCTCTTTGATCAGATTGAAGAGCTTTAATACTTTTACTAGTTTATTTCTCAACCATTTTTTTATACTCTTTAAACTTGTCAAAGATTTTAGATTTGTATTTCATTAAATACACATCCAAATCTAGATATATCATTAGTAAATGTGATGAAGTAGGAGTACCACCTCTATCTTGAGTCGACATCGGACTGCAAATATCAGTATGTATAAAGTTTAAAATATCACTCACCCTTTTTTCATATCCAGTAAATAGAGTCTTAATCATTTTATCCATAAAGAAAGATTCACAAGTTCTATATGATTCAAAATCATAAGGATTAAAGAATTTATCTTTATATAACTTGTTAATTCTTGACTCATTTATATGACCAAGTCGGTAGTGCTAGAGCTATGTGACATTCACGTCTTTTCTCTTTCTTTTCTTCATATTATCAACATGAAACGCATTATCACTAAGTGATAGGAATAGAAGACCATTATCAACAAAAGCATTTCCATAATATTCATTAAAAAAATAGATAGAATAACTATTGTTCTTAGCTTTTATTTCAAAATCTTATTCTAATAATAAGGGTGCAGATTCTAACAACCTTTGGAGTATAATAACATGTCTTTAGTTTCAAAATTTTATCTGAAGGTAACTTCAAAATCTTGGTTCCCATGGCTTCGGTTTGAATGGACTCTCCATTAATATCGAATAGCTCGAAGTCACCTTTACTCAAACTCCTTATTTCCTGCAGACCCTGCAATAATTTGCAAAGGTATAAGCTACAGATGGTATCCAATACCCAAGAATTTGAAATTGAAGTACTTAATGATAAGTTTGTTTGTATCATACACCAACTTTTAGCAATACTTGCTTTCTTATGTTTCACAGTTACAAGGTATTCCTTGCAATTCCTCTTCCAATGCCCATCCTTACTGTAGTGATAGCAAGTACCTTTGGTGGAGTCTTTCTTCACCTTCTTCTCGGAGATGCCAACCTTACGGTTCAATTTTTTTTTGGACCATTCTTACCTTTCTTCTTGCTGATCTTTTCTACGAGAATAACTGGAACCTTTACTCCTTTGAAATGGCTTTCTACTGTTTTGAGCATATTTAGTAGTTCAGACAGGCTAATATTCAGTTTGTTCATATGGTAGTTAATGACAAACTAAGAGAAAGAATCAGGAAGTGACTGCAAGATCAAATCCTGGCTAAGTTCACCATCCATAGCAAAACTCTATTATCCCAGACAAGTGATCAAATCAATCATCTTAAGGACATGAGTTTGCACCAGACATACTTTCAATCATTCGGGCATAGAACAACTGCTTAGATATCTCATATCTAGTAGTTTGATTTTGTTCTCTGTACAGCTCCTTTAGATTATGGAGTATAGGAGTATCCATGTCCTCATGCTGTCTTTAAAGCTCATTGTTCATTGAGACAAGCATGATACACTTGACAATCACACTATCATCCTTTCATATCTTATATGTGGCTCTTTCCTCCTCAGATGCATCTTCTCCAATCGTATCGGGTGTAGATAAATCCAGTATATAGGAGACTTTTTTTTGTGTGAGAACTATTCTTAAATTTCTCAATCAGTCCACATAGTTTGATCCGATCAATTTATTAACATCTATTATGCCTCAACATGATAGTGAGGATGTCATTTGTGTAGTTAATCTATAATAACAAGAATACAATATAAGTGAACAACTCATAATGACATGCACAACTAGATTAAGACTTTTGTCTAATTGTATCTTCCACTATTTCAATGAATTTCATAGCCCTTAAGTATTAAAAAGAAAAACATCATTATATTTTTAAATAGGGTTAAGATCCCTATTCTCCATAAATTCTTATGGATAGAATAACAAGCATTCATGAGTTCAAGAATAGGTAACTTTTTACCAATTGTACCTCATACAATTCTCAACATTTTCTCTCTTGCTTTCAAATCACTCATAGTCTTATAGATAGCATAACAAACTATAGTGTTCTAATTAAGTTAACCCTTGAATCCCATATGATCATATTTAAATAATATTATCCTTGTGGTTAGTACAATAAGGCAACACTATTCAAATATATTATAAGTATCAATATGTACTTAGTCAATATCATATCTGTTGTCCAGCTATGCAACCCAAGAGGGGGGGTGAATTGGGTTTCTAAAAATTTTAGGCTTAATTAATTACTTATGATGAACAAAACAAAGACTTTAATTCAATATTAATTATCAAAAGCAGGAATGCAAGGATATAATAAAGAAATAAAGAGAAACAATAAAGCACACCATAAACATAAGGATTTATAGTGGTTCGGTGCCAACCTTGCACCTACATCCACTCTCCAAGCTCCTACTTGGGAATTTCAATCCACTATACTTGTATTCAACCCGAATACAAAAGTCGAAAACTCCGACACTAGCTATCCCAAGCTAGTCTACTTGTTTTCCGGGTACAAGCTAACCCAAAACACTCCGATTTCAGGTTCGGATCAACCTTTCCTTATTTTGGAAATCCTCCAAAAACAAGAACAAATACTCACAAAGAGTAAGAAAATTTAGAGCACAAATTAATACAATAACAGCTCCTTAAATGAGCGAATATAACAATAAAAATACTTTACTCAAATGAAGAATCCTCTTTTTGGATTTTCTCAAGGTGGATGAACGCTTGAATGAACGCTTGAGAAGAAGATGATCTTTGATTGAGGACTTCTTGAAGGCTTTGAAAGATCTCTGGATCAAGGTTGAACAATAAGCTTGAAAAAATCCTCTCTTTGAATGCTCTTGCTTTTCTCTTTCACAATCTCTCTTGTATATTGTGGATCCTCTCTCTTTTTCTTTTGGGTATTTCGTTGATCTCAGGCTTTCTCGTGTAGATTTTGGATCCTTTTGTATATAGGTTTGATCTCTCCTTTTTGATCTGCAATTTCTTTCACCATTTGAAGCATTTTATAGCAATAAGAAACAAGAGAAAATAATTTAGACAGATAAAGAGCCGTTAGAGCAATTTTAGGAAGCATAAAAGGCAATTAAAACGGGCAAAAAACTAGCCGTTGCTGATATTTTCCATCGCAGGGGTCGACTCATGAGTCGACTCATGCTTCAGGAGTCGACTCATGAGTCGACTTCTGTTGCAAAGACCAGAGAATGAGTTTCTGAAAATTCTTGGCTCAAATCAGCAGGGGTCGACTCATGAGTCGACTCATGCCTTGTGGGTCGACTCATGAGTCGACTCACAGGTCGTGCCAAGCCAGAAAACTAGCATGCCAAAGAGAATTTTTGCGTGCCAATCAGCTCATAGTGCCATGAGTTGACTCATGAGTTGACTCATGCACTTCAAACCTTCAAAACTTCAAAAATATAAGTCCAAACACAATGAAATTTTCACCAATAGATTACTAATCATTTGTTCTACCAAATGATACTGTCAAATTAGGATTTTAGTGAAATTATGATTTTGCCCCTGAAGAGCATAAGGACTTTTTCAATTTAAAATTATTTGTATCCCTTCAATCTGCTTTGTAATCATCAAAATCAATCTAGGAGCAATAATCTCCCCCTTTTTGATGATGACAAAACATTTGAATAAAAAGCATTTATGTGAATCAATAATTTTAAAAGAATGCATTATACATTTATATGCTTGAAAAGAGTAAGATTCTTTTGGCATGTAATATAAATGATCATATACAAAAATAGTTTCTCCATTTTCTTAAAAATTTGAAGATATGCTCATTGGAATATGTGATTTTGGTGTTAGAGTAGAAAACTTATTTTTGTTATCAGAGCAAGTTGTATTTTGAAAATTTGCTCATTTTCATTTGATTTTAGTTTTAGCATCAGAGCAAAAATTAATTATATACTTTAATTGCTTTTGATACAAAAAATAATTATGTGTGCCAAAGCATGTTTAAGAGTTAATTTTGAAAGTGTATTAGCTCATTTTGAGTTTAAGATATATCAGAGCAAAAGAAAAATAAATTTTGCAATGTATCGGAGCAAGGAAAATAATTTTACAATGTATCAGAGAAAATTTTATAATGTATCAGAACAAATTTTATGATGTATCAGAGCAAGTTAAAAAAAATTTTAAGATGTATCAGAGTAAGTTGGAATTTTGAAGTATATCAGAGCATATTTAAATTTTTAGAGTAAATCAGAGCATATGTAAAGAAGTAATTTAAAAGTTACATAATTGCATTGTACTTAGCATTGTACTTTTGATATTGTTCTTTAAATTCTTCAATTAATTTCTCATAATTTGTAGTTTTGCTTTTGATGGGTTGCTTTTTCTTTAATTTCTCATAATTGAATTGCTTTTTGTTTAATTTCTCCCCCTTTTTCTCATAATTTAGGGTTTTGCTTTTAATGAGTTAATTTCTCGTTTAATTTCTCTCCTTTTTCTCATAATTTAGGGTTTTGCTTTTAATGAGTTGCTTTTTGTTTAATTTCTCCCCCTTTTTGACATCATCAGACATGGTTAACTTCTCCTTTTTCTGAAACATTCTTTAATTTCTCCCCCTTTAGAGTTTATCACAGATGTTTGCTCCCTCTTAATACAGCAATTATTAACAGCAAACAACAACAAAGAGAAGACAATATTTCAACAAGGAGAATATATATAACCAAAATATGATCGATATCATTAC
The DNA here is from genome assembly GCF_000442705.2 of Elaeis guineensis. NCBI lineage: Eukaryota > Viridiplantae > Streptophyta > Magnoliopsida > Arecales > Arecaceae > Elaeis > Elaeis guineensis. The sequence continues at coordinate 93,453,069 of NC_025993.2, read as the reverse complement.
AAAAGGTAGAAATATAAGTGAAAGATGATTCCATTAAAACCATAATTGTTTCATTACATAGTTCATATTATAATAATCAACCAGCTAATTGTCAATACATGGCCCCAAAATACAGATCCTAAAACAAGACACTAACACCTAGGATCTAGTAATGATCAAGACAAGTCAAGGATCGGAGTCATCAGATATGGTATGAGAAGCTGATGGATCAGAAGTGCATCCTCTACCCCGTCTGCCTCTGGCACGAGCAGGAGAATGAGATGAACTGGGAGGCTGAGTACGCTGAGATGCTAAGGACTGAACAGAAAGGGTGAGTCTGATAGAATCAAGTACGTTCAGTGCTCTGGAAACAGATTGAAGTAGAGCAGTGAACTGAGTGGTTGCATGCTCACTCGATCCTCGAATCTCTTTCCTCAGTAATTCATATCCACCTTCTAGTGCTCCTCTGAGCCTGCCAGCCTCTGCAGTGAGGTCTGTGACCTCAATAGTTGACTCCTGTGGCTTGGGATGGGCCAAAGCAAGGACTTGCCCCTGCAAGTCTAGAACTCTGCCAGTCAGTCTCCAGACTGTGTCCTCAAGCTGCTGGATCCGGATGGACTGATCTGATATCATCTGAAACACAGTGGAGATGTGGGGAGTAATGGTCTGATCAGAAGAGGTGGCTCCAGGTGCAAAAGAAGTACTACTCCACTGGCTAGACAGCAAAGAAGCCACACGCTGTGATATATGCTCGATCTGATCGTCAGCCAGTCTGAACTCTGAATGAGGTGCTCTGCTCTCTGGCTGATACACTGGTGTGGGCATCCTAGTAAACTCTGAAGGGCCAGCCTCTGTATCAGGAAAGAACTGGGTATCTGGTGATGCTGCCCTGAAGTCATGTACAGGAGAAGATGGACCTTCTTCTTCTACTCTGCCTTCAGTTCTGTCTTCAGCTCTTGTTTCAGCTCTATCCTCAGCTCTTTCTTCAGAGCCCTTGATCCAACCACCATCAGTCTTTGTAAATCCCATTCGATGCAGGCTGTGTTGGTTGAAAGTGTCCACATGAGAGAGCTTAGTAGAAGCCTCCCCCTCACAGCTAACTCCAAACCTCCTAAATACTCTAGTAAGGGCCATACCATAAGGCAAGTGTGCCTTGGATCTGTTCAAAGTTTCTCTCATGGCCTCTATCATAAGTGCAGGGAGGTTCAGGGGGGTCTGAGTGATGACATGAAACATGATACATACATCTCTGCCAGACAGTAGATCATGCCTACCACTCCTAGGAAAGAAGAGCTTTGTTACCATCTGATGCAGGATCCTCATCTCAATAGACAAAATCTTTGCTTCCAATTTGTTTAAACTTCCTGAATAAGTTTCTCCTAAAATAATTCTGATCCCCTCTTCTTTTACTGGGAGTTCCATATAAGAATAACCTTCACTAGGCAAATGTAATATTTCTCCCAATATACTAGAATCCAAGCAGATATCAATTCCCTTGACTGTTGAAGTCACTGACCCATTTCCATAATGTAGGTTCTGGTAGAATTCTCTAACTAGGTCAACATAGGTGACTTCCTTAAGGGAGCAGTAGAGTTCCCATCCTTGGTTTTTAATCTTACTTGCAAAAGTAAAGCCCTCTTTCTCAAAGAACCGAAAATCTATATTCTTCCCGGTTTCAACTTTTCTATCAGAAAGAGGATTCTTACTGGGGCTTAGGAAGGATTGAGGGGAACCTTGAGCAGATACTGAAACTGGAGTGGGAGCAGTTGAAGACTGAGCATGCCTTTTCTTTCGGATAATTTCTTCAGGCTCACGGATTGACTTTCTTCTTTGGGGAAGTTTCATCTTCGGAGCCATATTCAATATAGTAGCAGACAAGAAGACTTGGAGGGACACGTGAATGAGTGGAGGAGGGATCACAAGAGTAAAGAGGAATTTTGGTGGAGAAAAGAAGTGGATTTGTGAAGATCGGTGAAGTACTAGGGCACGTTCCAACCGCGCCAAACAATGCGAGAAAGCACAAAAAATCCCTTTCTAAGGTGGCGATTTTTGGTGGAGAGGAGGAGGGAGAATTGCTTCGAATTGGATCCTTGGATTTGGAGCAAAAGAATTGGAGAAGTCGGCTTTTGGAAGGAGGACGATGAGAAGATGAGTCGTCTCATAAACAGGGTCCCTTATAAAAACAATGAACCCGATGGAAGTTGGTGGGATTTACAAGTTTGCCATTGAGTCGACTCATGGGGGTCGACTCATGAAGTTCAGAAAATCAGAAAAAATATGAATAAATTCCAAAAAAATTTGAAATTTTGGGAGAAGGAGCTTTGCTCAAAGATAAGTTTTTAGAATGATAAACTTGAGCTTTTGGGACCAGGGTAGATGTTGGAAATTGAGCTCTAAGAATATTTGACATCAATTCTTGGAAATTTAGAGAAAATTTAGGCATATGGATCTAGAATTCCTAGATTTCTCCTAATTTCACAGAATCTATCCTCACTAAGGGCCTTTGTAAAGATATCAGCTAATTGACTTTCAGTGCAAACATATTCAAGAATAATATTTTTGTTTTGAACATGTTCTCTTATAAAATGATGTCTTATTTCAATATGTTTGGATCTTGAGTGTTGAATTGGATTTTTAGATAAATTTATGGCACTTGTGTTGTCACATCTTATTGGTGTTTCATTAAGTTTGATTCCAAAGTCTTCGAGTTGTTGCTTAATCCACAAGATTTGAGCACAACAACTTCCGGCTGCAATGTATTCGGCCTCAGCCGTAGACAGTGCCATCGAATTTTGTTTCTTGCTAAACCATGAGATTAGGTTAACTCCAAGAATTTGGCAAGTTTCACTTGTGCTTTTTCTATCTAATTTACATCCAGCAAAATCAGCATCTGAATATCCTAATAAATCAATTTGTGAGTCCTTAGAGTACCATAACCCTAGAGTTTGAGTACCATTTAAGTATCTAAGGATTCTTTTAACAGCATTCAAATGAGATTCTTTAGGATTAGATTGATATCTAGCACATAAACAAACACTAAACATGATATCAGGCCTACTTGCAGTTAAATATAATAATGAGCCAATCATACCTCTATAGTATTTTAAGTCTACACATTTACCTTCATCATCCTTGTCAAGCTTACATGAGGGACTCATTGGTGTGCCAATTGGTCTGCAGTTCTCCATTCCAAATCTTTTGAGTAGTTCCTTGGTGTACTTGCTTTGGGTGATGGAGATTCCCTCTTTTGATTGTTTGATTTGGAGTCCGAGGAAGAAGGTGAGTTCTCCCATCATGCTCATCTCGAACTCCCCCTGCACAAGCTTAGCAAAGTCTTGACAAAGGGATTCATTAGTAGACCCAAAAATTATGTCATCAACATAAATTTGTATAACTAGCATATCATTTTGATTTCTTTTAATAAATAGGGTTGTATCTACATTACCTCTTGAAAAACTATTATTTAGTAGAAATTTGCTTAGCCTTTCATACCATGCTCTAGGTGCTTGTTTTAATCCATATAAGGCTTTATTTAATCTAAAGACATGATTTGGAAAAGCATGATTTTCAAATCCAGGGGGTTGTTCTACATATACTTCTTCAGCGATATATCCATTTAAAAATGCACTTTTAACATCCATTTGAAATAATTTGAATTTCATAAAGCAAGCATATGCAAGTAGAAGTCTAATGGCTTCTAATCTAGCAACAGGTGCAAAGGTTTCATCAAAATCAATTCCTTCTTCTTGATTATATCCCTTAGCAACCAGTCTTGCTTTATTTCTAATTACATTTCCATGCTCATCTAATTTATTTCTAAAGACCCATTTTGTGCCAATTATTGAATAATTTTTAGGTCTAGATACTAAGGTCCAAACATTATTTCTTTCAAATTGATTAAGTTCCTCTTGCATTGCATTAATCCAGTTATGATCATTTTCAGCTTCTTCAAAAGTTTTATGTTCAAGTTGAGATACAAAAGCACAATGATTAACTACATCTCTAAGTGAAGAACGGGTTTTTACCCCATGCATAGGATCACCAATAATTAACTCCTTAGGATGGTTGTGAACATACCTCCATTCTTTGGGTAGGTCATTTGTACCTTGAGGTTGTTCTTGAATTTCTTCACCTCTCTCATTTTGTTCGTCTTCTTGATCCTTGTCTTCTGGAGTTGCTGAATCTTTCAGAGTGATCTCCTTCATACCTTCTATTAGTGGATCTGCATCATCAACACCCTCATTCTTCCTTGAAGGAAGATCGTTAGATTCATCAAAAACAACATGTATGGACTCCTCAACTACTAAAGTTCTTTTATTGAAAACTCTAAATGCTTTACTAGTGGAGGAGTAACCTAGAAAGATTGCTTCATCTGATTTTGCATCAAATTTACCAAGTTTTTCTTTGCCATTATTTAATACAAAACATCGGCAATCAAAAATATGAAAATATGCAATATTTGGTTTTCTTCCTTTCCAAAGTTCATAGGGGGTTTTCTTTAAAAATTGTCTAATCAAAGCACGATTTAAAATATAACATGCTGTGTTAATTGCTTCCGTCCAAAAATATCTTGGAAGGTTGCTTTCACAAAGCATGGTACGGGCCATTTCTTCTAAGGTTCTATTTTTCCTTTCAACTACCCCATTCTGTTGGGGTGTCCTAGGAGCAGAGAAGTTATGGCCAATTCCATTTTCATCACAAAAATTTTCAAAATCTTGATTTTCAAATTCAGTTCCATGATCACTTCTAATATTTTGAATTGAAAAACCTTTTTCATTAGTGACTTTTCGATGAAATTTAGTGAAAATATGAAAAGTTTCACTTTTGTGTGCCAAAAAGAAAATCCAAGTAAAACGAGAGTAATCATCTATAATTACAAAGCCATATCGTTTTCCTCCTAGACTAGTGGTTCTAGTTGGTCCAAATAAGTCCATGTGTAAGAGCTCTAAAGGTCTAGAAGTTGAAACAGTATTTTTGGATTTAAATGAAACTCTAGTTTGTTTACCTAATTGGCATGCATCACAAATTCTATCCTTTTCAAAATTCAGTTTTGGCAAACCAAGAACTAAATCTTTCTTAATTAATTTTAAAAGAGAATGCATGCTAATATGTGCAAGTCTACGATGCCACAGCCAACTAGTCTCATTAATTTTAGCATTTAAGGATACTAGGCATTGCATGTCTAATTTGGCTAAATCATTCAAATCTACCATATAAACATTGCCATGCCTATGTCCTATAAATTTAATGCCATCGTTAATAGGACTAGTCACAATGCAAACAGATGATTCAAAAACTACTTTATACCCTTTATCACAGAATTGACTAATGCTAAGTAAGTTATGCTTTAAACCTTTAACTAATAAAATATTCTCAATGTAATTGGAGGGAGTGATACCAATGTTACCTATCCCGATGATCTTTCCTTTGCCATTATCTCTAAAGGTGACCATCCCTCCATCCTTAGCATCAAGCGTGATGAATTGTGATTCATCACCAGTCATGTGTCTCGAGCATCCACTGTCAAGATACCATTTCCTGTTTCCTTCTTGGGATGCTAGACACACCTGCAAGCAAAGGTCAAGTTTCTGTCTTAGGTACCCAAGCTTTCTTGGGTCCTTTTAGGTTAGTCAAAATGGTTCCTTTTGGAACCCATATTTTCTTTGTGTTTGCATATTTGTTAATAAGACATGTGTATGATTTATGTCCTATTCTTCCATATTTGAAACAAGTAATATTTGTAGACTTGTTACTTGAATAATTTACATAAATATCCTTCAGAGATTTTTGTTTCTTCAGAGGTTTATAGCCAAGTCCAGCCTTATCATATATAGCTTTCTGATTATCAAGGATCATATTTAGTTTGTTTGAACTTAAGGTGAACTTATCTACTATAGGTTTCAGCTTGTTAATTTCATTTTTTAAGTTTTGATTTTCTTGAATCAAGGTGGATTTTTCAATTGAAAGATTTTCAGCTTGTTTCATTAAGGACTGATTTTCCAATTTCAGTTCTTTGTTTTTCTTCCCTAGTTTCTTTAATTCATCAATTGAATCATAGAATGCTTCATGCAATTCTTCAAAAGTAAATTCACTAGTGGATTTAAAAGTTACCTCATTTTCGTGTGCCATCAGGCACAGGTTGGCTTGTTCTGTTGAGGTTTTCTCGTCGGAGCTTGAGTCATCACTCGCACTCCAAGTTGCCATCATTGCTTTCTTTTTGAACTTTTTGGGACCTTTCTTCAGTTGTGGACATTCGGATCTGAAATATCCCGGCTTCTTGCACTCGTAGCATATAAGGGGTTGATCTTTCTCTTTTTCTTTGCTTTGTTCTCCTTTTGTGAACTTCTTTCTCATCCCCTGTTTCCTTTTTCTTAGAAACTTCTTAAATTTTCGGGTGATGAGTGCCATCTCTTCATCCTGTTCTTCATCTTCAGTGTTATCCATTTCATAATCAGGCGAAGTTGTGGATTTGAGGGCAATGGTTCTTTTCTTTTTGACTTCATCCTCTTGATGTTGCATCATGCTAAGTTCATGAGTCATCAAGGATCCAAGAAGCTCTTCTAGAGGTAGAGAGTTCAAGTCCTTTGCTTCTTGGATGGCAGTCACCTTGGCTTCCCAAGTTCTTGGCAATGACCTGAGAATCTTCCTTACAAGCTCACTGTTAGTATAAGATTTGCCAAGACTCTTCAAACCATTAATTATATCAATAAAATGAGTAAACATAGCAGTTATAGACTCATCATGCTCTATTTTGAACAATTCATATTTATGCACTAGCATGTTTATTTTAGTCTCTTTTACTTGATTTGTTCCCTCATGGGTTACTTCTAACCTATCCCATATTTCTTTAGCAGATGCACAGGTAGAAATGCGATTAAATTCATTTGCATCTAGTGCACAATAAAGAACATTCATAGCTTTGGCATTTAATTGTGCCAATTTCTTATCAACCTCATCCCATTCTTTCTCGGGTTTGGTTGACTCCTCACCATCTATAATCTTGGTGGGTGTGTGAGGACCGTTTATTATGATACTCCACATATCATAGTCGAGTGCTTGTATGAATATCTTCATCCGAGCTTTCCAATAGGTATAATTAGACCCATTGAAAAGTGGAGGTCGGTTTGTAGATTGCCCCTCGGCTAGAGAAGTACCGACATGGGTTGCCATAGATCTTTGGCTCTTTGATTGTTAGATCAAAGAAGGGCTAGAGCATCGGGCTCTGATACCACTTGTTGCCCAGCTATGCAACCCAAGAGGGGGGGTGAATTGGGTTTCTAAAAATTTTAGGCTTAATTAATTACTTATGATGAACAAAATAAAGACTTTAATTCAATATTAATTACCAAAAGCAGGAATGCAAGGATATAATAAAGAAATAAAGAGAAACAATAAAGCACACCACAAACACAAAGATTTATAGTGGTTCGGTGCCAACCTTGCACCTACATCCACTCCCCAAGCTCCTACTTGGGAATTTCAATCCACTATACTTGTATTCAACCCGAATACAAAAGTCGAAAACTCCGACACTAGCTATCCCAAGCTAGTCTACTTATTTTCCGGGTACAAGCTAACCCAAAACACTCCGATTTCAGGTTCGGATCAACCTTTTCTTGTTTTGGAAATCCTCCAAAAATAAGAACAAATACTCACAAAGAGTAAGAAAATTTAGAGCACAAATTAATACAATAACAGCTCCTTAAATGAGCGAATATAACAATAAAAATACTTTACTCAAATGAAGAATCCCCTTTTTGGATTTTCTCAAGGTGGATGAACGCTTGAATGAACGCTTGAGAAGAAGATGATCTTTGATTGAGGACTTCTTGAAGGCTTTGAAAGATCTCTGGATCAAGGTTGAACAATAAGCTTGAAAAAATCCTCTCTTTGAATGCTCTTGCTTTTCTCTTTCACAATCTCTCTTGTATATTGTGGATCCTCTCTCTTTTTCTTTTGGGTATTTCGTTGATCTCAGGCTTTCTCGTGTAGATTTTGGATCCTTTTGTATATAGGTTTGATCTCTCCTTTTTGATCTGTAATTTCTTTCACCATTTGAAGCATTTTATAGCAATAAGAAATAAGAGAAAATAATTTAGGCAGATAAAGAGCCGTTAGAGCAATTTTAGGAAGCATAAAAGGCAATTAAAATGGGCAAAAAACTAGCCGTTGCTGACATTTTCCGTCGCAGGGGTCGACTCATGAGTCGACTCATGCTTCAGGAGTCGACTCATGAGTCGACTTCTGTTGCAAAGACCAGAGAATGAGTTTCTAGAAATTCTTGGCTCAAATCAGCAGGGGTCGACTCATGAGTCGACTCATGCCTTGTGGGTCGACTCATGAGTCGACTCACAGGTCATGCCAAGCCAGAAAACTAGCGTGCCAAGGAGAATTTTTGCATGCCAATCAGCTCATAGTGCCATGAGTTGACTCATGAGTCGACTCATGCACTTCAAACCTTCATAACTTCAAAAATATAAGTCCAAACACAATGAAATTTTCATCAATAGATTACTAATCATTTGTTCTACCAAATGATACTATCAAATTAGGATTTTAGTGAAATTATGATTTTGCCCCTGAAGAGCATAAGGACTTTTTCAATTTAAAATTATTTGTATCCCTTCAATCTGCTTTGTAATCATCAAAATCAATCTAGGAGCAACAATATCAATTTCTATAGTAAGCCTTGTGGACAGCACAACAAGCTCACTAAAATCTTGACATACTCTATTGACCAAGTATGAAGGAAGGTCATTGTAGTGTCACATCATTAAATGACCTAACTCTGAAGCTCAATAAAATCAAATTGGCCAGGTCGGTAGGTAGGAGGCTCTTTATAGCTTTTCTTAGACACCAACAAAGTTGGCCAAGCCAGCATACGAACCTAATTAGAAAATCACCTTTAAACTTACCTAGACACCAATTGATCAAATGAATTCGATATTTAATTTATAAGTGAATCCTGACATTACAACTTAATATAATTTTTATAGAGGATCTTAAACTGGTCTCGACACATCCTAACTAATACATAACATGTGACATACAAATTATGCAATTTAACATGCCTTTCAAGTTATAATATCAATCATATTATCATGCCAAAAATGATTACAATAATTATATAAGGGTACACAAATAACTTAATATATAACAAATTTAGTTAATATTAAAACAAACCCTAATCAAATTAGGCATGTAATACACCCTTAATCAAAAATGATTTAAGCATCTAACAACCATGAATCAATAAATTTCATATTATCATAAATTTAAAATTTAATAACTAAAATTTAAATCCATAGTTTAAATAAAGTCAAAAATAATTTTAGATTTTAAGATCGATGATAGAAATCGATATAATCATTTTGGCAAAATATGAATTAGAACAATTCTATATTACAACTTTTATATTTATTTGATCAAATCTAACAAGGATGGCTCTGATATCACTATTGAATTCTAGTCACATAGTAGAATATTAATTTTAAAAATTTTTAATATGTATATTAAAAGCTTTAACAATTAAAATTGCCGAACCGAAATCTAAATCCTTAAATCACCTTATAGACATCGAATAAAATAAAATCAAGCATGCAAAGAGATAGAAACTTATACTTTCTCAGATGAGTAATATGACAAGAAGATGATCTCCATGAGACTCTAAAATAAAAATCCTCCTATGGTGATCCACATGAAAGTTGTTTAAGGTCCTTCCCAACCGGTGCACTACCGTAGTCTTTTCTTCACAAGAATACTGTCGGCATCAAACTCAAAGAATGATCATACCAATACTCAATCATCTTCAATTTTATCACTAAAATCACACCAAGAGAATTATCTCCAAAAATTTCACAATTTAGGATTTGATTTTGTGCTCCAATATATGAAAAAATTAAACCCTAGGACAAGCTAATCACACTTGCTATTTTTCTCACCTCCCTTCTTTCTGTTTTTCCTCACAATTTTTTCCTTATCTTTTCCTCAGATTTTTTTTAAAATTTTCTTCTCTCTTATCACACACCAGGAGTTTGATTTTTTACCAAAATTTAGCCCTTATTCTATAAGAGACATCTCATATAAATAGATAAGGAAAGCACGTCAAGAGAACCAAGGGGCGACAACTCTTGGTGCTCCACTTTTCTCACATGAAGAATTAATTTTTCAATGCATTAAATGGCATAGAAGAGGCTTCACACATAAGGACTCTTCCTTTTCTATGCCCCATAATTCCCTTATTAATTTTTGGCATGTGATAATTAAGAAAATTATGGAAATTAATGAGATTGTTAAGAGTCTTAAGTATTGGGTTCTGACCACACAGTGAAAAATATTTTTTTAAATTTTTTTAAAACACACAAATCAATAGCTTTATCAAATAAAACTATCAAGCCGAATCCAAAATCTTAGAATCACCTTACTGAGCATGATCAAAGCAAATTCAAGCATACAAAGAGATAGAATATTATACTTTAACCAAAATAAAAAAGTAGCACGTTAATATTCTCCACAAGACTCCAAGATAGAAGTCCTCCAACAGTGATCCACATAAAAATTAGCCAAGATCCTTCTCAATCGATGCGCAGTCGTAGCCTTGTCTTCTCAAAAATACTGTCGGCTTTGAACTTGCATCACGATCACACCAAACTCTAGTTGCTTTTGATCTTATCATCAAAATGACATCAAGAAGATACTCTTCAGATGTCACATAATCTAAGATTTAATTTTTGGCTCCAAGATACAGAAAAACCAAATACTAGGGTACTCCAGCAACACTTGCTGAAAATCTTACCACCCATGTAGCAACTTTTGCCACTCAAATTCCCCTCTTTTTTTAAAAAAAAAAATTCAGATTTTTTTCTATAATTTTCATGTCCTTTCTCTTTGGCTCATCCAAAAATCTTAGTCAGAAGCCATCTGAGGCATCCTCTATAAATATGGGACCAGGGAACATCATATGGGATGAAGGGACGCCAACTTTTGGCACTCCAACTTCCCACATGCCAAATAAATTCATCAAGTAAATTTTTAATGATTCAAATACTTGGAGTAGAAGGACTCTTCCTTCTCTACATTCCATAAAAATTTTATTAATTTTTGACATCAAAACATAGGATTTCTGATTTATCTTTTAAGGCAACATATTTAATAAAAAGCCTTCTTTAAGAAGGACTCTTTATTTCTCATGCTGATTTGAGGTGGGCGGCAATTATATTTTTATGTGGCTTTTGGTAAACATGGAGGAGTTCTTCTCCACTTGAAACCAGTCCAAGTTGGATAAGAATCCAATCCAAATTGACCTAATCCCATTAGGTCAAAGCCAACTGGTCTAGGTTAGCTCAAACACTTTAAACCAAATAAATTTGGAAACTTAAGTTAATACAATGTGCTAGCATATCAAATTAACTCATAGAATTTATATTAAACTCTAACTAATCTAATCAAAGCCAAATCTCAAAGTGTGTGATCTATTAAATTTCAAATCTAGCCAGCAGTGGACCCGGACTTTCGATGTAACCCTAATCAGATGAGATTAGGTCACCCGAAGAGTCCCAATCAACTTGGACTCTTCCAAATTGATTCTAGAATCAAATTCTTTCAATTTTTATCAAGTTCACAAGTCAAGATTGATATCTAGCAATATGTCATGACTACTTAAAAGATTTAAAATTTTGATAAAAAATTACCAAAATACCCTTCAGTGGTAAGTTTTTGTGTAATTCAATCCTTCAGTCAAACAACATCCCAAATAAGCTATGGGCATAAAAATATATCAAATCCAATCACTTATCTTATGTATCTCGATCTGAAGATGATGATTCAGTGGATGATACATTAGAAACTCTTTTTTAATTATCACCCTGCTTTGGCCAAAGACTTTCAGAATCACCATCCTATGAGATCACATAGGATGTTCGCTCTCTTTATTAAGAGTGACTGATCTCTTATTGATCACTCACAATCTCCATGCATGCTTCACCATATTTAGAATATCCCACACAAGGATCAAAGAACCAAGTTAGATAGTGAACCAAAACATAGATCTATGTACACAAGATACCATGGTGACCTCAAGTCAAAAGATCACTTACACAACTCCTACTAGAGAATTATCAGTTGACATGTAAATAAGACTCCAGCTGATTATTCTTTTGCAGGTCAATTCAATGAACTCATTCTCTAATGAGTACCCATATCCTTGTATTAGTGTCACCACGCAAGTGGTTATGAGATCAATCACTCTCATTTCTAAGCATATATAGGACGTGCCAGTCTTACCGGTATCATTGATCCCTGACTCAATATACCAACGACTAAAAATATTTTAGATCAGGGCTATTAAAGATTTAGATCTCACTGGTGTGATCTCATTATGACCTTAAAATCATTATCCAGACCTATGGAGTTCATTATAATCTTAAGAACAATAACATGCAGCATATAATGAATCAAAAATATCTATTTATTAATAATATTAATATCAATTATATGAGTTTAGAAGATAAATTATAAAAAATATCCTATCGCATCTCATATGCGATTGGCTTACAGGATATTATTCTTTCAATCTTCCACTTGCACTAAAGCCAATCGCCCTTGTACTTGATACCCATGCTATCAAGGTAGCTTTCAAACTGCTGCATTGACAAGGCCTCAGTAAACGGATCTGCTATATTGTTCTTGGTATCAACTCGCTTCACAATCACATCACGTCTTTCGACTATCTCCCGAATGAGATGGAACCATCTTAGGATGTACTTGGATTTATGATGAGACCTTAGTTCTTTGGCTTGAGCAATTGTCCCAGAATTATCATAATAAAGAGACACTACTTGTTCAATCCCTGAAACCATACCCAACTCTATGATGAGTTTCTTCATCCAGACGGCCTTCTTAGTATCCTCACTTGCAGCAATATACTCAGCCTCAGTGATTGAGTCAGCAACAGTTTGCTATTTAGAATTTTTCCAACTTACTACACCACCATACAAGATGAATATGTATCCAAATATCGATTTGCTATCATTCGGATCAGATTGAAAACTAGAATTAGTATAACCTTTCAGCTTTAAATCAGATCCACCATATATTAGAAAATATCTCTAGTTCTTCTCAAGTACTTGAGTATATTTTTTATAGCTTTCCAATAATCCTCCTCGGGGTCAACCTAAAATTTGCTTACAATGCCCAAGGCATAAGCCATATCAGGCCTGGTACATAACATAGCATACGTTATTGATCCTACTGCTGAAGCATAAGAAATAGAACTCATTCTATTTCTCTCTTCAGGTGTCTTAGGAGATATTTTCTTAAAGAGTTGTATGCTATGACCTATGGGCAAGTAACCTCTTTTACTTTCCTCCATGTTGAACCTCTTCAACACAAGGTCAATGTACTTAGATTGGGATAAGCCTAGCATCCTCTTCGATCTATTCCTATAGATCTTTATACTATGTATATAGGATGCTTCACCCAAGTCTTTCATGAAAAATATTTGTGATAGCCAAGTCTTGATCGATTGCAACATTGGGATATCATTCCCAATGAGCAGTATGTCATCCACATACAAGACCTAGAAGATAATAACACTCCCACTACTCTTCTTATACACACAAAGTTCATCCACATTTTTGATGAAGCCAAACGATTTGACTGTCTCATCAAAATGGATGTTTCAGCTCTTCGATGCTTATCTTAATCCATATATGGATATTCAACTTGCATACCTGACTTGCTCTCTCACTTGAGATAAATTCCTCTGGCTAAGTCATATAGACTTCTTGCTCAAGATTTTCATTGAGGAAGATAGTCTTGACATCCATCTACCAGATCTCATAGTCATGGTATGCTGCAATAGCAAGTATTATATGAATAGACTTGAGCATGCCTACCGGTGAAAAGGTTTCTTCATAATCAACACCTTATTTTTGTCTAAAACCTTTTGCCACAAGCCTGACCTTATAGGTCTCTACTTGGACATCTGCTCTAATCTTCTTTTTGAAGATCCATTTGCAGCCTATTGGGGTCACACCCTCAGACACATCAACCAAAGTCCAAACTTGGTTGGCATACATGGAGTCCATTTCGAATTTTATGGCATTAAATCACTTGTCATAGTCACTACTCATGATAGCTTTCGAATAGGTCATAAGCTCATCATTGTCAATGATATGGGTTGTGTTGTCATTATCAATGACAAACTCATATCTAAGTGGTACACTATGCACTCTACTTGACTTTCGGAGAGAAGGTGTGTATAGTAGTTGTGTCTTAATAATGGACACATCTGGTTGAGAACCATCTGATGAATCTTAAATAGATTGTAGGTTTTGAACTTTCTCAAGTTCAACTGACCTCCCACTGCCTCCTTCTTGGATAAACTCTTTCTCCAAGAAAATGACATGCCTATCTACAAATACCCTTTGTTGAGTAGGATTATAGAAGTAGTATCCTATACTCTCCTTGGGATAACGTACAATCTGTATTTTTCTGATCTAGCATCCAGCTTATGTCCATCAATATTTTTCACATAAGCTGGGCAGCCCCAAATCTTAAGATGCTTAAGATTGGGTTTTTTCTTTTCATATTTCATATGGAGTGCTAGAAATATATTTTGAAGATATTTTATTTAAAATATATGCTGCAGCCTCGAGAGCGTATCTCCAAAAAAATAATGAAAGATCTGTAAAACACATCATGGACTGCACCATATCTAATAAGGTGTAATTTCTCATTTCCATAATTTTATTTAATTATGGAGTATAAGGAGGTATCCATTGAGAGAGTATACTATTTTGTTTCAAATAATCAAAAAACTTACTAGACAAGTATTCTCCTCCTCGATCTGATCGAAGAGCTTTAATACTTGTACCAGTTTATTTCTCGATCATTCTTTAATACTCTTTAAATTTATCAAAGGCTTCAGATTTATATTTCATTAAATACATATATCTAAACCTATACATATCATCAGTAAATGTGATGAAGTAAGAGTATCCACCTCTAACTTGAATCAATATTGGACCATACACATCAGTATGTACAAGGTCCAAAATATCACTCGTCCGATCTCCATGTCCAATAAATAGAGTCTTGATCATTTTTTCTATGAGACAAAATTCACAAGTTCTATATGATTCATAATCATAAGGATCAAAAAAATTATCTTTATATAACTTGTTAATCCTTGACTCATTTATATGGCCAAGTTGGCAGTGCCAGAGGTATGTGACATTCACATCCTCTCTCTTTCTTTTCTTCATATTATCAACTTGAAGTATATTATCATTAAGTCAAAGAAACATAAGACCATTATCAATAAAAGTACTTCCATAATATTTATTAGAAAAATATATAGAACAACCATTGTTCTTTACATTATTTCAAAATCTTGTTCTAATAACAATGGTACAGAAATAATATCTCAACAATATTTGAAATGTAAAACAGGTCTTTAGTTCCAAAACTTTTTTCAAAGGTAACTTCAAAACCCTGGTTCCTATGGCTTCGACTTGAATGGACTCTCCACTTGTGCCGAACAGCTTGAAGTCACCTTTATTCAGATTCCTTATTCTCTATAGATCCTGCAATGATTTGCAAAGGTGTGAACCACAGGCGGTATTCAATATCCAAGAATCTAATATTGAAGTACTTTATGATAAATTAGTTTATATTATATACAAATCTTTAACAATATTTGTTGATTTAACGATTGAAAGGTACTCCTTGCAATTTTTCTTCCAGTGGCCCTCCTTGCCACAGTGATAACAAGTACCTTTGACGGAGATCTTTTTCTCTTTCTTCTTAGAGATGCCAACCTTAGGGTTCAGCTTTTTTTTAGAATCCTTCTTCGTCTTCTTCTTACTGATCTTATCAACATGAAGAATCTGAGCTTTTTCACCCTTGAAATGGCTCTCTGCTATTTTTAACATATTCAGCAGCTCAGATAAACTGATGTTCAGTTTGTTTATATGATAATTAATGACAAATTGAGAAAATGAGTCAGGGAGAGACTGCAGGATCAAATCCTGGCTCAGTTCACCATCCATAGTAAAAACCAGCTATCTCAGATGAGCGATCAAATCAATCATTTTTAGGATATGCATTTGCATAGAAGAGCCTTCAGTCATACGGGCACGGAATAACTACTTCGATATCTCATATCAAGCAGTTCGATTTTGCTCCACATATAACTCCTTAAGATTAAAGAGAATAGAAGGAACGTCCATATCCTCAAGCTGCCTTTGGAGCTCGTTGCTCATGAAGGCAAGCATGATACATTTGACAGTCACACTGTCATCTTTTCACATCTTGTATGTGCCCTTTCCTCCTTGGAAGCATCTTCTCCAAGAGAATCTGGAGCAGGTGTATCCAAAATATAGGAGACTTTCTCCTAAGTGAGAATAATTCTCAAGTTTCTTAACCAGTCGACATAGTTGGATCCGATCAATTTGTTAGTATCTAGGATACCTCTAAGTGACAGTGAGGATGCCATAAGTGTAGTTAATCTACAATGACAAGAACATAATATAAGCAGACAACTCATGAAGATATTCACAACTAGACTAGAACTTTTATCTAATTGTGTCTCCTATACTACAATAAAATAAACTATTAGCTATGAAAATTTTGCATCGCTAATAAGAGAATTATGTTGCTAATAATAATTAACGATGAAATTTGTGCCGCTAAAATTTTATCATAAAAAATTACATCGTTGATAATATTTTATGATAAATAAATATTTTCATTGCTAATAAAAGATATTTGTAATAAATAATTTTCATCATAAAAAATAAAAAATAAAAAAACTTATTCATAAAAAAAAGTTATTTATGATGAAAAATATCATCGTAAATAAAAAAATAAATTAATAAAGATGAAAAACTATTCATCACTATTAATTCAAAATATTTTAGCGACTAAACTTTTACATCACAAAAAATGTAATTTAATAAAAATTAAAAATTAAAAAATTTTAGCAATGAAAATTTACATCATAAATAATTCTTTTTTCAACAAAATTTTACATTGCAAATAATTATTTACGATAAAAAAATTTCATCACTGTTAATTATATATTTATTAAAAAATTAAATTATTTTAATAAAATATTTTTTATGATGAATATTTCATTAGAAATAATTCCATCACTAATAGTATAGTTTTTTCTTTAAAAAAAATTATAGATATATATTTTTAAGTTATATGTATAATATTTTTTATAGATTAAAAAAATTTAAATAAGAAATTTACATAATAAAATGATAAATAAATTTTATTATTTTATTATATTAAATTATAATTATAATAATTTTTTAAAAAATACATCAAAGAGCCGTCAAATATCGGCATATGGAGAATGAGGTGAGGACGGAGAGTGCTCGATGGAGCTCAAACCAGTCTACTGCTGCCTCATCAGTTGTATCGTCTGCTTCATCTATGCCATCCACTCCATCATCTGGATCTGAAGCTGCTGATACTCGTCAATGCGTGCAGCCAACTCTTGAGCTCGCTGCTCAGTCTGCTATCGATCCTCGACAGCCTGCCTCTGCATCTCTGTCAGCTGAGCCTCGCACGTAGAATGGATCTTAGTCCTAGATGAGCGTGAGGATGAGGGAGCAGTGATCTCATATCCTAGACCCCTAACATAACAGAGTCTCGTATTGAGCACCCGATCACAGATCTCATCATCTGTGGGTGCGATCGAGCCCTCAAAGATAGGCTGAGATCTCATGTCGGTCATACGATCCTGAAATAAAAATTAAAATTATTTTAATTTTTTAATAAAAATTAAATTATGAATAAAAAAATAATTAAAAAAACTTATAAAGAGCTCCTGACTTTTCGTCATCCACTCCCTCGACCGTCGCTGATGGGTCCGCTAGTAGATATCGATTCTACTAAGAAGCTCGTCACTTCAGTATCTCTCTACAATTTGAGAATTAATTAAAAAATTTTAAATAATTAAAAAATTATATCTTAATTAGAAATTAAAAAAATACCTACCATGTGCTCCATGTGGCGAGCAAACGATCTCGAACCCCCACATTGCGGCATGATCTGTCTCGCCCGATTCACCGTATTCTGGGCACATCATCTCTGTAAAATTAATAGATAATAAATTTAATTTAAGAATAAATGATTAAGTCATTAAAGTCTAAAAAAAAAAATAGATGTATAATCTGAGATGTTGAATCCTCGTAATACCGGTATATGGTAGTCCAATCATCTATGGTGATGCTGTCATAGGGCTGCAGTCGTGCTGTCTCCTGCCCATAAGCCTGCACCACCCGATACCAATGCTGATGCATGTGATGGCGATAATCCTTGAAATGTAAGGATAGATGAGTGTCAATCGCTCGCCTTACATGATCCTTCTCAAAAAAGATTAAGTCAAATACACCCTGCCAATAACAAATATTAGAAGAATACTATGCAAATTAAATATTCATAATATAATTTATTTTACCTGTAAGTGGGTGTAAAAAATCTCTCTCTAAGTTGGAAGAATGTGATGCCAATCGAAGAGAATCACGGGGGCATAGCTGCGGCATATGATGTCGAGCTCGGTCTGCTATGGCTCACACCATCCCTTAATGGGTCTGGTGTAGTCGATCGGTATCTCGATCTGGAGATGCTATCCCGAGTATTTGCGTCTCCAACATGCTAAAGCGATGTTCTTCGATGGACCTCGCCCTCGCCTGACCATCGATATAGACTGACCTGAAACAATAATAAATAAATCGTTAGTATGATCCAAACAAAAAAAATAAATTTCATTATATATAAAGTATAATAATTAATACCACTGAGACCCATCTTATTGGGATCCGCCTCACTCATACCTGGCTCACTGGGACCTACCAGTGTAGGACCCTCTGACACTGGAGTCGGTGAGGCAATAGAGATCGGTGAAGGCACCTCAACCTCGAGCTATCTGCAAGTAACTGAAAACGCGAACGTCGTCATCTATCTCCTAGTGCCATATCTATAAGAATTGAGATATAAATAAATATAATGTTATATAATAATAATAAAAATTAAATAACATTCTAATGAATATAATTATATCGCATATCATTATTGCAACACAAAATTAAACGAAGAATAAAGATCACTCATCAATATTCATATCTTCCTCGATGTGTAGATCCTCATCCGAATCACTGTAATTGATATATGTGACATCTTCTATCAAGTGGATAAAGTGACTCTTGTGCATCCCTTACAAGCTTTGCATAGTATTCAAAAGTCTCTTCTACCTCAAGCCGAATATTATGTTCATGATCAGAATTGCTTTCAAATACGTACATTCGAACAAGCACTTTGATGTAAATCATCTAACAATTCTCCTATACCACTATGTTCGACAGGTCCATCAGCATCACTATCATCTTCAGTATCATCATCGTCGCGCACCATCTCATTCGGATCACCCTCTCCATGTCATGTCCAACAAGTATACTTCTTATCCATACCATATTGTAGCAAATGCTCCTCAATAAGTGTTATGTGACAATATACCATATTGACACATCTCTTACATGGACACTTTATCTAATTAGCACTGTCAGCCTTATGCCGTGCAAAGTCAATAAAATCTCAAACTCCTTTTCAATATTTAGGCAAAAAAATACCTCTAGCATGCACCAACTTTTGTTGATATTCATCTAACAATAAACACAAAATCATTAATAACCAAAAAAAATTTCATTGTATTCAGGATCTCGATCCGAATTTCGGACTGAATCACATTTCAAATTCCAGCCAAAATCTCGATTCGGATCCAGATCTAGATCACTTCATACAAAATAACACATATTTAAAAAGACATGTAGACTGAACATTAACACAAAAAATGTGTGGCCCTATTCCTTTATGAAGTAAAAATACATGATCCTATCCTTTTCAAATCATTACTAACAGGTGTGGCTCTATCCTTTTCAGAAAAGTAATAATCTTATTACTGTTATTAGTAGATATTTTGTCTCATTTTTATAAAAATTTTGACAACATCTCCCTATGATTCTTCAAGTATATGATGTGGATATGATGCCTACACACCCTATCCACCATATATCCGGAGAACAATGGACAGATAACTACTGAATACCACATAATGAAATGAAATATCAACTATTAACAATAATATTATTATTATTTTTTCAAAAAGCCCAAATACGGGATATCCAAGTTTCGATCTCGATGAAGATCGAAACTTGAACAAAAATCTACGACTCAATGTAATTTAAGTACCATCTTTGAACGTGCATTCAAAGATGGATTTCTAATTTATCAAAAAAGAATAACTTCGTATTGAAATTTCTTGATCAAAAATTTCAATAGAGTTTTTTCTAAAATAAAAATATTTTTTTATTTATAATTTCAGCAGTATACAAAATAGCACATAAAATAATTTAATTGTAACAAGTAACAGCAATGTGCATTGTGTTAGTGAAAAAATAATTAGTCAAATAATTGTGTTAGCCGACCAGGCTCGACCGGAACCAACCCAGCCCGGACCCGACTCGACCCAGCCCACCCCGCCCAGACCCGATCGGGCCCCAACCCAACTTGCACCATCCCGACCCCATCCTCAGACCATTCCCGAAGGCCCCAGCCCGACCCGAACCGACCCAGCTCGAACCCAACCAAACCCGACCTGCCCGATCCTGGCCCGACGCAAATCGAACCCAATCCGCCCCACCTCACCCCGGCTCCACTCGACCAGCTCCAGTTTGACCCAACCCGGCTCCACCCCACCCTCCCCAACCCGACCCGACCCAGCCCGACCCGAAACCGACCCAACCCGGATCCTACCAAACCCAACCCACCCCATCCCAGTCTGACCCACCCCAGCTGGGCCCAGTGCAGATCGGACTCGACCCAAATCTGCTCCACCCGACCCACCCCAACCCAACTCGACCCGACACGACCCACCCCATCCCGGCCTGACCCGCCCTAGCCCGACCCGACCTGACCCGGCTCCACCCGACCCACGCCAGCCTAACCGGACCCGGCCTGACCGACCCCATCCCGCCCCAGCCCACGGACCCGACCCATCTCATCCCGCCCCAGCCCATGGACCCGACCCAACCCCATCACAGACCTGACACGACCCCATCACGGACCTGACCCGACCCCTCTGCATCCTTGATTGTGGCCCACCGGACCCGAACTGCAAGCCCCACGGCCCTGGCCAGTAGGCCTCGGGGCCCCGACCCACAGGACCCTCGACCTGGCCCACCGTACCCATCCCCGGCCCGTCGGACCGATCCCAGGCCTCGGGCCGTCGGACCTGGCCCGTAAGCAAGCAGCACGGCCCCGGCCCGCAGGCCACGCAAGCCCGACTCGCCATCCCTAGCCCAGCCACGCCATCCCTGGCCCCAACTCGTCGGCCCCGACCCACCGTCGCTGGCCCGGGCCTGACGTCCACGTCTCAGGCTTGTTGGATGCATCCTAGGCCCTGAGCCACCAAACCAGGACCACAAGTAGGCCCCGCAGCCCCGTGTGGCCGGCCTACCATCCCCTGGCCCCAGGCGTGCCATCCCCGGCACGCCGGCTGCGCCACCTTCCCCGTCCCCATCCCCGACCCGAACCCACCCCCCCCCCAAAAAAAAAAAAAAGAGGAAGACTCACCTCGACGGCGACGACGGCAGTGGAGGAAACCAGGACGGTGACCGGACATCGAGAGACAGGCGGGACATCGGGGGGGAGGAAGCGCACGGGAGAGGAACCAAAGTGCAGGGGGGGCAATAAGGAAGAAAAATGGGTTTCAAATGGGACTTGACGGGATGCAGGATATCAGCGACGCAAATTTTCATCGCTAATAATCAATTTTCATCACCAATAATTTGAACGAAAAATACATTTGTGACAAAAAATAAAATTTCATGGCTAATAAGCTTATTAGCGATGAAATTAATATTCATCGCTAATAATTCCCACCAAAAAAAAATTCACTGAAAAAAAATTTTTCTTGAAAAAATATTATTTACGATGAAAATATAGAATTTCATCGCTAATTATCTAATTAGCGATGAAAATTTTCTTTCGTGACTAATAATCAACAAAAAAGAATTTCTCCTGACCAAGTCTTGTTCCTCGTATTGTTTTCTTCCATTCATTTTTCATTCATCTCTTAGCCACAATAATGCAATAATATATGTATATATGTGTGTGTATATATATGTATATATATGTGTATATGTATATATGTATATATATACATATATCTTTTTCAAAGTGATTTTAGGTTCAAAGTGATTTTACTAAAGAAAATGATTTTAGGTTCAAAGTGAAATCTTGTTTTACTAACTGGACTTGAAATAAAAATCGTTATCACAGGTATTATGAGAATTTGGATCCAACAGTATTTGAATCTTTGCCACATGGCAAGAGGTTGGGTTAGGTCTGACTAGGACATTGGAGGATTCTCATGATGGTGCAACTGAGAATGCTGGAAAATCCACTCTTTGTGTTGGGCAGGAAGCTTCCTTGCATGCTGAAATCTATCGCTACCTTGAAACTGCTTTGCATAGTAAAATTGACTCTGCTTCTCTTGTTAATGTTCTTGTGCTTCAAGGGGATGGATATATACCAATGAAGAAAAATGAGGCTAATTCTGGTAAGAGGAATCAGCATCATATTTCATCCTCATGAAGATAATTATTTGGAATTGTCGGGGCGCATCAAAGCCTCCTTTGCTAATTATGTTAAAATGTTGTTACAACAATATAATGTTGATATAATGTGTTTTCTGGAAACTTATCTTAAGGAGATCGTTGTTAATTGCATTCATAGGTTTTTTGGGCAAGCTTGTGATTTATATATGATACCTACGATTGAATTATCTAGGGGTATTGTTATTGTTTGGAAAAATATATTAGGCATTCTAAGTATGGTTCCAACCACTTTCTTATAATTACTACATATTCATCTTAATATTTGACATATCTTTATTTTACACATATTATTTTTTAAAACTATCTTATAATTTTTTTATAAATATAAAAAATTTATTATAATATATATCCTTCAATAGAAAAGCTTTTTTTAATTTTTAAAATTTTTAAACCATTAGCGATAAAATTTTCCATCGTTAAAAAACCCTTTAACGGCGGAAAGTTCATTTTTTGTTGCTAATAGTTTAATTTTTTGAAATTTAAAATTTTTTATGTTTTTACATATTCATGACAAAAGCTATACGTCATACATAATCGACAATTTGTGATGCTAATTCAATTTACCATCATAAATAATCAATTATTTATGATGAATAGTTTCCATCATAAATAAGTCAACTATTAGCGATGAAAAAGCTTTCATCGCCACTGGTCTGTAATTTATTTAAGTTTTTAGTTTTTCTAATTATTTGCAATCAAAAAATTTGGTCGTGAAAAATACCTTATTAGCGATGAATCTTTTTCTTAAGTCGCAAATACCTTACTTTTTAAATTTTTAATTTTTTTTTATTTATCAGATATTAGTGATGAAATATTTCATCATAAATTGTTCATATTTTTTGATAGAAAAATATATTTTCATTGTAAATATTTTAATTATCTATGATATTTTATTTTTCATCACAAATAATTTTTATATTTTAAATTTTTAATTTATCTAACTTTTTAAAGTATTAACGATGAAATTTTCATCATTAATAATTCTTATTTATGATATAAAATTTACTTTCATCATAAATAATTAAATTATTTGTGACCAATCCTTACATCATAAATATTTAAAAATATCTAATTTTTAATTTTTCTTTAGTTATTAGTGATAAAAATTTTTAATCATAAATAAGCATTATTGGTGATGGAAATGATATATTCATTGCAAAAAGGTTAACTATTATCGATAAAAATTCTTTCATCACTAATATTTATATATTTATAATTTAAAAAATATTTTTTATTTATGATAAAAATATTGGTTGGAAATATGCTATTTATTACGATGGAACTTATTTTTTCATCGTTAATTTTTCTCATTTGTGATGAAAATTTGAAATCATCATAAATATTTTTTTATTATTGATAAAAAAAAATTTTACATCGTTGACATCCTTATTTGCGATGGAAATAATTTTTGTCGTACGTAAATTCATTACTAAAAATCTCTTTCCTTGTAGTGCCACTATTTTATTAAACTTCATAGCCCTCAAATATAAAAATCAAGAAACATACTAATATTTCTTAGTGAGATTGAGATCTCTATTCCTTACAAACACCTTGTGGATAGCACAACAAGTATTCATGAGTTCAAAAGTAGATAACTCTTTACCAATTGTACCTTTATATTCTCAACATTGTCATTCTAGCCTCTAGATTATATATAGTTTTGTGGATAGCACAACAAACTATAGTATTCTAGTTAAGTTGACCCTTCAATCCCATATAGTCATACTTAAACAATGCTACCCTTGTAGATAGTACAACAAAGCAACACTATTCAAATATGTCATAAGCATCAATGTGCACTTGATTAACATCATGTCAATTTTTATAGTAAGTCTTGTGGATAGTACAATAAGCTCACTAAAATCTTGACATACTCTATCAACCAAGTTTGAAGGAAGGCCCTTGTAGTGTCTACATCACTAATCAATCTAAGTTTGGAATTCAAAAAGATCAAAATGGCCAGATAAATAGGTGGGAGGATCCCCGTAGCTTTTTTAGATACCAACAAAGTTGGTTAGGCCAGCATATGAATCTAATTAGAAAATCACCTTTCACACTTTCCTCGATACAAATAGATCTTAAGAATTTGACTTTTGATTTAAAAGTGAATCCTGATATTACAACTTAATATAATTTTATGAGGAACTTTAAACTGGTCTCAACACATCCTAACTATATAAGTGCATAAAATGTATACTACAAATTATACAAATTTGCACGCTTCTACTATTCAAAATAGCAATCACATTATCATGCCAAAAAAATAAATATAAGGGTGCAACCAAAGTCATAACATATGACTAACAAAATCATATAACATAACATACTCTAATATAATTAGGCATGCATAACACCTTTATTAGCTATACATCAATTTAATCATCATGCAACCATGATAATAAAATTTTAAATTATCATAAATTTATAATTTAATAATTAAAATTTAAAATCATGATTTACAAAAGGTTAAAAAAAAAATTTGAGTTTGAAGAATCAATGCAAAAATAATGCTATATTTTTGGCAGGATATTAACAAAAATAATTCAAAGCTACTATATTGCACTTGTTTGATTGAATCAGACAAGGGTGGCTTTGATACCACTATTGAGTTCCAATTAAACAGTAAAAAGTTATTTTTTTAATTTTTTTAAAATACACAAATTAATAGCTTTATCAAATAAAACTATCGAGCCAAACCCAAAACCCTAGAATCATCTTGCCGAACATGATCAAAGCAAATTCAAGCATACAAAGAGATAGAATATTATACTTTAACCAAAATAAAAAAATGGCATGTTGGTTTTCTTCACAAAACTCTAAGGTAGAAGTCCTCCAATGATGATCCACATGGAAGTTGGCCAAGGTCCTTCCCAACTGGTGCATAGTCGCAGCCTTGTCTTCTCAAAAATACTGCTAGCTTCGAACTTGCATCACGATCACACCAAATTTTAGTTGCTTTTGATCTTATCACCAAAATGACACCAAAAATACACTCTTCAAATATCATACAACTTAAAATTTAATTTTTAGCTTCAACATATGAAAAAATCAAATCCTAGGGCACTCCAGCAATACTTGCTAAAAATCTCACCACCCTTGTAGCAACTTTTGCCACTCAAACTCCTCACTTTTTTTTCTTAATTTTTTTTAGATTTTTTTATTATAATTTTCACATCCCTTCTCTCTAGCTTACCCAAAAATCTCAGCCAAAAGCTATCTGGAGCATCCCCTATAAATAGGGGACCAGGGGATGTCACATGGGATGAAGGAACACCAACTTTTGGTGCTCCAACTTCCCACATGCCAAATAAATTCATCGAGTCAAATTTTTAGCAATTCAATTACTTAAAGTAGAAGGAATCTTTATTCTCTATGTGCCATAAAAATGTCATTAATTTTTGGCATAAAAATATAAGATTTCTGATTTATCTTTTAAGGCAACATGTTTAATAAAGAGCCTTCTTTAAGAAGGACTCTTTATTTCTCATGCTGATTTGAGGTGGGTGGCAATTATATTTTTGCATGACTTTTGGTGAATATGAAGGAGTCCTTATCCACTTGCAATTTGTCCAAGTTGGATAAAGATCCAATCCAAATTGATCCATCCCATTAGGTCAAAGCCAATTGGTCTAGGTTAGCTCAAACACTTTGAACCAAACCAATTTAGGAACTTAGGTTAATACAATGTGCTAGCATATCAAATTAACCCATAAAATTTATATTAAACTCTATTTAAATTAGATTAAGATCAAATCTCAAAGTGTATGACACATTGAATTTTAAATCTAACCAGCAGTGAACCCGAACTTTCGACGTAACCCTAATCCGATGAGATTAGTTCACCCAAAGAGTTCCAATCAACTTGGACTCTTTCAAATTGATTCTAGAATCAAATTCCTTCAATTTTTATCAAGCCCACAAGTCAAGATTGATATCTAACAATACATCATGACTATCTAAAAGATTTAAAATTTTGATAAAAAATTATCAAAATACCCTTCAATGGTAAGTTCTCATGTAATTCAATCTTTCAGTCAAACAATATTCCAAATGAGCTATGGGCATGAAAATATGTCAAACCTAATTATTTATCTTTATGTATCTCGATCTGAAGATGATGATTCAGTTGATGATACATTAAAAATATTTTTCTAATTATTATCTTGCTTTGGCCAAAGACTTCCAGAATCACCATCCTATGAGATCACACAAGATGTTTGCTCCTCTTATTAGGAGTGATTGATCCCTTATTGATCACTCACAATTTTCATGCACACTTCACCATATCTAGAACACTCTACACAAGGATCAAAGAACCAAGTTAGATAGTGAACCAAAATATAAATCTATGTACACAAGGTACCATAGTGACCTCAGGTAAAGGATCACTTACATAACTCCCACTAGAGAATTATCAGTTGACATATAAATAAGACTCCATCTGATTATTCTCTCACAGGTCAATTCAATGAACTCATTCTTTAGTGAGCACCCATATCCTTGTATTAATATCACATACAAGTGGTTGTGAGTTCAACCACCCCCATTTCTGAGCATACATAGGCATGCTAGTTTTACCGGTATCATTGATCTCTGACTCAATATACCAACGACTAGAAATATTTTAGATCAGGGCTATCAAAGATTTAGATCTCGCTGATGTGATCTCATCACGACCCTAAAATCATTGCTCAGACCTTGGGGTTCATTCTAATCTTAAGAACAATAAGATGCAGTATATAATAAATCAAAAATATCTATTTATTAATAATATTAATATCAATCACATAAATTTGAAAGATAAATTATAAAAAATATCCTATCGCATCCCATATGCGATTGGCTTGTAGGGCATTATTCTTTCATTAAGGAAAAAGGACTCTTCCTCTTCTTAATGCTAAAAGAGAGGTGGCAGCACATATTTATGGCATGAAACCTGAGTGGCATGGAGGTTTCTTTCCATACTTGAAACTTTTTCAAGTTGGGTAGGAGTCTAATTAAAATAGATCCAATCCAATCAGGTCAAAGACAACAAGTTCAATTGAGCTCAAACACTTTAAACTTAACATAATTAAGAACTTGGGTTAACATAATGTGCTAGCATATCAAATTAACCCCTAGGATTTATACTAAATCCTAATTAAATCATATCAAGATCAAATTTCAAAATGTATGATCTATTGAGTTTCAAATCTAGCCAGCAGTGGACATATACTCCTAACCTAACCCTAATCCGATCATATTAGGTTAGCTTAAAAGTCCCAACTAACTAGGACTCCTCCTAATTAATTCTCGAATTAAACTATTTTTATTCAGTGAGTCTACAAGTCAAGATTGACATCTAGCAATGTGTCATGACTATCCAAAAGAAATAAAATTTGATAGAAATTAGCAAAACATCTTTCAGTGATAAGTTATCGTGCAATTCAATCTTTCAGTGATAAATTATTATGCAATTTAATCCTTCAGTCAAACAACATCCTAGATGAGCTGTAGGCATGGAATCATGTCAACTCCAATTGCTTATCTAAATGTACCTCGATCAAAAAGTGATGATTCAATTGATGATATATTAAAAATTTTTTTCTAATTATCATCCTGCTTTGGCCAAAGACTTCCAGAAGCATCAACCTATGAGATCACATAGGATGTTTGCTCTCCTTATTAGGAGTGATTGATTTCTTATTGATCACTCACAATCTTCATGTACATTTCTCTATAACCAGAACCTACCACACAAGGATCAGAGAATCAAGTTAGAAAATGAATCAAAATATGGATTCATGTAAATAAGGTACCATGGTGATCTCAGATCAAAGGATCACTTACACAACTCTCACTAGAGAATAATCAGCTGACATATAAATAAGATTTCATCAGATATTCTCTCACAGATCTATTCAGTAAACTCATTCTCTAATATGTATTCATATTTTTGTATTAGTGTCACTACATAAGAGGTTGTGAGATCAACTATCATCATTACTGAGCATACATAGGACATACCAGTCTTAACTGATATCATTGATCCTCGACTCAATGAACCAATGATTAAAAATATTTTAGATCATGGCTATCAAGGATTTAAGTCTCACTGGCATGATCTCATCATGGCTCTAAAATTATTATTCAAATCTATGAGATTCATTATAATCTTAAAAATAATAATAAGATGCATCATATAATGAATCAAAAAGCTTATTTTATTAAATAACAATATCAAGTATATAAGTTTGAAAAAATTATAGAAAATATCCGATCACATACCATAGACGATTGACTTATGGGACATTATTCTTTCAACCCTGATACCATTATTGGATTTTGATCACATAGCGAATGAGAATTTTAAAAATTTTTAAACATACAAATCGAAAGCTTTAATAACTAAAACTATCGAACTGAGATCCAAATCATAAAATCACCTTATAGATGTCGAACAAAATAAAATTCAAGCATGTAAAGAGATAGAAACTTATACTTTCTCAGACGAGTAGTGTGGTAAGAAGGTGATCTCTATGAGACTTCAAAATAAAAGTCCTCCAATGGTGATCCACATGGAAGATGGTCAAGATCCTTTCCAACTGATGCACCGTTGCGGCCTTTTCTTCATAAGAACATTGTCGACTTTGAACTCGAAGAATGATCGCATCAATGCTTAATTGCTTTCGATTTCATCACTAGGATCACGCCAAAAAAATTCTCTCCAAAAGTCTCACAACTTAGGATTTGATTTTAGGCTCCAACACATGAAAAAATCAAACTCTAAGATAAGCACACCACACTTGCTATTTTTCTCACCTCCCTTCTTTCTTTTTTTCACTCAATTTTTTTTTATCTTTTTCTCAAATTTTTTTAGATATTTTTTTCTCTCTTATCACATACCTAGGCCTCTAATTTTTCACAAAAATTCAGCCCTTATCCTATAAGAGGTGCCCCATTTAAATAGATAAGGAAGAGACGTCGAGAGACCCAAGTCCACTTCTCTCATGTGGAGAAATAAATTATTCGATGAATTAAGTGGTGCAGAAGAGGCTTCATATAGAAGGACTCTTCCTCTTCTATGCCACATAATTCCTTCATTTATTTTAGGCATGTGACAATTAAGAAATTGGTGAAAATTAAGAAGTGGTTAAGAGTCTTAAGGAAGAAAGACTCTTCCTCTTCTTAATGCTAAAAAGGGAGTGGTGGCAATCAATTTTTGGCATGAAACTAGAGTGGCATGGAGGAGTCCTGCAATTGAAACTCTTCCAAGTTGGGTAGAAGTCCAATAAAAATAGACCAATCTAATTAGGTCAAAAGCAACAGGTTCAGTTTAGCTCAAATATCAGAAACTCTCTCTCTCTTCTCTCTCTTCTTGTGAACACGTTCTTCCTCACCATCCACTAATCGCGGAGCAAATTTTGCTAACTCTGTAAATTTTGCTTCATATTCAGTCACACTCATACCCTTTTGCTTCAAATAAATAAACTCTTGCTCTTTCTGGATCCTTATACTCCGAGGGAAATATTGATCGTAAAATACAACCCGAAATCTTTCCCAAGTAAGTATTTCGCCGTCTTGTTCATGCTTGCGCTGTAGTCGCTGACACCAGTTGTATGCTTCTCCTTGTAGTAAATAAGCTGCATATCGAATCTTTTCTTCATCAAGATACTCTTGGACAGCGAAGGCTTTCTCCATCTCCATTATCCAGTTATCAGCCTCCAAAGGTTCAGTAGTCCCCTTGAAAACTGGAGGTGCAAGCTTTTTAAATTCTGAAATGTTGTTCCGTTGTATTGGTTGCTCTCCATGTTGTGGTGGTGGATGCTGTTGTGCATCTCGTTGTATCTGCTGTTGTTCAAATATTTGCTGCTGTATTTGTTGTTGCGCTTGTACCATCCTGATTAGGGTCTGCATTAACTGAGCCATATCTGGTTCTTGACGTGCTCTCGAAGCACTCCCATTAGGATCTACGACTCCCTCCTCCTGAGGGGTGCCACTGGTCAGATGGGGAGTGCTACCATCCCGTAGTTGTGATGTCTCTCTTGCAATTCCCTGAGTAGTTCTTGTCATTCTATGGGGAGGCATCGTAACCTTGTAGTAGTAAAACCTTATTAGGTTCATTTATTTATTTGTTAAGATGGGTTTATTATGATGTTCATACTCTAACGTCCCAATATTTCTAATGTTTACCCACCTACACTCATACTATGTCAAATTCTATGTGTCATAATTTATCCACTTATGCTCTGATACCATATTAATTGTCACGCACCCGACCCGAGATTATGAATCGAGGGTCATGGCAACCGCCGCATACTTATAAAGAACTCTCTCCATAAGCATGCAAGGCATCTCATCACGATATCAATACATCACAGCGGAATAAATTCAAATATTTATTATTCAACTTTAATTCAAGCAATTAAATCAAATATCTTACATCCAATAAATTTTTACTAAAAAAAATAAAAATAATAGATCTAAGTTCAATGAAGTTGACAATGCTAATCTCGCTTCTAAAAGCTCTGTCCCAATATTTCATCCTACGCTCGAAATTAATTATCTGAATCTGAAAAATAGAAAGAAAGGTAATGAGCTAGACAGCCCAGTAAGTAACAAATATTTCAACTAGATATTTTATAATTTTCAAGAATAATGCTGCAAATAAACATAAAAATATATTTCATGCTGATTTAATATAAATCAAATATTTTTAAATATTCACATATAATATAATCATAAATCCGATTCGATTCAAAACACTCGTAACTCAACAGCCTTGACTATGACCAACGTTTAACCCCCATTGGCGGGGTCCACAGAATACCAGCGTACAACCCCCACTGGCAGGGTCCACAAACACCAACGCACAACCCCCACTGGCAGGGTCCACAAACACCAGCGCACAACCCCCACTGGCAGGGTCCACTGAGTACCAACATATAATCCCCACTAGCGGGGTCCACTGAAACATAGTTAGGTTGAGAGCATAAATCCGATCTGTATCAAAATACTTTGTATCATAATATATCATAATTTTTCTCACTGAACGTGTACATAATCTACGTACCATAATATTTCAAACGCACTTTTCTTTCAAAATATAATTTCATAAATCATGCATAATTTCAGAGAATAATTATTTATTTTCAGAATAAATATGAAATATCTCGAGAAGATGATTCATTACTTACCTTTCACGGAGCACTGAATGAACAGATCAACTAACTTCTAGGAGATTCTTCCGTGCCTATTATCTAAAATTATATTTTTACATTAATTTTAATTCAAAATTAAATCTAATAAATCCCAAAATCAAAACCTCACTTAAAATCAGACTCTTCCCTAAACTCGATCAAAATCATCAGATGAAGCCTTCCACTACGCTAATCTTAGAGGAATAACTTTAGAGAAAGAGAGAAATCCATCAAGAGAGAGAAACAAGCTAGAGAGAGAAAATTCTAGAGAGAGAAAGTAGAGAGAGAAAGTCCAATTCTAGAGAGAAAAAGTCAGGGTTCAGACTGAAAGAAGAGAGAGAAACTCTCTCTCTCATCAATTTCAATTTTTATTTATTTATTTATTTATTTATTTATTTACTTACTTATATATATATAAAAATATATATATATATATATATATTTATTTTTTATTATTATTATTTTTCTTTTCTTTTCTTTTCTTTTCTTTTCTTTTTCTTCTTTTCTTTTTCTTCTTTTTCTTCTTTTTCTTTCCTTTTCTTTTTCTCTTTTTCCTTCTTTCTCTTTTCTTTTTCTTCTTTTTCTTCTTTTCTTCTTTTTCTTTTCTTTTCTTTTTCTTCTTTTCTTTTCTTTTTCTTTTCTTTTCTTTTTCTTCTTCTTCTTCTTGGCTCTTCCCGCACCGGAACAGGGGACCGGCATCCCCTCTTTTGCCGGGCCGTTCAGGCCACGGCCGCCGCAGCGGAGGCCGGCGGCCGACAGGGGCCACTCCCCCGGTCACGGAGAAGCGTGGCCGGCGATCGATTTTGATCGCCGGTGTCGGAAAAATCCATGGGAAAGAGACCAAAATAGAGGTCTCTTTCCCCGACCGAAAATCGGCGACTCTCGTCGTCGGCAGCCGTGCACAAGAGCACGGAAAGAAGGGGAAGGAAGAGAGGAAAAGGAGGGAAGCTGACCTTGACCTCCGGTGACTTCGCCGGCGAGCAATCACGGCGAGAAACCGAACGATGTCTGCGGCTTCGATCGAGAAAGACGGAGAGAAAGAGAGAGGGAGGAGGCTGATGTTCGGTCTCTAGGGAGAGGGGGTCTTCTTATAGAGGACCCTAGGACTCCGAGAGGTCCTAGGATTCCCGATCTCGCCCGGATCTCGTCGGAGAAGAAGACTCCTATCGGGAGTCTTCTTCCCGATTTTTTTTTTTTTTTTGTGGGCTTGGGTCTTGACATCATGGGCTTGGGCTTGGGCTATAACATGTATAAATCATGAAATTTTATAAATATAATTCTTAAATTATTTTTGTCAAATATTCATATCATATTTCAAAATATTACTTACAGATATTCATGCTATGGTCACTTTATACCATGACAAGACCATCATCATAATCGATAAGTATCATATCTTCATATTCGTTACCAACTTTATACCTATTGGTAGAGGGCTGTTTGTTGATTGACCTCACTTTCGTAAAGCTGTCATAGCTATTTAAGAGCCTTTCAAACTTTATATCTTTTTCTTAAAATATATATAGATGGAAAAACTATAAAATTCATGATTCATAAACATGCCATTTTCATAAAATATATTCATGAAATTAATGATTATAATAAAATATATTTTTATATATCACGTATGCTGATCTTTATTTTATGAAAATATAATTTCATCAACAATAATTTTTTACATAAAAAATATGATCATTTAAAAATAAATAATGAGTGTAAGATTCACTTATCTCGTTCATCCTAGATTTTTAGACTTCATTAGAAGAATCAGCTAATTCTATTTAAAATATTAAATCATAATCAATTTTTTTTAATAAGTTTAATAAAATTCAATAATGAAAGAGGTCGTTGATCAAATGGTCAGTCTGATAAACTATCCGGATATCAAAACAATTCAGGGCCTCCTAGCAAAGAATCCAATCAAAGCAACTCGATCAAAGAATCATAGAGCATAGATTGGATCAAGATCAAGATCGATCAATAGAGTTCATCAATAGTGGATTTCAAAGATACTAGAAAGGTCTGGCATAGATTTGACATATGGCACAAATATCAAAGCAGTTTTAGGTCATCTTGTCAGAGTCAATATGGATCCTTAGAAGAGAAAGACATGACTTAATAAGGGATCTGTAGGTATTCTTTGAGAGAAAAAATGGAGAGAAAATCTTTGTATCTCTCAAAAGAAGAATCCATGATCAAGATCATCAATCAATAGGGTTCATCAATAGTGGGTTTTAAATATCTAGACATGATTGAGGTGGGGTTGGCATGGATATCAAAGTAAGTTTGGATCTCTTTAAAAAGATCATCTTAGGTTTATACTGGAGCCCATGGATAAGTTTAGAAAGAAAAACCCTAGAGAGGAGAGAGAAAATAAGAGAGAGAAATTCCTCTCTCTCTCTTTCCTTTTTTTCTTTTTACTTTCTTCTTCTTCTTTTTCTTTCTTTCTTTCTTTTTTTCTTTGACCAGGGGGACATAGGGGCTGGTGGCTCGTGCTTCGGTGATGTACGGTAGCATAGTCAGACGTTTGACAATGGATGGTGAACCACTGACAGATGGCGGTGAGCAAGGGATAGCTGACGGCAAGCGATCAGCCAATAAAAGAAAAATAAAATACTTGAAAAAATAGGGGACCGCTCTCTTTTTTTTATTTTCTCGATCATCGGTGGCCAAAACCTCCAGAGAAAAAAGCAAGGAGGTCGTGAGGTCATGTTCCATGAGTGCGGCAACCACAGATGGCATTGCCGATGGTCAAAAAAAGGAAGGAGAAGCCTCATTCAAACAGAGATAGATAGAGGTTCTTCTTTGATGGCTTTTCCAGCAAGTTTGACGGTCGGCAGCCGTGCATGATGTCTTGGGAAGGAGGGGAAGGAAGAGAGGAAGGAGGGGTCGGGCCTACCTCAAACTTCGACGGTATCTCCGACTCTAATTTTTGGTGAGCACAGGTCTAAAAATCCAATGAAAATTGAGAGAAACGGAGTGAAAAACTTGATGATTTCTAATGGAGATTCACGAGAGAGAGAGAGAAGGAGTTTTATAGGATGGAGGGGAGCCTGAATCCTACTCGAATTGGGTTTCCTCTCCAATCTATTCTCGTGAAAGAAGATTCCTATTTGGGAGTCTTCAACGCTCTCTTTTTTTTCTTTTTTTATTTTCTTATTCATGTCCTAAGATTTGTGCAAGAGAAAATTTTTGGGGTTGGGTATTACATGTTTAGTCTTGCATAGTTTTTGAATAAGACTATCTCTTATTTTTGAAAATGAGATGTAGAAAATTTGGTTTGATGTTAGTATGAAAACTGGAATGATGATGTATGAAAAATTAATTACTATGAAATTATGAGAAAAACTCTCTAGTCAGATTATGATTTGGATCTAACCAATAGGATCAATCATTGGCCACACATCAGAAATGCATTTCTTCCATGCCTAGCCAATTGGGGCTGATCACTGACAGAGCTAGTTCTTTCGAACCTAGCCAGTTGGGACTGATCGCTGGTACACATTAATGAGTCACGTATATATATTTTAGAACTAGTCTTTTTGCCTTGTCATGGGGCTAATATAAATCAGAGCTAGTTTCTTTCAGACTTAACTAGTCGGGGCTAATCACTGCCACACGATGATGTTTTATGTATTTATTATTCAGAGACTAGTCTCTTGCGAACCTTGTCATGGGATTGGTCATGGCCGAAGTCACCCAAGATTGAGAAAGAATTTTTAGATTTTTATAGACATGTATGACATGTTTCGAAGAAAAATTATGTTATTATATATTACTATTAAATTATTATATTTTTAAAAAAATTAGTTATATTTGATCTTTAAGAGATATTGATAACTTACTGAGTCCATAAAGCTCACCCACTCTTTTTTATTTTTTTTAGATCTAGAAGATTCTATTGGACTTAGGACCAAGCAGTGAGGAGCATAGGATCTTAGAGGATTTCACTTAATTTATTTTTGAATAAATATTTTGATCTTGATTATGATGAGATATTAATGAATAAAAATTATTAATTTATTTTTACCACTACCTAAGTTGGATTGATAAACTGAGAAAAAGACAGGCTATACTTTAGGACTTGTTTTAAGTAGTGTGTAGCCATCACATATCTGATCCAGGTGCTCGATTCAGGGTGTGATAGATGATATGAATGGAAATGATTAAGTTATCATATTTAGTTGCATCATGGTGATCTTATATGATAGTGATCTCAAATTATCCTCATTCCTCAAATTAGCTTCCAACCTAGTGATAAGATACCTATCCTTGAGGTTAGAGATCCAAGATCAACCATAGATAGTGATCTTGGTCTCAAATTTGAGGACACAAATACCCCTCGATCTAACGAAAAAAAAAAGGATATATCAACACACTTTTAAGATATTATATCAATATGATATATCTGGTATTATATTATATTAATATTGTATATGGTATTTATGATATATATATTACATTATAATATATTATTAAGCATATTATTGTCATGTTATGATTCAATCATAATTTTAAATTAGATTAGAAACATATTATTGTAGTTCATATTTATATAATGAAATTATTTAATATATTACTTTTATTTACACTATTTTTTAATCAAAATAAATATTAATATTACTAAATAATATATTATAAGTGTAAATAAAAATATTAATTCTATAATAACAATTAACATATTTTTATAGGATTAATAATTTATAGGACTAATAAATATATTTTTATAGAATACATTAATAATTAACATATTAATATATTTTTATAATATATTTTATATGATTAATAAATATACTTTTATAAAATACATGAGAGGTAGATTTGATATTATATGGTTAGTGATCTTGAATTCTCATGGAATACTAAATAGGTTATTTGTAAATACCTAAGAAGATGCTTGGGGTGGAGCGATCCATCCAAAATCAAGGATGATATAGATGAAGATGATAAGATCACTATATTTAATTATACCATGACGATGCTATATGATAGCAATCTCAAATCATCTCCACTCCTTAAATCACCATCCAATCTAGTCATGGGACACCCATCCTTAAGGTCAGGAACCCAAGATCACCCCCAGATTGTGATCTTAGACTAAAATTTAAGGACAAAAAAAATCTCTCAATCTAGTGAAAAAATTATGATATCAAAATATCATTAATATATTATATCAATATTATATATTTGATATTATATTATATTAATATTATATATTATATTTATGATATATATTATATTATAATATATTATTAATCATATTATTTTCATATTATGATTTAATAATAATTTTAAATTAGAGTAGAAATAGCTTATTGGACTTCATATTTATATAATAAAAGTATTTAATATGTTACTTCTATTTATCTTATTTTTTAATTAAAATAAATATTTATATTAATAAATAATATATTAAAAGTATAAATAAAAATATTAATTCTATAATTATAATTAATATATTTTTATATGACTAATAATTTATAAGATTAATAAATATATTTTAAAAAATATATTAATTAATAATATATTAATATTTATTATAATATATTTTATGTAATAAATAGATATATTTTTATGAAATATATTATAGATAATTTTGATATTATATGATCAGTGATCTTGGATTCTCATTGAATATCAAACATATTACTCATAGATATCTTAAGATCTTTAATTACTAAACTATGGTCTCCTAAACACCATAATCTTAGATCACTGAAAATTAGATCACCATAGGATTCGGATCATTAGTCATCTTAAATCATCATGATGATCCCATTTAGATCACCAAACACTACCTAAAGATCGATGTGTAATCATTGAACCATGGCCTATCAAATGTAGTAATTTTTTATCACTGAGGATTAGATAACCTCAGGATTTAAATCACTAGCATCTTAGATCACCGTAGTAATCCCACGGTCACCAAATGCACCAATAAATGTCACAGATAATAACTACACTTACTATCATATGATGTACTAGTAAAGAATCTTGTGGTATATGGTCCATCAAACTATAATCATCTTTTATATGCCCCCAAATGTGATATTTCATGATCGTTGCATACCAAATCAAGCAACAACAATTCAAAGTATCTTAGTCTTAGTTAAGAGTGCAAGTGGGTCGAGTCAAATAGGGTCATAAGTGACCTTGATCCAATCTAGTTTCTTGATTGAATCTTAATGTTGGACATAGATCCAACCCAATAAAATATTGGATTGGATCAGATCAGGTTCAAGTCAAAATTTTTGACCCAAGGATCATTTGGATCAGATCAAATCCATCTATAACCTAGTCCCAACTCAAATTATTCGAATCTAGATGGGGTTCGAGTTAAACATAGCTAACTACATTTTAATTACCATATACCAAATATAATTAACCAAACAAAATACATAATAAGTAATAATTGCTCTCAAAACAAATTAGCATACAAAAAAAAAAAAAAATCTATCTATATGTTAAAGATATCACTCATATAAATCTTAAATCATAATTCAAATGCTCAAATAGATTTGAATCCTAACTGTATATCGAGTTTGAGTCGAGTCGAATCAGGTCTGAAATAAATAAACCCATATCCAATGTCCTGAAAATGAAATGTATCTAATTTTAGAATTCGGCCTAACCCTATGGATCTTTTAAAATGGGATGGATTGGGTCTAAGTGGATTAGGCTAGAGGGATCAACATGACTAATTTGCAGCCTTATTCTTTGTAGGCTTAACCTAAAACTAGCAATAGTTTTAGACTTACTAAAAGAAAATAGATCTTTACCACCATAAAACAGTGCCCGCTAAAAATAAGAAAAATTGTTGCTAATATCTTTAGCAGTACTTTTATCAAATATCAACTTAATACCTCCAATAACCTATCACTGATTAATAAATGACATTTTTATATGTACGACTAAAAGACTCTTTTAAGCAACATTTCTTTAATATTTATTGGTATTATAGATATTCGCAAATTGTTTTGGAGGAAAAAAAACCATACAAAAAAAAAGGTAAGGGGAATGTGACAACTAGAGGCATTTCTAAATGCTCATAAAAGTTAATTAATGGCATCCAAAAATACTAGTAAAATATTATTAATCAGTAATATTTTATGAATATCGTTAAAACTCTTTTTTTATCTTTTCTTAATATTTATCAGTATTTTTAAAATATTTTAAATTCCTTTAGCAGCACTAAAAGAAATGCCATGCAAAGCATTGGTGAAAAAGATATATGGTAAATAATGGCTCTTCAAAATATCATTAAAGATTAATTAGTGATATTTGAAAGTATTGATAAAGAAATCTAGATCATAATGGTGATCTTGAAAGATATTTATTAACACTTTTAAATATTGATAATACCTTTATGGTTTAAATTATGTAGACACTTTGTATTTAAGTATTAAATACATCAAACATCAAATCATCTTAGATTGCATGCATTTGCTCTTTCCCTCAAGCAAATAACCATTCATACTGCCATAATTACTAAAAGTCTTTGATAACTAATGAAATCATTGTTGGATCGTGGTTTAAAGATTTTTTAATATAATTTAAACTTATATAAAGCTAACAATATTTTGTTATAGGAGACCTATAGAATAATAAAAAATAAAAATAATCAAATCCAAAAATATATTGGATACCGTCTTAAGATATATTTTTATTTTTTGTATAGAAAATATTTAGAAATATCATCCCAAAATACGACCCATATCCTCCACCTATGAGCATGACCGTAGAGAAGATAGATGAAGACTCTTTCAACATCCAAAAAAAAAGAAAAAATATTGTAGCAAAAAAGAAAAATATTGAAGAAAGCTTTAAAAAAAGAAGAATAGAAGGCTTTTGGATGACTTAAAAATTTTTTAATATAATTTAAAATTATATAAAAATAATAATATTTAGTTGTAGAAGACTTACTGAAGAAAAATAAAAATGATCAAATATATTGGATATTATCCTAAGACGTACTTCTATCTCTCTTGTAGAAAATATTCAAAAATATCATCTGAAGATATGACTGGTATCCTCCACTTACGAACACGACCGTAGAGAAGATTGATGAACACCCTTTCAATCGTGTAAAAAGACTCACGAGGAGCTGGAACTTTGGCATTCTCTGGTGCTGATCCAAATTAATCCTCTCAATCTTCAGCATTCAACGGTGCTGGTTCGGGAGCGCGGCAGGTGGCGGAGGAATCCAATAGGCTGACGTTTGAATGTCCTCCTTCGAGTAGGGAGGAGAAGGCGGGCGCGAAATTTTACATACCGATGGGTGCGTACCAACGAACAGGAAGGGGGTATTTCTTCTTTCGATGCGAGA
This sequence comes from Elaeis guineensis, assembly GCF_000442705.2. NCBI lineage: Eukaryota > Viridiplantae > Streptophyta > Magnoliopsida > Arecales > Arecaceae > Elaeis > Elaeis guineensis. The sequence continues at coordinate 93,412,894 of NC_025993.2, read as the reverse complement.
GGGTTGATGGGAAGGTATGAGGCATTACCATCGTATTTCCCCAAACATATTTCCCATTTACCCAGCCTCAATAAACTCCTCGGCTTTGCGGGGAATCAAAAACTAATTAATAAAGGAATGCACGACGACATTATTTTTTTAAGAAAAACATGAAACTTCTAATGGATCACCATCGGCATATATTTATTATGTGCTGATAAAATAAATACATATCTATTAAACTTATTATCACAACAATATTAGACCACTAGACCATCAATTCCGTCAAAAAAAATATATATATCATAAAATGCTGGTCAACCTTTAAATTTTTAGTATTTTTTATATATAATAATAAAGCTATGCCGTTGTTTCCATAAATTAATATTATTTGTTTAATATATGTGTTTTTGAGTCACTGAAGATGTCAATGCATTTATATTTGTCTGCACAATGAAAAGAAATTGCCCATATTAATAAAAATTGTTTGTATTATTTGACATTGAATGACTTATGATTTACGTGGTATATATTATGAAAGTTGATATTGGTTGTGTAGCTGTAAAATGATCAAAATTGTTGAATTATGATCCTAGTGTCATGTATCTATTCGAGAGCTCTTTTTTTTTTTTTTTTTTCTTTTGCGGATTGGTCTCTATATTGGATTAGATTATGTTCCAATATATATACTTAAAAAATAAATTTGTATGATCTGTTGCACTGCTCCATGCCATCTGATGCAAAGTGGTACCTACCGCATCAAGAAAAAAAATAGTACAATACTCAACTTCAAATTGGTGCAGATCCTGTATTACCCATTATCAAGATGTGCCGACCTATACAAAGATATACGGAAGTGTATTGAGTGATGTATGGGCATATATAAAATATGCTGATCTGTATGTATTAAGATAAAAATTGAGAAAATTGATTAAAGAACTATCTCGTTACATGATGCATGCCGTACCATATCTGATAGTATTATATGATCGATACATATCAGTACGAGTTTCGATACCAATATTGCAGTCTTGCAACTAAGACATTCAAATGTTTGACCCCCGTATCGGGTGACTAGGCAACATCTGCTTAGTTGAGAGCCACACAGAAAAGAGAGGGAGGGAGGGTTGGACGAGAGAGAGCGAGATGGAGAGGACCACATAAGTGATCTAATTATGGCAATGAAGCCTAGGATGGGTCTGCTAGAAAAATGTCAATGTCACTTGGATTTTTCTAAGTAGTTTTAGAAGCAGTCAAGAGGGATCCTGGGTGCAGACAACAGAATTGGAAATTATGATGAGGCAAGATTCATAGATTTCATAGGGAGGAGAACGTTGTGAAGTTTTTAGGAAGGATGCTAAGTGCCACATTTGAGTCCTGGGCTCTCCTAAGATCAATCAGATCGATCTTGATGGGAATTTAGACATGATCAGCTCTGAATTTGGATTTGTTTCATGCTTTTTGATCAGGATTTTTTGGATTTGGGCATGTCATTTAATCATAAATGGCTCCATAATGTAATTCCATCTTTTAAATGTACTTGAAATAAAATAACTTTTATCCAGTGGATTTTTCAATTTCATTATTAAATTGTTCACTTTTTTTCCCCAGTCGGATCTAGTGGCTAATTTTCTCAGTTGCAAGCACTCACTCTGGCAATTTTGTTTTATTTTTTAATAGAAAATCGTGGGTGCAAAGTTGAGTAGCCATGGGAACTGCATGTGATCCAACTGGGGGGCTCAAGGTGTTCCTTTCTTTAATCTGCTTCCCAAAAAAAATCTTGAGACCCAACTACGACTTGTGTGACCAGAAAGAAAGTTGGATCAAATCGAGTCAATTTCAGTAGTAAATAAATAGATAAATAGGTCAATTGAGTCAAAATATTTAATATTTTAACCTAATATCAGTAACTCAAGTTGACATGGTAATCTATTTGGGATCATAAAGATAGAAGGACCGGGCCATCATAGAGCCAACTCAAGCCAATCATCTTAGCTCCAAACGCACAACCACAGATGAGTGGATTGGCCTCTTGATGCCAAAGCGAGCTCTTCTTATTTTGTGTAAAGTTTGTACCATGTTGGTAGGACAGGTCCATGATTGCCTCCCTTAATTGAAGCTGCTTATAAAAATAATCCTAGCTAGTGACATAATCTAGTGGATTAACCTTATCCAAGTGTTTGATAAAATGTGATTGGGATAGCAACTAGTACAATTTTAACATGTGTTCTCATTAAATCATAACTCAAGTTACCCACTTTTTTTTTTTTTTTTCTGAATTACGACCTTTATGATATATGATAAGAGCATAGCTATTAATGAATCACATACCGGATTATTTTACTTCAGCACTGGCTACATGGATGACCAGAATTTCACGTTGAAGTATCTTTAAATTTATATGAAATGAAAATAAACTCATCCTAATTTCTAATATTCTAAGCCGAAGTCCTTCACCAGCTGGAGTTTATAGAGTTCACTGCCATGAGTGATCCAAGCGGATTAAGTTTGTAAATTTTCCTACAGTCAGTAAGATAATCCCTCACTCCCAACAGATTACTTGTTCTTACCTGTCAACCATGCCTTGCGCTTCTCCAACCATCTGAAGGTGTGGAAGCTTGTCGAGGCGGATAGCAGTGTCCACTCCAAGTGGGGTTTAATTTCCATGCCACTTGGTTTGTGATAGGAAGAAAATGCAGCGAACACTGTTGGATTGGGTTTCATGAGGAGAAAATTTTACAGGTAAAAACAAGTGGACAATACGGATCTAGCCTGAACCTAATCCATCCCTGTTGTCATTATTCTCAACCTGATAAATTAAGCTCAATTGCTTCTCTCAAACCCCACCCAACCTTCATAAACTAGAACCAACCAGTTGAATTGCACCTCACCCACAGATCATGCTATCCAGCCATCTGATCTTCTTTGTATGTACTTCATTGGCGCTTTCTTTCTTTTTATTTAATTGTGAATTTTGTTAAATCACACCATGGATAAATCATGTAATGGATGTACAAAAGAAGTGTCTTAGGCCTAAGCAAGTGTTTGAGAGATTTCATAGATGAATACTAGAAAAACATGCAAATCAATATCATATGAACCACGTTACTCATTTGTCGCTTCTAGTGAGTAACATGTTATTCAATAAATAGCATGTCGAATCATAAAAAACCCCAAAGATCTGTTGGCAATTTGGCACACAAGTTGTCTTTACACATGCTAAATCATGCTGCATATATTGCAAATATAATATATCTATTTACTTGCTAACTTGGACCATAGTATATGCCTAAAGATTCATACACGTGGGGTTATGTTATCTAGGTTTTTGACATAATGTTCCTCAATTCTCAGCTTAATCCCAGAAAGGTTCCCACTTTTTATAAGGACATCCGACACTCAGTTTTTCAACAATAAAATCCCTACATCCGAGTAAGGGCGTATTATTGTTTTTTTCTATCAAATCATAATAACATACGTTAATCAATTCTACTATTGCATCACAAATTTCTTTAATGGACAAATGATATATCCACGTACCCGTGTTATTTCATAGCATAGAATAATTAAGGTAACAAACACAAGACAACTCAACTCAACAAGTCTTAATCTCAAACAAACTGAGGTCAACCATATAAATTCTTTTTCTCCATACCGCTTTATTTAGAGCTGAAGATATATATAAAGATATTAATTCCTTACTTACTACTTCATCTTATTTTATTTTTTGTCTACCTTTATTTCTTTTTCCTTTTATACATATCAAATTATCCTGTAATACTAGTGCATCCATCAATGTATATTGTATATGTCCAAACTATCTAAATCATCCTTTCCTCAAACTTGTTCTCGATGGATTCTATCTTCATCTTTTTACTAACAATCTTATTTTTTATTCTATAATTTATTTTATTACCATACATCCATCTCAATATTTTCATTTCACTGTACTCATCTTGTGATATGATATTTTCTAACTGCGGAACATGCCATACCATAAAACACAGTTGGTCATATAGCCATCTTATAAAATTTCTTTTTAACTTAATAAATACCATTCAATCCTACAAATTCTCTTCAATCTCCCATTCCTTATAAATAATTGATTCTAAATACCAAAAAATAATCTCCCATTCTATAATTCTCCACATTTTTATCTCAAAAGGCAAAACCTTTAGGAGAAAAGGAGAGTTTTAGAAATAGGTTTCCAAAAGTGTTCTAGCACAAGCACATGAAATTCGTGCGTACCTCCTTTTGGATTGCCATCATTTTCAAATTAAATTTAATATTATAGCTTAACTTTTTTCCTTTTAAATGTTCTTAAAACTGCTGATTTCCTTTTAGGGGAAAAAAGAGAAAAGGTCTTAGCCAAACACCCTTTTTTTGGGTCCGCCCCTCCAATCCTTCTCAATATGAAATTCAAGATCTATTACGGAAACGTTTGCTGCTTAAACTCTACCGGTCACAGTTGCCTTCTCTCCTTTAATTTTTCCCCCTTCAACAAACCTTGTAACCTAATGTATCCACAATTGAAGAAAACATCCAAAAAAAAAAAGAAAAAGAAAGAAATGATTGTCTGCGTGCTAGGAAATTGACAATTACAGTAAAAATGTAATTATTATTTCAAATAGTTTTTGCACATTGAATGATGAAATTAAATGTACCTGAATAAATGACCCAACATTATGTATTGGCACTGTAACTCTCATTTCTATCATCTCACTAGATTCTCTTCCAATACAGACTGAATATTTTACTATACAGATCCAACCCATTCTAAAAAACTGCTTGCTGCCTAGCAGAATCGTACAGTGGTTCATTCTCTGATGATGACCGCTGTCGACATTCAACAGCTACATTCCTCATTTCTTCAAGAATAATGGTCATCCACAAATGACTCAATGTCAATGTTTTTCCAAGTCACCAAAAATCTTTACAGAACCTATGCTACACAGAATTACCATGTTAGCAGTATGTTGTTCTGAAAAGGGTGTCCCTGATTCAACGCTGGTTTGTGCTCAGCATGTCGACTTCTGTGTATGCAAAAATGTGGGTCTTGAATGCCCCATATCTGTAATGCATGTTTCTCACGAACAAAGACGTTAAAGGCATTATTTCATCCCAAAAGGAGCTCGGAGCAAGTGGATGCAGAACCTCAGTTTACAAATGAAAAATCAGTTGAAGAAATAAGGAGATCCGAGAACTTTCTTAAGGTCAAAGTTGCCCCGATCTGGCAAAGGAGGAAAACTTAAAGTCGGGAAGGACGTCTGGAAGTCCTCAAGCAACTGGATGGAAGCAGAGGCAAAATAAGAACATCAGAAATAAAGCATTGCAACTGATCTAACAGCAAAAAAAAAAAAAAAAAAGCGATCACTCTCTCTCTAATATGACACTAAATTATTCTTATTTTTTGTTGGATGCATAACATAGTAAGATAGACCAATAAATGAGAAAAAAGGAACAAGAACTTGGTTACAATGTGCTCACATTCTCAAGAATTGGAATGTTGTAAAGTTCCACAAATTGTTCTCTTAGGATTTGATTCATCCTGTCTACATCACAAGCATGCGTCCAGAATGAGTCATGCACCCCTGCAGCCAGAGTCCATTGCAGATTAATATAAAAAGGAAAACTAACAGCATGTAAGAGTCTGAAGCCAAATCTTAGCCAGGACTTCAGAGTAAGTTGTACAGTTTCTTTTTTATTTAAAACCATTAACCGAGACTTGGATCTCACAGATTTTTAGCATTTCATTTAGAAGAAACAAGTCCATGGTCATGTTTGGTCTTGTCTGCTTTTTAACAAGTCATTTGAAATAGTCACATTCATTTAAGTTCTTAAATAAAATGCACCTTCCCGTATATTTGGCGTTTTTGGTAATTTACACATAGAACTACCATTCTGGACGGGCTTACCATTCTTGAGAGACAAGAAGCAATCTCACAAGTTAAAAACTAGCTTTTATAGGACTTCCCAATCATTGTGGGTCTACATCAAGATTGGGCTTGAAGCTTGTATTCTTTAGGTAAATTCTATTCTATCTATGCCACATCAAGTTTACCCTTAAGTCATGCAGGTATGACAGGTATGGATCTGCAAGGGAGAAAACTAATTATAACATTAGAAAGATTTAATGCTTAGACATGTACCGCATCCAATAGTTGTACCCATGACCATGTAAAATAAGTTATGCTTGTGGAGAGTAAATTTGTTGACATTTCATAGGTCACACAATGAATCCATGTATTGTAAATGAGATAACAGTGGGCAGATCATAAAACAAGAAAGAATTGACTTACTAAATGCTGTAAGGGATAAAATATCTTTTTGGGAACCAATAAGTTTACCAAATAGCCATGCCAATAGATACCGCTGCTTTCTGCTTATATGAAAGAATTCACCACATGTTCTTTCACCATGTGCAGAATGGTAGAACAATTTCTATCTAGCTGTTTGGAAATCATCTTTTGCTTGACTTCCCAGAATCAGATCAGATTTGAGAGAGAGACAACATCTCTGTTTATTTTTGTTTCCTTTAACATAAGATTTCTTAGTTGGCCAGCCCCTTGAGAAGTAGTAAAGAGTTTTGCTGGGGAGAGGGCAGATTTGAATTTCTGATTGTGGAGATAAAAAAGGAAGACAAAGATGAGCGCTGTGCCCTCCTCACTTGTTCTATTTCTCTTTTTCTACTTCTTCAATTTTGATGTACTTGCTTCCAGAAGCTCTGATGTAAAAATTAGGAATTTCTAATAACATCTTGTTGCATGCCTTGCTGTTAGCATCCTACAAATTGTCATTCAGACGTTTTCTTTTCAGTTCACAACCCTCATCAGTCTTTTCCTCTTGAGCCTTGAACAACCTTATTCTGTTGTATACCAGCCATATTCTTGTATTTTTTCTGTTGCTGATGAAAGATCAGAAACACACCAATCCTCTACACCTTGATCACCCAGACGCCCTAGCCTTTTAACCTAGTTCTGAGTCTGGCTTCCAGGAGACAAAAGAATATATAGGACTGGTTTGGGAGGATAAAGCCACAGAAAACTAACTAAAATGATCCATGTGTAGCAAAGATTGAGGATTGCTCGACAAGAAAAGATGTTGATTGGTGTCAAAAATGTGGGAAATGGAGCAAAAGATAAACGGTAACAAGGAGCATGAAAAAGGATTGAGAAAAGCTACCAATGTTAGAAAATCTGGCCCTTAGCAGATAACCAAAAGAAGAATCCATTACTTTTAACCCCGAATAGTGGGGTTAAAGCTTCTTGGTGATAGTTACGGGTGTGAATATGACCTTTCTGTTTCAGCTAATACAGAAATCCACTGTTTCACTTACATATCTAATTAAACCATTCAAACAGCAAACTTGCTTGCATTGAAATCAAAATCAGACCTGCAAAGTGTAAACCAGCATTCTTGCAGGAAATGGCAGTCATCATCATATGTGAACCATCAAGAGAGTGTACAAAATTTGGAGGAAAAGCCGACTTCTGCCGCTTAACTGAAACCTGAAGCAAACATAGCATTGTTAAAAGAATCAAGCAAAACAACAAATGGCCCCACAGAAAGAGTATTTAAAGCTTACTGAGTGACCCTCCCGTTGCAATGCCAAGACCTGAAGGGAAGTTCTTATCTGCAACCATGATGAAAAATTTGAGATCAAAATCCCAGCAAAATCACTTCAAGCAAAATATAATGTTCATATTACCTTAGCCAAAACCATAATGTGATGAATATGACACCATCTAACTGGAGCTAGATAATCAAAAACTCAAAGGAACAACTTACCGCAAAAATCTTAAATGACTAATGCCTCTATGCCATTACAAAATTTAAAAGGACAAAAAAAAAAAGCAGCAGCTATGATTAGGTAATTTCATGGTATGATTATTTCCATAACAACCATGTTATGGGTGTTTAATTAACAAAAGATGGCTACCATGAAAAAAAATAAAAAAATACAAGATCAACTCATTTTTTCAATGTGTTTACATTATTTGACCTGCTAAAGATGATGGCTCTACAGGGCTTATCACAGCTACTGGTTGTTACTAACTGCCAAACCCTTGCAGCAACCTACTTTTATATGGGAAAAGAGTGAAAATTTATGAAAAAAATTAGATGAAATATGTCCAGCTGAAACTGTAAAAGGTCATTTCCCACATATACATATCTACAAAGAAGAGGGAGGATTTTTTTTTTTTCAAGGACTAGGACTGGTGGAATCCCAGGCCTCTTCTATCAACACGAGACCTTATGAACTCGACCAGCTGGCACCCTCTACTGCAAGTTGCATTAGTGTATCAGAAAGCTTTTATCAGAATATGACATGATGGCAATGCAAACTTTTGACATGATAAAAGAAGTATGACAATGAAGTAGTCAAGTATCAATATCAACATATGTTTCCATTAATATAAACATAACACCATAAAGCATGAATAAAAAGATCTGAGGAAAAAAAAAGCTGCCTAATGTCATGACTCATTGATTTGATTTAATTAACTGAACTTTAAAAAATCCAACTAAAAGTAAGCTGCTAAAAAAACAAAATATTTAAATGACTAAAACAGTAAAAACATTTCCATCAATATTGGAAAATCATAAGAGGAGAGATTCTAACTGACAATAGTAATGCCATAATAATACAGAATGCCAGGATTATTTTTATGTTCGTTAGGTCCTGAAATATTCAGTACAGTAGAGCTAAAGAACTCACAAGATGCCTTTCACAATTTTTATAAGGCTGAACAACTGGGAGGCCAAGAGGAGTCGTCCATCTCACAGGCTGATCCTCAGAAGCAATCACCTGTTCAAGTTGCAATATGACCACTAAGAGTACTGATACAAATCATTTCCATTTAAAAAAAAAATTAGAGTGGAAAGTAAATCTAAAAAGGTTAAATAACAATGCATGATAGGTTTCAGTTAGATAAGTTTATTGCTCTAATATTGTACTATGTGAAGCTAAGATTAACATTCTACTTTGGATACTAAGGGGCAGCCATGTTATGCAACAGCTAAAAACGGAGGGAAGAAAACACACCTTTGCACAATCGGCAAGCCATTTCATAATACTACGTGCAGCTTGGAACATCTCTCCCAAAGCATCTAATGTTACCTTTGCCAAATGTCACTTGTCAGAAAGCATTCTCAATTCTCTGATATAATTATTGGTCACAAAACTTGCACAGTATTTACTTCAAAACTATTAAATAAGCATCTACCTTAGCAGCATAGCATGATGCAGTAAAAAGCAACCTGTCATCCGTAATTAGTCCCTTCTCTTCCAGTCTCCTTTTGATCTGTTCACGAGCACCAACAAATGTAACACCATAGACTGATGTCATCACAGTCTGCTTTACTAGCTTCCTATCCACCTGAAAGCTACCAAGACCCGATAGTGTTCAATTGAATTTGTTAGAAATGTTAATAATGAAACACATGCAAGGGTTCAGATCGGTAGTAGGGTGGCATTTGATCATCAAAAGCTCTTAAAAAAACTAACCTGATCAACTAAGGCCTTGGCCAACAATGCTGTTGGATTAGTAGTAGGATCTCTTGCAGAGTCCTTTCTCATAATATCCATAACCCTTCAGTTTGCATAAACAACATTTCAGATCATCGTATCTTCAGGGGAATCTAAATACTAAAGAAAATTACATAGATTAGAACAGATAATCGACTAAAATAGATAATGCAACCACAAACTTGATCAGAACTATCTCAAAATGTAGGTTAAGAACAACTGATCTAATAATGACAGGTATGGTTTTATCTAGATATCATTTTACAATTTTTGGCCCAGCTGAGAACAGGCACTAAAAGTAATGTTGTAACATTAAATTGAGTATATATGTAGTATACCAAGATAAAAATATTACGACATATCGGGGGCCATATGAAAGGACAATGTGCCATCCAAATGAAGAAACAACATCAAATAGGAAAAAAGGAAAAAAAAATAATTCCCATAATCCCATGCTTTTGAATTGGTAGCTTTTAGGACTGATGTAGAAGAAAACATCTACTGAGTGGAGCAGATTTTTAGAAAAATACATGGGAGGTAAACTCTTTTGCTCACAGGTCATGTCACTTTAACAGAATATTCCTCACCTTCGAGGAGTTTTTTGTGCAGTGAAGCATGTTGGTGCAAATCCTAGCTTAAGATCCTCAAAGTTGAACAAGTTGCAGCTTTGGACCTCATTCACAGCCACTGGAAATGACTTGTTTTCAACAAACAGCCTCTTCCATTGAACAGTGGTCGATAATTTGAATAACATAAATAGATTGTTATATGTTTTTGTTTGGTGTTGGCTTGTGCGGGTCGGGGGTATGAGGGAAGGAGACAAATTATGGCTTTATAAAGACAAATATGTGCAAGAGTCACACTAATTTTATATTAATCTCTATTCCAACTTTGTAAAGTCTTACACATTAAAAGAATATGAAGAATGAAATACAGGTTCTCAATTGTGACACTAGGATTCCTTCAATACATGGAAACGACTCGTTTTCTCCAAAGCCTCTCCAAGTAGAGAATCACATACTAGAGTTTGTTACAAGGATGCCACATTCAAAGGGTTTTCCAGAGGATTACATCTTTTTTTGGCTGTTAAAGATTGCAAAGTCATCTTTGATAGCACACAAACAATTATAATCCCTCACTGCAAGAAATGAGTATAAATATTCTTCAACCTAGTAACTGTCCTGATAAACGTTGAACCAAAATCACACTATGCAGTCCAGCAATTACCTCTTGTTCCTGCTAGAACACATGGAAAACTATCATAGGCAATCTTAAGATTTGCTGTCTCAATACCAAACTCCGTACCATTACAATCCTATTATAGTGTCGGTATGCAGTACAATACGAGACGGCGAGGCATACCAAGTATCGATACAGTACAAGACTGTATACCAGTACAATACGGTGTGTTCAATATGGTACAGTACTGACTGGGATGGCAAACCTTGGGCAATCTTGTAGATATAGTATGCATAGTGATGTTGAAAGGATTTACATGTACCCCATAAATATGTTTGCCTTGTACTGTTTGTAAATGTTGTATGCAAGAGGACATGACATAATCATAGTATTGTTTTGAGTTTTGACTCTATCTGAAACAGCATTTATCATATGAAAGAAAAAAGAAAAACATGGTAGTCAAAAATCAACACACATTAGCCCATTGAACTAGGTTGAATGCCAAGATTCTGCAATAAATGCCCACAAAAATGAAAACAATGAACCAAACATAAAGAGAAAGAAGACATAAGAGAACTGCTTGATGGCTCTACAGCTTCTTAATCAGACAACAATCAAACTATACTAGAAAGGACTTATAGCACCGCTGATGCTAGCATTAATGCTACATTGGGCATAATAGCATTCCTGGCTACCCATAGGGCTAATTTTCCAGGCAACATGATTATCCTGAATAAATATGCATTTTAATGACCGGGCATCTTCACAATCATTTATGCAATGGTGCTAAGCTTGGTCACATAAACATGCATCACTACCTCCATTAAATCCTCAGATGCATCAAGGTCACCTCTTGATTACATGAAAAATACAAGATTGAATGCCTTCAAAAGAAGTAGAAAAACTAGCACACCCATCTACTGCAAACCATCAACCCAATATAAACACACTTCAGAAATACCCAAGCTTCATTGATGTCCTATTTTCATGATGTTCACTGCAAAATGCTAAACTTTTAGAAAATCTTTACCTTTTCTTCCAATTGAAACTATTATTCAAACAGGCATCCTTGTATGTATAAAAGCTAGATGGAGATTCATGGCCTTAAAATGGTAGAACAAATTTAGAAAATGAAAATTTACTACGGAGTACTAAAAAAATAACAAGATCTGCTGAGAGAGAGAGAGAGAGAGAGAGCATTTTGTAGGCATGGATGAATCTTCATTTCAATATGTCTCTGGCAAATCAAATGTAGTGTTTCTAGTACTTAAAACATAAATATTTATTTCCTGCTTTAGGTTTTAAACAACTGAAAGCATATACCTAGCAGCTATTCCTGAATAGACGTCCCCAGGTTTCTCTCCAGCAACTAAGTTGACAGCAGCTGCCTCCAGCTGAAACATTCAACAGCCGCAATAAGCAGGTTACGTACAGAATGATATGTAATATGCAAAGAAATTCTTAATAAATTCGTTCTTGAATGGGTTACACGAGATATGAAGCTTACTCAATCATTACATTAACCAAATATAGACGATGACAGCTTAAAGACTATTGCACCAACCAATCGTGCAGTGTCAGAGGCAAGGAGCATGATGTCCAAGGTACATATTCATACTAATAGACTAATTTTATACATAAACAATAATGAAGTCTTAGGCCAACTTTTTGTCTTCATGTCACATGCAATTGGTCCAAGTCAAGGTTTTATTCTGCTCAAGTGAGATTTTAGCTTGATGGGATTCTGATTTCCACGTTTTCACGGTTTAAGCTAAATTTGAAGTTGTTCAGATGCAATTGTGACCAAAGGAAAGAGCTGCCAACCTCTGATCCATCTGGTCAGTAATAGCATTTCCATCTGATGTCTCCAACATTCTGTTCAAGGGTGGCTATCCAAAAGGAAAAGTGGGGAGCGGCAGTGTAAGGAGTTAGGTTAAAGATAGAAAACCAAAAGGTGATTGCTCACATGTAAGAGTGCTTTGCACAGTCTAACTCACTCTCTTAATGCTAAAAAACATGGATCAACATAACCATCACCATCAAACCTTGTCCCAATTTGGGCTCAGTCTCATGAATTCTCACTCACCAATAATTCATGTCAAGGCCACCATCCAATGTTGCTCCAGTTCTCCTTGAATCCTTCCTCATGAACTCCATCCAATGCACTTGAGTCTCCTCTTCCTAAATCAATCAGCATAAATTGCAGTATCACTTCTACCAAAGCCTTCTCATGATCTCATAGTACATGACCATACCATCTTTAATAGTTCATTTTGTCCTCAATTAATGTAATCACTACAGCTGCTTTGATATATTTATTTTTTTCAGACAATCTTTCCTAGTTTAATTACACATCCATCTCAAAATTAATTTCTGTTGCATTCACCCATTCACCTATTTTCTTGCCATCACCATACAGAATGTTGAACCCTACAACTCCAGAGCCCAGATATTGTTATTGTTCTATATAAAACTATTTTATTCTTTGCATGTTTGGTTTAAGTTAAAGAAACAGTCCATCAAGAGTTCTTTCTGTAGTGGAATTATTCTCCCCTGTAGCTTGATCCTTGGCATGCTCACTTTTAAAAGAGCACTTGTAGCACCATTTTATAAGAAAGTCCATGGGACTCTTTAGTAACAGTATAATATAGCGGTCTCAAGATGACTTACAACCCTTTAGGTATATTTTAGTTATATGATTCTCAGGGTACATATGATGTACAAAATTTTATCTTGCAGTAACCTAATATATTCCTAAGCTTCCCCTCCATCCAGTAAGCTCGTTATGCAGTTATGCTTTGGCTGGCTAGTACAAACCACAGAGTCAAGATTGTTGATCACGTTGATTATGGTTAGCTTGTTCATACATTTTATTTTTCCTGGCTACATACTATTCATATTGTGCAAGAATTTACATAGGATGCTACAATTTTGTCTGGCACTTTACTTTGTAGTCCTAATCCTTGACACTTTCGTTCCACCATCATTCATGTACCTCTTAAGTAACTATTTCATCTATTATACTAAATTTTAGTGATGTGATCGTCACATTCATGAAAAAAACTTGCAGATTTACTGTCAGCTAAACAACGCACATATTTTGCTGTAAAAGCCATGCTTAAGTAGCTCTGAAATTGCTCTAGAGGTCCACATATCTTAAATACCATATAGCATGACAACAATCATATCGTATTTGATTACAGCGGATACTAAAGCAAGAGCACCTTGATACTCGGCATAAGAATCAAGTGTCCAACAGAGTTCCAGACACATTCCAAATTTCCTAACATATGCATGCTTTTTACAATCCAAAAGGACATAGTTGGCTAGTTAAACATCTTCTTAAATTAAAGAGAATTTAGGGATTTCATGCAGAACTATATTTAGAAAAGAACAATAAAAGCAGGTACTTTTTTTGGAAGTATCACAGATACTTTCTCATCAATAATGTTTGGCACTTGGCATTGTTGATGAGTTATCATTGCTTGGTCTTAAAGGCTTTTTTAGATAGGAAAGGTCAAAAAGCTTGGTTTAACTATTTAAACTGAAGCAAGCAAAAGCATGAAACTCCGAATTTAGAATGTCAAAGTGAATTCTGCAGTGTCATGACTCAGCATCTAAAAGTGTAGATGCTCTAAAAATGAGAAAGAGAAAAAAAAAAAAAAAATTATATGGTTAACCTTAACTTGAAGTTCCCTGTAACCATCAACAATTTCAATTACAATTAACAAATGATGCCAGTGATGATTCTAAACAAGGATTGGTTGAGGAGAAGAACAATAAGCTTACACTATCTCTTCCTAGAGCAGCATAATGCTGCAAACCATTGCACGAACCATCCTGAAAAAGTAACAGGATGGATTAGAGATAATTCATGTCACGAAAAATATATATAAAGCAACCAACAGCACGATAATACGGTAGTTAGAACATTTGATGGATAGTAGCACATCAAGTCTAACCAAGATAGATGGATGACAAGTGCGTCAACTTGCATGAGTTTGGAAACACATAACCAATAGAAATGAGATATCACAAAATGAAGACATCAGAAAAATCTTTGAACAAGTAAAATGCTTGTCAAAATATAAAGTAAAGTGCTTAACACAGCCACTATTATATTTCTACAATAGACCAAGAACATCCAGCCAACACTGAAGGTTTATAACATGTTTATTCATCAATATTTGGCTATCCAGAATAATGCAGAACTGTAGGTTTGAAAAGATAGGAGTTCATTGAATTATTTCCATGTCTTTACTGAATGTTGTATAATCGGTCAATCTTCAAGGACTGGCAGACTCACCCAAAGAAAAAGGCTAGTTTTGGTTAGGTCCTTAATAACCCAACAAATTTTGGGTCAAGTTAAACCCTTCCCAGACATGTAATACATTGGGTTCCAGTGGGGCATCTAGTCCCAATCAGATCCCCATCATTGGAAAAGGAGACTGAGAAGAAAAACTGGAAAGATGATGCCTACATCCTCCCCTTCCTTGACTTCCCATGTCTGCCCATCCAACCCTGCAACCACAAATCCATCGCTCTCTATTAAAAGCTAAAAGTAAATCCTAAAGCAAATAAGATATGAGAGAGAAATCAGGCCATGATTTGGGGATTAGGGAGAGAAGAGGCTGGGTCATGTGTTGGGGCTTAGGTGACAGAGATAGAAGGAGAAGGGCTGTGGGTTAGGTTGCAGAGAGAGAACGTTGGATACATGAGGAGTTGGAAGTCCAGAAAAGAATTTTAATTGTTTATATTTTTGTTTTGCACTCAAACTTTCTTTCATTTCTGTAGTCTAGCCAGTTAGACCTAGACGTGCATTTCATTGGCCAGGTTCAGTTAGAGCAATTTCTGACATCAGCCAAAGTTGACTTGAATCTAACCTGACCTCCACAATGCCAGCCTAATCAATAAGGCCAGACAGACAATGCATAAACATGGTGTACATTTGCCTCCAGCTTTATCCATTTCTCTCCTTCCAATCCTGTCTTATACCAACTCCTCTATCAAAGCAAGGTATATGGGTGGAACTCCTAACTAATTATCTTTATAACTTTCCTGAAAAAAAAAGTAAAATCCAAATCCATTTGACCCTTCTGCAAGAATGCAAGCACACTTCTCACTAGGGATTTCCTTAGCCACCAAGCACAGGTAAGACTGCATCAACATTTTCCAGTCCAAATCCTCAATTAGTATTGCTTTGATATTCCTTCAATAAACTGCACTATGATATGAACCATAGCATGGTTCGCCGAACCGGCCCAAACCGGGCCATTTGAGGCATTCTAAACCGTACTAGTGGCTAACCGATGTGGTTCGGTCGTTGGATTCGAAATGCCGGCGAAAACAAAGCAAGGAAGAAGAAAAGAGAGGAAGAGAGAGAGGGAAGGGAAGGAAAGGGGAAGGCCGGTGGTGGCCCACCGAGAAAGCTAGAGGGCCGATAAGACTCTGGATCTCTGCGGTCCTCTATGATAGATTGAGAAGAGAGAGAGAGAGATAGAGGCGAAGGGAGAGAGAGGAGAAAAGGGAAGGCAGTGGGGAGGCCGCTAGAGGGCCATCGAGTGGCCGTCCGACAGACCAGAACCCCATCACGGCCGTCAAGGTTTGAAACAAAGGCTTTGTCCCTATTTCATCAGATTTTTTAAAAAATCCGACATATGGTGAAGCCGACAATGGGTTTATCGGCTTCACTTATCGGATTTTTTAAAAAATTCAGTGAAGCCCCAGTGTTGAACCCTACGGCAACTACAAGGGGGTTTTAAGCTGCCCAGCAGCCACCTAACGGCCCTCCAATAGCATTCCCACCACCTTCGCCTCCCTTCTCTCCCCTCCCCCCCTCTTTCTTCTTAGTTTCTCTCATGGAGGATCATGGAGCCTGGGAGGTCTCGGCAACCCTCTAATAGCCACCGCAAGCATCTCTACCAGCCATCCGTTTCTTCCCTCTCTCTCCCTCCCTCCCGCTCTCTCTTTTTCTTCCCAATTCATCCCCCATTTTCATGTCAGTTCGGATCTGGTACGATCTGGTATGAGGACGTACCGGCTCATATAGCTGGCCGGCCAACCGATCGGCACGGGATCTGGTTCCAAGTCAACAATCCTTGAACTATAATTTGTCACACACCAATTCAATTTTATGACAACCTTACATGTCTTTGTCCAATTTCTTTAACATGGAATATTGCTATGAGATAATAACTAACAATATGAAAAAAATGTAGTTCTACTTATGGATAAAGTGTTCCTCTTCAACTTTTACCACTCATGGATGTTGTCACATGACTCATGTTGCCCAGATATCAGATTCAAGAACCACCCACACAAATGACATCACCGAAACTATTCGTGGTGGAAAAAAAAAAAAACATGAAAACATGGCACATATCATCTAATATTTCTTAAATTTCAGCTACATGAGGGCCAACTATGGATTCCAATAATTCACCTAACGAGGCCAGTTTCTCACTGTAAGTAGTTGTTTAGCAGGATCCAAAATGTATCAACAATTTATTGATATGCATCTTTTAATGAATAATTTGTCTCCAGGCTAACCAAGCAATACATATCAGCAAGTTGTTATTCCATTCAAAAGTATTTACGTAATCCTTTTTATATAATAGGATTGAATGGTCACCTGATGAATGGGTATGTGGGAGATGGCCTCAGTTGGTGATGAGCTTTTTAAGGCATCAGATAGATTAATACATGCAGCTAAGCACTGGAAAGGATCTTCAGCATTTAACCACCAGCGGTCCCCTTCAATGGGATTCGCTGCTGAATCAAATATATCATGTAAATGATTCTCAACAAATGCCAACCTCCCATCATACGAAAGCTTTCCAACACCTCCACCATATAAGTTTGCCAAATGTATTTTCAGCCACCGTAAGCCAGACTTCCCCAGTGGCCTTCCTTCAGCAAACTCCAGAATTCCTCGACAAAGATCAGAGCTTAAATGATTTAAGTGTGAATGCATAGGGTAGGCCCGGCCACGGAAATCTAGATTATGAGGATAATAAAATCCTTCCTCATCCCTCATTTTACGGGCTACCTGTTCCAAAAGAGTGATACAGATAAACTCAAAAACTGAAAAACAAGAGAGTAGATTTATGAAAAATCAAAATGGCAAACTATAACACAAGAGATGGGGTAAAAAATCTTACCGAAAGTTTAAGTTCCGTATCACATCGCTGAGCATGCATCTCATTATTAGCCTTTTTCACTTTCCTTACCCTCCATCTCCATTTTCTAATCTCAACAGAATCCTCCGAGTCAGATCTTTCTGGTACAGGAATCTATGACCCAAGCCAAAAAAAAAGAGAGAATATATAACACATGAAAGAAACAAATAACTGGTGTATGAACCAGCATTCAAGGAAAAAGAATCAAAACATTTGATTACTAAATAAAATATATCCATTTCTACTCACATCTACACGGTCAACCAGACCTGCAATACCTCCTCCTTTACTCCAGATACCCTCTACGACATCAAGTATTGGTCTATTTACTCTCCATTTGGTGCTTCCAAGGATATCCAGTGCCTGTACAAAATGACACCATGCCATAACTCCAGGGTAACTACAAATTACAAGAGAAAGTTAACAAAAACCAGGTAGTAAAAACTGTTCTTTTTACTTTTTTTTCACTCCAAAAGAAAAATTCCCCCAATTTCAATTCACAGGCAGGCATTCAAGAAGCAAAGGACGAAGCATACAAGCTGAAGGTTATAAGCATAGAGAATTTAACAAAGAGATATTGCAGTCACACCTAACAATGACCAATGTAAGAAAGAAGAGCTCAGCATCAATCATATAAAAGTAGGACAAATCTCTGCACATGTTCAAAAGTCAAAAGCATAATAAATTAAAAACTCAACATTGAAATTCAGATGATAACTCTATCCAGAATCTGCAACAGACAAGCAAAAAAAAAAAGACACTATCAGAAAAATCCAACCGCAAAAGTTAAAACTCTTAATGCATTTCCTAGCTTTAAATTACAAACATAAGGCAATGGTACAATGGTTTGCTGCAGAAACTTCTATTATTGTTTTAAAAAGGTTGTAGCCAGGAACCCTTTTCTTCACTCTGTATCCCCTTTCACATTCTGCTTGCAACCACTTACTGGAAAACATATAAGAAGATAAAAAGGTATTGCACCAACTTCCCAGCTTCACAAGATTTACCCAATTCTTTAACATGTGATTTTCTGGAACTGTACTCTTCATGTAGACATGATGGTGGATGTCTACAAATCTGAAAACAAAGACGAAAGGCAATTTGGGTATTATCTGCCATGCAGAAATTATTGTAGATTTAATCTATCCATTTTGCAGCTTTAATTTGCAGTTATTATGAGGTGTCCATATGTTAGACAGTTGATATGGCACATCTCACGTGAGAACTTATATGCTTATACAGCATTCATTGGTGACACATTGAGATATTTGGACCTGGCAGGCATAGTTTGGACATCAAAAACAAAGAATGAAGTTAATTGTGCCTCAATCCACTTCAAGAAGAGTTGCAAAAATTCAAAATCAGGGTCAGAAAATAAGGATTGGTTAGAGATAAAGTTGGGGCATGTATCCAGAATTTCAGCTAATTGGACCGAAAAATCTGGGTTATCTAGCAACAATAAGAACTCAGGATGAAGAAGACACCTAATGCCTAGCAATTAATAAAGGAGTGGCAAGGTCCAAAGAGAACTTTGTGAAGATGTACTTGCCTGCATTAATGCCAAATAGCATAAATGACTTGAAAACATGAGAAATTGCAATTATCAGTGATTTCAAAGAAATCGTGCAATTAGCTAGCAATGTTCCAGCAATCTGATGTCAGACCAGATTGTCCTTGAAATGATGATTCAGACTAACAACAAGCTAAAATGTCTTGGCATCATTTTAATGGTTGGTTGGCATGGGACGGCAGGCTTGTAGTGAGTCTGCACCGAACAATGGAGAAGAGATATAATATCATGAAGAACAATTCTTGACAATCAAAATCTGAAGGCAAAGATCAATAATTAATTGGTTCATGATATATAAAAGGTCACTAAAGCTCTCAATATGACTCTGGAAGAAAACCTGCCAGATATAATCCCCATGATAACTTGAGGATCAAGTGTTGGATGGTCAGAAACGTCCTATAGATTCCCTAACAGTAGCACAATAAATAGTAACAGCTGGTGAATATCCCCTCACATGTGGTAGTCAGTACTATAGGCATACCATAATATATATGAATATGGATGTTGAAGTGGCATTGTTAACATTATTAGATACAATTTATCATTTACAGCTTTGAAATGATATCTTTTTTTCCTCATCTTCACATCTTTAGAGACTATGATTCCTAAGGAAAGTCTTCGGGAAAACATGCATATTTGCAGGCAAGCATTTCACACATTTATATATACAGTGAAAATTGAGTATTTAGAACCACACTACATGTTCTTGTTACATCATTTGCCTAGATAAATTCCTCAAGTGCCAGATTCCTGAATTATTGAACATATTCCTTAACAGATGTTTTAAACAAGGGCAAGATCAAGCTAGTCGAAAAGCAAATGTTGAAAAAGACAACAGTGCAGAAATTCATGATAACTCAAAAGTAGCCATCAGACTGTCAAAAACTCAATATATCTAGACCTTGAATACTTTCTGCAGCTGTTTTCTTGGAACACTTTTAATTGCATCTTGCTGATCCTTTGCTCCATGTGTGCGCATAACATAGGAGGGTAAGAACAGATGTCCACCTTTGTCATACCTTAAAAGGAAAAGAGTTCATATAAATACAAACAAATAATTAGGTTAAAGAAAAAAAAATTAGCCAAAATAGCATATTAAGCATGCAAATTAAATAAATGCTCCAATGAATAAGAGAAAATCATAAGGCCATGATAATCTCCTGGATCAGATTGCCTCGTCAATTTTGTGGTAGGAAAACAAGTAATGCTGTGGTAGAGAACAGCATGTTGAGACTGATTAATAGAACAAGGGTAGAAAATAGCTATAAATGTTACAGCTTTGTTTCACACAGCAGTGCTTGCATTTAAATCATACCCTTTCCAATTTTTTGGTGGTATCAACATTGGCAGGTAAGGGATCACCACATGCCTCGCCTACAAAAACACAAAACGGAAATGAAAATAAAAACTAGAAGGCAGAAATATATATATATATATATATATATATATATATATATATATATTCTGCAACCAACCTACATGAAAATGACAAGCATTGTGGATAACCAGAATCGTGGTGCGTCTTCCCAAATAAAACATTACGTCTTGACAAACTTAATCTTCTTATAGAGCAGTCAGGCAGAGTATGCATATATAATATAAAAATAGCAAATGGTACAAATTCTGTGGTGACTTTAGTTTAACTGACCCGGACAGTTTGGTACTGAGACATCTCTAGAAATATTAATTACAGCGAAGGTTTTCAAATTGCAGACTATAATACGAGACAACATCTAATACAAACAACATCTAATACAATTCAAAATTAAAAAATGCAGCTAAACCATACCTTTCAAGTTATCCCTAAGAAAAATAACATAGATCAGAGAGAGAGAGAAAGAGAGAGAAGAGTTGGAAATGGACCCGGTTCAATGTTAAACAAGGCAGCTAAACCATACCCTTCAAGCTATCCCTTAGAAATTTAACATAGATCAGAGAAAGAGAGAAAAAGAGAAGAGTAGAGATGGAAATGGGCCCGGTTCAATGTTAAACAAGGCAGCTAGACCATACTTTCAAGGTAACCCTAAGAAACCTAACGTAGACCAAAGAGAGAGAGAGAGCAGGGCTGGAAATGGGCTTGGGCTGGCCCATTCGCCACTGGTTTTGGGCCCAGCCTGGAAAAACTCAAGTCCAGCTTTGGACTTGGAATCCAAGGCCCGATGAAAGTTAGGCCATGTTCAGGTCCAATGTTAACCCGGACTAACTCCTAGCTAGACTCCTGGTCCAATGTCTTCTCACCCAAAAATATCTTCACCTCCCACCCTCTTTGTCCCATCCCAGCACTTGGTTACACCCACCCCTCTCCCCCATACCAACCTACCCAAAACCCTACTAGTCGCGCTCTCTCCCACAATCTCCCCCACCCCCCCTCTTTCCCCAACCAATCCACTCACCCATGATCTCCTCTCTCTCACACACACACCCCAATAGAACCCCTCCCCACTCTCTCGCCCACATTTTCCTCTCTCCCCACCCAATTCCCTTCCCCCCTCTCCCCACCCATCCCCATGATCTCCTCTCTCTTTCTCTCCTCCCATGCCTGATCACTTCTCCATCCCCCTTCCTTAACTCCATAGGGAACAGGACCTCATGAGTCATGCCAGAGACCCAAACCACACGAAATACCTCTCCCTCTCACCCTCTAACAAGACTAAATCGGTTCAGGCCCATTTGGGCACTGGGTTTGGTCTCAGGTTCAAGCTCAGATCTGACCTTCTAAAAAAAAAAAAGGGACTTAGACTTGGTCAAAAGCCAAAAATTTTTTCAGGGTCAAGTCTGGCCATGAGTGGTAGGAAAACCCAATCCAGTCTAGCCTAGTTCCAAGCCTAGAGAAGAGAGAAATTAAAACTTACTGTGCTGTCGAGCCCCTTTTGGACTAACGGATCACATTCTATCACTCCATATTTATTTCTCAATTTCCTGGCAAGACATACAAAATTTTGAAATTAGAGACCATCCAAATTATCAATTGATGATAGGAAAACAAACCACTTTCATACCCATCTTCCTTAGCAACAGCTTTGAAGGAGTGTCTAAAAGCAGGTCGAATATCAGGCAAACTATCTATTAACTGCTTAGGTGGTGATTGTACAAATGCTGATTCTATCAATAATTCTATCAAACGACTTCCCAACTGCAGAAATAGAATGGAAACAACCATTTTTTTCAGAAAAGAAACAAAAAAATCTATGGCATATATTAGCAGAAGAGAAGATAAAAATTTAATAAAACCTTAGCTTGGGCATCTCGACCCCAAGAATCCAGCTCAATCTCATTCTTCACTAGCTTCTGCACCTCAATCAGCTTCTTCATTTTAATTAATTTCGTCACTTTTTTCCGAAGATTCCCCTGCCCTTGGTTTAAGATCACATCTTTTTCTTCTTGATTTTTTCTCCTTCCCGGTCTCTTAGTCTTCTCAAGATAAGTATGGATTTTAAACTAAAAGTTGAATAATGAAACAATCTTAGATCAACAATAAACTGAAAGCAACAATAAACTACCAAATTAAACATAAGTACAAATAAGAGAATAAGCTAATATTTGTGAATGAAAAGAAAAAGTGAACTGTAAGTAAACTTTATCAAGATAAAGATGAACATAAATATAGCATGAGAGCAAAGACAATAACAGCAAACTTGACAATTATCTTAACACGATATCCATATGCCATAATATAAGATATTACTAAATATGTATTTCTCATTCATGAAATTCTATAACAATTTGAGCATGGAATCCTACATAGCCCCTTTTCATCAAAGTTTTGGAACACATCAATCCAATGACTTGCTAAGGAACATGTTATTTGCATGATGTTGAACTAGATATAAGGCTTAAGGTGCAGATAGTTGATTCGATGGGAGAGATGCCCGTACCAATTTGGACATTACAATCCAAGATTCACCTACTAGCACCGAGGATCATACTGGCCAGCTACTAGTTTGGTATGGTATCAATGTGCACCATACCAACCAAAGATATGCAGAACCTGGAGGGAATGGGAGTGATAGGCAAAGAGAGGGAGAGGGAGAGGGAGAGGGGGGGGGAGAGGGAGGGGGAGAGTGAGAGAGGGAGAGAGGTAGAGATACCTATCAACAATATCATTGCCAACAGTGGCAAAAAGTCAAAACTCTAGAATCAAGGATCTCAACAAGTGAATGATCATGTGTTAGAGGCTCACACAAGGCAAGTGCAATCAAGCGAGAACTAGGTTGTTTTTCCTTTTAAGATAATTGGGCCAATTTGGCCCTTGAACCAAGTCGAACTGCTTCTAGTTCCACGTGATTCCAAGTGGTTCAGGTCAATTCGCACCAATTCCCAGACCAAACTGCCAAACCAACCCGATTCCATATTGGTTCAGTAAGATACACCCCTTACCAAGCTGTTCAGGTCGATTTGGCACACATTGTTACAATCAAATATTCAAATTGCTGAATAGATCAGCAAGAGTGCATGCTTAAATTCTAAAAGAAAATGTCAAAGTTTTCTTCTGTCCATCTCTCATTACCTAGCATACGAGGTTTACCCTCTCAACTTCTTCCACAAAAAGTTGGTTAATCTATCACTAGATACACTTCACATTACCCTACTTACCCTACTACCACTGTTGTTGAAATGAGACTGCTAGCCCTCTATTAGCAAAAACTTCTAGAAGCCACTTCTATAAGCTAGCAATAGTTTCTTATGCAGCATCAAAATTTCCTTGCATGAGTTCTTATTGGAGTTCTGAGCCTAAAAAATTGAGTTCTCACACTGTAAAAATTATTCCTGTACCTTTTGGGCTGAGGTTGAGGTATCTCATTTCACATATCTGTACATACACATGTAAATAGCTTTTAGATCATTCAAAATTCGATCAAGCAACACTAAGGATCCTAATATTATGGGTTTTCCTCCATGAGAATAGAAATTTTAATTGGATGCTTCTGGGAGCATCAAGGTTTGGAATCTAAGACTATGCATTCATTGCATATTTGTATTTGGTATATAACCTATAGTTTAATGGATAATATCATAACAAAATTTTGGGCAAGGATTGCATTATACTTGCATAGTGGAAATCTTGATTCATGAATAAGCCTAAGACTTATTATTAAGTTACGAGTTTGATATGCACAAGACGGATAACCTAAAGTTTGAGAACTAATCCATAATCAAAGCTTGGGTAAGGGTTATGTGCATCACTAGATAACCTGATATAACAAAATACAACTACAGACAATATTTTTAAATGGTTTAGAGCCCGCACTTATCACTTATGTAGGTTGGACACTTGGACTCAAGTCTCCCTAAGTGTGCAAATGGATTTCCAACCACCCATCTACTGTAGCCTAACCTCTATCCTCAACTTCCTTGAGAGCTCATTGCAAATCAAGCATGTCAGCTAGCACTAGAACTAGGTTGTGAAGTCCTTCATAATTGAAATTTCAGACAACTTGAACTTATAGTAATTTGAAATTTATTTATGTCAACAGCTAAATAATGATGGGCACTAAATTGTCATTCCAAACATCAAGCGAATGGATTAATTTGGAACATACAAGAACTCCCTTGATATTGAATGTGAATATTCTAGTAATGTAATATGAGAATGGTGAACAGATGGTAATGTAGAGGTATTAATGGGCTGGCTCGGTCCTAAGCCTGAAGCAAGCCAAGGTTTAAATCCCAGGCACAAGTGCAGCCTGGATCTAGCCCAGGGATACCAAGTTCGAGCCCTTGATATGCTTTCAAGCCGAGCTGGGTGGAAAACCAAACATCACTTAATATTTACCATATTCTCAGCCTGATCTGACACGAATTTTTACCATATTCTCAATTTTCAAGCCAGAGCCCAACATGTGGCCAAAACGTGAGCTGAAAATAATTTTTCAGGGTCAGGACTTGGGTCTTACAGGCCATTCAGGCTAGCCAGCTCATTGACAGCTTTAAGATGTGTATGTTACCTATGATTCTAACTGCTTGATATGAACAAGAACATGTTGCCGAGATCAAATTCCATCATAGTATATGTTCATAGTCTCATTTAATGAAGAAGACTAATAGGATATTAAATACACACTAGTGCTAATTAAATTTATGCTGTAATAACTGAATATTCTTAGAAGTTGAACAAAATTGTGCATACAAATTTTAAGTTGCCATATGGTTAGCCATTTCCACCAGCAAGGAATCAATATTTCATAACAATAATTCAATCATGCAGTGGTGAAGGTCACAATACGTAAGCTTCAACATACATAAATGAGAGTAAAGAGCTGACATATTGATAGAACCATCTCAAGTTAGTTGCCAAAAATATTGCATGAATAGAGGAGAATACACTTAAGCGAATACCTAGGATGATTATGTCTCCAAGAACCTAAATAACAAGGAAGAGCTTAATAACTTTTAGGTATTAGATGACTTAAGGGAGCAAAATCCTAATTCAATAAACATCCTTTAGAGAGTGCATTTACTAACAAAAATTCCAATTTGGAGTTCAGATTTTTGAGATGGCTGAAGAAAGTCAAGATTTTTAATATTGCAAATGTATTTTGAGATGCATAGAAAGAACAATCCATAGCAAACTGTAAAAATCAAGGTGCAACTATGACATCTAGGTAAGCCTAGATGACCATATCATGTGCATTCTTACTACTGGTTGGGTTATATTTTTAAGATATTCTCAAAGCAATGTAGTCATCTTCCTTTGCACTTCTTCTCATCAGCATATTTTTGATATATAGTATGGTTTATTCATCATTCTCGGGGTGAACTCTCTGTCCCTAAATGTACGATAAATATTGAGTTCAGGGCCTCGTAGTTGCCTAACATGTAGTATCTACATCAGACACCATATAATTTTATGTTCGATCATATATTATGTGTACTCTTCCACTATGTTGTCCTGTCGATTGTGGAGATACAAAGCTTAAAGGTTGCTTTAACTACAATAACAGTATCTATTGACCATGAAAATATTAGTTTACTTTTTAAATGACTGTCCCTAAGCAATAATTTTGTTTCCTTGATTCTATCATGCAAATGAATACACAGATAAACTACCAAATGAAAGACAGAGTGTAAGCATGAACTTACTCTCCGTGAGTGTTGTTCAATTGTGAACACTTTTCAGCTCGGGAGATGAAAGGAAATATCAACAGCTGTACAGCCATCAAATGGCTGCCAGCTGTTGAAGGTCTTCTAATGATCCATATAAAAGATATAGAAGAACTTCTTCATAGGTTTACCCAGCACCTTCCCTTGTTTTGAATTATATATGTGTGAAATAGAAAAAAGCCTGTTGATTTTTAGGTCCCAAGGGAGATCATGAAATAATTATCACTTGCTGATCCACCTTCTGACTCGCCATATCAAGACAACACTCAACTAGACCTTTCCAAAAGGTCTCCAAATGCCAGGCTTGGCTTCCATTTAGCCTTACAATGTTTAGATATAGGATCAGAACTGATCAACATCTTTCCCAAAATATATGAAAGAGAGGAAGGCAAAAGGAAAATGAAGAACAACTAAACATTTTGAAGAACAAGAGCATACACTGTGCTGACTACAATAGCAAGAAGTGGAAAGTAGGAGAACAAACAATAATAAATAAATCGTTCAAACTAACATCAGCTCAAACTTTCTACTAAATATCTCCTGCCAGGACAAGGCATGCCTTCAAACGAAATGTCTGTAAAGGGGAAGGTGGGGTGGGGCGCACGTAGAAAGCATATTACTTTTCTTCATGCTTTTAAGGAATTTTTTGACCTAAACTCAACTTGTACGTAGCGTAGCTAGCAATCAATAGACCTACGGCTATGATTAGAATTTTGCGTGCATCAAATCCACCAGAACTACAAACTATGCGACTGTAAAAGAGAAGGGTCAATTGTTAAATTAGCTGAAACCTTGTTAAGCAAATCACCTTCACTCACCTCATGTTCTATAGCCTCCCCAATATGAATTGCAGCTTGAACAACCCGCACACACCCCTCCTCTTGGCCTGTCATCAGCAGCCCCATCATCTTATGCATCACGATGACCGCCATTTTATCGGCCGGCAAAAGCCCAATATGCAGAGCATATGCCGCCTTCTGCCTCTTTGTCTTCTGTAGCATTTGCTCCTTCTCAATGGCATCTCTCAGTGGCTCGAACCAGCCCAAAAAGAGTGACTTCACATAAGGCAAGCATGGGGCCAGCTTCTTCTCAAGCATCACCCTCTCCAGTTCTTTGTACTCCGCCGCCGCCCTCTCCCACGCCTCCGTCTCCGCCTTAATCTGCCTTCTCCTTAAAGCATTATACGTCTTTCTTTCTTCTCGACAAGAATCCGATGTCGCGATCTTCGCCGGAGCATCGAACTCAGTGGACAAAATGGGGGAAAACCAGTCCGGATCTTCGCAAAAATCCATCTTTAAGCTTTTTCTAGGGAAATCAGGAGAGAACCCGTACCCGAGCCAGGGAAACTTCATCGGCTCATCGACGTACTCCACAATATCATCATCGATGGCAGGTTCTAGCAAAAGTGAGGATTGGGGGGTTCCCAATTGAGAGAAAGCCACCGGAAACGAGTCCTCCGACTCCGGCCGTTCCGGGCCAAGAGGGAAGGAGGAAGAATGGAACGAGCTGAAGGACACCCATCCGGAAAGTGGGCGAGGAGAGGTCGAATGGAAGGGAAAAGGGGAATTAGCCAGGGGATTCTTGGATGGTTTCCCTCGTCCTCTTCTTCTCCAGAGCTCGTCGGTTTGCCATAAGGGGATTGGGAGAGAGGAAACGGAGAAAGCCAGAGTTTCGGAACGAGGGAGAGAGCTGGCTTTGGATTGGAGCGGTAGAGAAGCGAATGGATAGAGTGGTAAAACCACCGATAAACCCCTAATCGGCGGCTACTTGGGAGCTTTTATATCTCGGTCTCCAACCAATGTTTTCTTGCGGCAGCAAGTCGTGGATGGCGGTGGAAACGCTCAATGTCATGGGATATTTTTGATAAACTCCGGTTCCCGAACGGCTGCCGTCCAGAGGTTTTGGGGGCATTGTCTCAATGATTTTTTTTGTTTTTTCATGCATAGATCTTATGTGTAAAACCTTTGGACGGGACTGTAGAAACCATTCACTTGAATTAGTATGTTTGTAATTTTCAAAATAAACTTGAAAGAGAGATCGTTTGGATTCAAAGAATTATCATCTTACTTCATATTTATATTTTTATAATTTAGAATTTAATTTGAAAGAGAAACATTGTTTTATATTCAATGAATCTTTATGTCCTATCACCCAAAAAAAAAAAAAAAATCATTATGTCCCAACGAACCAATGGAGTAGAGCTGGGCGCAGAGTCTGAATTTTATGTAAATATATATTTAATTTTACATCAATTTTATATGCTAAAAATATCTTAAATACTTAGTAAGATTAAAGAATAAAAAAATTATCTATCAATTCTTAATTTGATCCAAAATTATTATTAAACTTCTAAAATTTTTAGTTAGAATAAAACGTCTCTAGACTGTTAATAACTTATTTTTGGATCTCTATCGGAGGGAAAGATTAACCCTCATCTCCAATCTCTCGTCCCCAACTCCATCCTCTTCTCCTTCTCATGCTCCAGCGCCATCAACTGTGACCTCGACAGCACCGCCATCTGGCCACCCTGGCGCACGCGGCCGTCGCCCTCCCTTTTTTCTCCACCTCTACCAACAGCCAACAGCGAAAATTTCTCAATATGCCCTCTCTTTTTCCTGTTCTCCTTCTCATTTTTCTTCTTTTTCCTCTAGTCTCTCCCTCTAAAGGTCCGAACCGGTGACGATGATAATTGCTTCTTTTTCTCCCTCATCCTAAGCTTCACATGGTCCAGTTTATCCCTATTTTGTGGTTTCAAAATACTGTCACTCATCTTTAAACCATGAAAAAATTATATAAAGCTAGAAGAAAAAGAGATGAAGGTATGTAACTGGAAGTTGGATTTGCAAATAAAAATAAAATATGTGTAATTATTACGATAAAATATGTAACTAAAAATTTTTAACTGTATATCGATTTATTATCATTATATTTTGGATATTATTGCATGCTCTAAATATAACAAACATCTTATTTAGTTATTTGATGTATTTATTTTATGACAAGAAATGGCTGTATTGACTCGAAATACTGCTAGAAGAAGGAGATATAAAGAGAAAAAAGAGAAAAGTAGGGAGGTAACGTATTAGATTGAATTAGCTGCATATTTAATAGAGAAGTTATATGGATTGCTAATTTAGTTATGTAAGTATTTACTTGGTTACATATATATCGGTTATAGTCACCTGTATTTATACTTCGATTACAGAATTCACTTGTTAAGTTTGGTTGCATAGAGTCCTGATTATATATGTTGGAAAATATATCTCAAAGTCAATCATCAACCTGTTGATGGTTGTGCTATTTGAAGAACTTGTATATGAATTAAATAATAAAATATTTATTTGATATTTTTCATCATAAGCTTGTACATCTTCTATATCAAACTTCTGTGTTATGATGAAAGTCTTTAGGACTATTTTAAATCGATAAAAGAGGATTTATCGTTTAGTTCTTAAATAAGTTCGTGACTAAATGATATACTATTACTAGGATAATAAGCATATCAAGTGTAGGTCGTTGTATGCCATATAGGTTGGTTATCCTCTTAACCAAGGAGCATGGAGATGCTGGTATGGCATGCAGGTGAAATCTAAGAGTATATTTCACTGAACGTAACCAACTCTGAAGTACTCTACTGTCAAGAGTCACTCCGAAGGGATATGGATATAAGTGTCCCTCCGACCTGAGATCACCACGATGACTTGCAAGCAACTCACTGTGCTTTGGTGTTAGACTACCTGAATTTCTAATTCAGGAGCGGAAGGTTTCTGAGCACAGTCAGTACTTGTGAAGTCAGTGCGTGAGTCAAGATGAAATTGATCACTCCACGAGATTGGAGAGAATACTTTGTGTTTCAATTTAGTAAGATCTTGATCAAGACAATCCTTGTAAGGAGTCACAGGATTTATCAGATTGAGACACATAATGGATGTACTATTAAGAGTTGACAGTTTAAACTTTAAGTTATCCTAGCATCAAAGATGAAAGAGATGAGTTATATTGTAACTATATCCAAATAGGTTCTTGAGTGTTGCTTTACATACATTCAACCTCTTCGGACGTCGAATACCATTGCTAGATGGTTACTCCGATTGATACAGGAATCAGTTCTTGTGCTACTGGTTTATGTTGGGAATAGTATCCCAAAGCCAATCGTCAGCCTGTTGATGGTTGTACTCATTTTTGTACATAAATTATGAATTAATAAAAATTATTTTGATATTTTTCATCACAAAATATTTCATCTTTTAATGAACTCCTTTGTTATGGTGAAGTCCTTAGGACTATTTAGACTCGACAAAGGAGGATTTGTCGTTTAGTCCTTAAATCTGTTCGCGACCAAATGATACGTTGTTACCAAGGATGACAATGTTTATCAAGCATAGGTCGTTGTGTGCCATATAGGTTGGTTGTCCTCTTAACCAATGAGTGTGGAGACACTGGTATGGCATACAGGTGAGATATAAGGGTACATCTGCACTGAACGTGACCAACTCTGGAGCTATTTCTGCTGTCAAGATTTGCTCCGATAGAATATGGGTATAAATATCCCTTCGATCTGAGACCGCCATAGTGACTTGCAAGCAACTTACTACACTTAGGCACTGGACTACCTAAATTTTTAATTCAGTGATGGAAGGCTGCTGGGTGTAGTCAAGTACTTGACTTGTCGGTGCGTGTGTCAAGATGGGATTGACCACTCCAGTTTAGGAACTGTGTACAGTCGTATTTCAATTTAGCAAAATCTTGGCCAGGGTAGTCCTTGTAAGGAGTCACAGGATTATTTGAGTTGAGCACGATTCGGATGATCTGATCAGGGTTGACAGTTTAACCCTGAGTCATCCTAAACACAGGGGTCAAAAGGATGAATTGTACAGTAACCATATTCATGTAGGTTCTGAGTGTTGCGATTGCGACTCTTCGACCTATCCGGATGTCGGGTACCATTGCTAGATGATCACTTCAATTAGTACAGGAATTGGTTCCTGTGCTACCAGCTTAGGTTCGAACCTGCGAGGTCACACACATTAGAGGTTCCTATCTGATCTGATGGCTGATGTAGAATCTTACATGTTTAGGACTCGATGATCGAGAATCAAAATTCTCTGATCACGAGTTTCACACATTATGGGTACCGGGGTCAAGAGTCCCACTGGTTGGGACTTTTCGATCAGGATTACATATCGATGAATTCTGATGCCCGATTGCCCATCGGATTTGGACTCAGTATTTATGAGAGATTTAATTAGTGATTTGATCACTAATTAACTCAATTGGATTGAGTAATTATTTTTGGATCAAGTCCAATTGAATTAGATTCAGTTGGGTTTGACCCAATTAGGTTAAGAGTTGACCTAATCGTTAAGATGGTTTGATCCCTGATTTGATCAGGGGTTGGGCTTAGTCAATTCCTGATTTGATTAGAATTTTATTGAGCCTAATTAAGCCTAATTAAGTTGGATTTAAATTAGTCTAATTGGACCTAACTTATTTGGTTCAATTAGGTTGGTTTAAATAATTAAACCACGTTGACCCAATCTCCATGCGCCACCTCACTTCCATTGCACCCATTTGAATTCATGAGAAGAAACTTCTCATGAATTTTTTTCTCACGCCAAGCCCTCTCCACACCCCACTTTAATGTGCCATATGAATGGATAAGGATGATTGGTTGGCCATTCAAATTCAAAATAAAGTTTGAATTTGAATGGACAATCAATCTTTGCGTCTTATCCCTTTTTTTATGCCCCATTTATTACATGAGAAAAGGTTTCTCATGAAATCATTCCATGCACAATTTAAGCCACGCCTCACGCCTTTAGTGGATAAGGGATGAGTTGGTATCCATTTGAATTCAAAATTTGATTTGAATTCAAATGTGCAATTACTCATCATTATCCTTTCTTTTGGATAAGACGTTTGACGTTGTTGTAAAAGGAGGAGAAGAGTGGGGCGTGCAAGAAGAAGATTTTTGGAGAAAAATTCTGGGACGTAAAAAGTTTTGTGCATGAGAAGAAAGTCCATATCCTTCCAAGAGAAAAAGAAAGAAAAGAAAAAAAAGTGGGTGCAAGGTTTCCGATGAGTTCCCTAGAGTTTTAGCCTGGGGTTCGGAAAGTGAGAAAGTGAGCTACGAGTGTCGTGAGCCCATAAAATCTCAGGAAGATCTTCAACATCCTCTCAAGCATATCTGTTGATGATTCAGAGTGTCCGAAGAATCGACAGACATCGATCGAAGGAGTTCGATCAGCATCGACCGTCAAAAGGGCTCTACAACGAGCTAGCACTCATGAAGAGTCGATCAGATCGAGAGCTTCGTGTGGATGATCTACAGAGGTCAGACATGCTGTGTGGCTGTATCACGATGATCAGACTCTTCCGACGGTGATCAGATT
Source organism: Elaeis guineensis (assembly GCF_000442705.2). Classification (NCBI taxonomy): domain Eukaryota; kingdom Viridiplantae; phylum Streptophyta; class Magnoliopsida; order Arecales; family Arecaceae; genus Elaeis; species Elaeis guineensis. The sequence goes on along the minus strand of NC_025993.2, from coordinate 93,379,966 downwards.
ACGGCGATCTACTATCCGCACAAAGGTATTGTGTTTTGAACACATTACAATAAAATATTTATTGTTCAAATTCGTATTTCAAATTTAAATTTATGCATGCTATATATCATATTTAGATCCTAGTGTAGGATAAATTCATGTTAATTAATTAGATTAATTAATATTTTTTCACTGTAAAATTATGATTTTGAAAAGTTTTAAAATTACCATTTTACCCTTGCACTGAATTTCCCCACAAATGGTATTAAAGCGGGTTCTTAGATATGATATATATATTTGCATGTGTAGATTAAGTTGTAATCTAAAAGTTTAAATTTAAAATTTAAAATTTAAAAAATTTGAAATTTAAATTTTAAAAGTTGTTCGAAATTCAAAATTTAAAAATTTAAAATTCAAAATTTAAAATTTAAATTTTGAAATTTGAAATTCGAAATTCAAAATTCAAAAATTTGAAATTTAAAATTTGAAATTTAAAATTTGAAATTTTGTTGAAATTTCAAATTAAAAATTTAAAATTTAAAATTCAAAATTTAAAATTTAAAATTTGAAATTCAAAAATTTGAAATTTGAAATTTGAAATTTGTTTGAAATTTGAAATTCAAAATTTAAAATTTAAAATTTGAAATTTGAAATTTAAATTTTGAAATTGATATATTTAGATATACTTGATCCAAGTAGCAAGTAATCGAATTGGGTTGGTTTCCATGGCCGTCCAGTCATAGGAGAAAAGTAGGGTTTAAAGGCCCTCTCCTCTCATTCGATGGGATCTCCTATGGCGGTAGGGGTACCGCTGTAATTATATCCCATGCAGATGAAGCAGCAAAAGAAATTAATTGTAAAGATTTAATTATAAAATTTATCATGAATGTGTTAGATTAGATCTAAAGGAATATTCATGATTTATTTTGATTGAGTTATTTTCTGTTATGTAATTAGCAATAGGATTGCTATTTATGAAATATGCTGATCTATTTGTGAAATGAGTCAACATATTTGGTGAACAAAAAATAAAACTTTTCAAATTTGAAAATTATTTCCGAAATGCCAAACCCTGACCCATCAGTCCAAATACTTAATTAAAAGAATTAAGTGTTGTCTAGTAGGTCTAGAATTGTGAATTAAGATCTAAAATAATTGCATAAACTTGTGGATCAATGGGTTATATGGATTAGGTCCATAATTGGGTTAGACCTAAGGTTAGCTTAAAGAAATGGACTAAATTAGAGTAATTAATCAAATTTAATCAAAAGTTGAATTAGATTAGGTCAAGAATACTCTAGACTCAACTCCAATAGTTGTAGTTGAATGGGTCCATGTCTTAACTAGACCAAGATAGACTTAATTCATGGCTACACGGTGGAACCCTATTTACTAAGTTGATCAAATTAAAACTAATGAACCGGTTGGTGTCTAAGGTAAGTTTGGCAGTTTGACCAGTGGTTTTTAAGCGGGAGCTACTCGCAGTGATTCGATCTCTGACGAGTTAATGGCTTATCCCCACCACTGATCTCACTTACCTGGCCAACATGGTGAATTAGGTTTTGATTAGATCACTTGGTGATTAGGGCTCACCCATGTCATTAGGTAAATCAGTTTGACTGATTTAGGTGCTCCTAATGCCAGCTTTAAGTAAATCTTTTTTAATCTGACTTGATGAAGTCAGTGGGAGGATTGAAATTAGCTGGATATTTTCTTCTCTCCGATTCTTTAATAAAATTCTCAAAAATTATTAGGTCCCTAAAAATGATTAAGTTATATTGATAACTAAATCATAGCCTCCCATTAAGTGAGTGATAATGAGTCCATTAGTTTAATAATCATTGGACGCCCAAAGGCCTGGTGCTTATTGACTAATGGAATTATCATTCATAGTATGATAATTTGGTTTGAGTCTTTCTGATGGTGGTTAGGTTGGCCGACCAAAGTCGGACTTGATTATTTATTGGTCCGATTCACTAAATCAAATCATGTTAATGGTTGTACATAACTAAATTTTTTCAGTGGAGCCCAAAGCCTACTGATTAGGTTCTGGGGCAAAATCAATTACTAGAAGTTATTTAGAGAAACAACTGGTTATGAACCTACCCATAGATGCCATGGGTTGACCAACCAAAATTGGGCTCGTGTGTAGTCTGTGTGGATTCTAGTACCCACTAAGGAATTAAAGTAATTCTTCGAATTGGAGGTTGAGGCTACCAGTTCGTAAAAATACTGGGAGAAACTTTAGACTAAAGTCTAAGTCCTTAGTATTTATAATTTATGTACTAATAGAGGTCTGATTTTTCTTTATGCAGCTATGGCCACTACCCTGTCCCTCCAGTCATTATTAGATAATGATAAGCTCATGGGACCTAATTTCGATAGCTAGTATCGAAAATTAAAAATCATCCTTGAGCATGAGCGGATCCTTTATGTAGTAACGGATCCGGCACCTGAGGAGCCAGCCCCGAACGTTAGAGGGACGGTCCGAGATACTTATCAGAAGTGGTTCAACGACTGCACCACCGTTCGGTGCATTATGTTGGCGGCAATGAATGATGACTTCAACCACAGGTTCGAGAATGCCCAGCCACAGGAGATGCTTCAAATGTTGAACGACTCCTTTGGCACATCTGACGACGTTGAAAGGCACAAAACTAGCTGCACCATTTTTAATGCTCGGATGAGGGATGGAGCCTTAGTCACTGATCATGTACTATACATGATCGAAATGATTGAGCACCTAAGTAAACTGGGTTTTCCCCTCCATGAGCAGCTCGGTAAAGATGCGATCCTTAATTCTCTGCCCAAGTCCTTCCTTCCCTTCCTTACTCATTTTCGGATGACAAAGCCTACAGTGAACTACCACAGCTTGTTGGGGTTGCTGCAGAACTTTGAGAAGGATCACCAGCTCCATAAGGAGTCGGTGAATGTTGTGGGAGGGTCTTCTTCTGGTCATCGATCCTTTAAGAAAGGGAAGAAGAAGAACAAGAAGAAGAAGAATAAGAAGGTGCAGCTACATGCTGGGACGTTTGTACAGGATCAGACCAAGAAATGCAAGCCCGACCAGAGCCAGACGGAGTGCTTCTTTTGCAAGAAGCAGGGGCACTGGAAGAGGAACTGTCCTCTATACATTGCCTCCCTGGATCCGAACAGGCCGAAGAAGAAGCAAGGTACTTATATGATAACACCTTGCAACTTTTTCATTTGTGATTCTACTATCTGGGTATTGGATACCAGAAGCCCTTATCATATTTGCAATTCGATGCAGGGTCTGCAGGTCAGTAGGAGATTTGATGAAGGCGATAGATTCCTGAACGTTGGAGATGGAAGCAAAGTTCCAGTTCTAGCATTAGGAATCATAAACCTTGTAATCAATTCTTGAAATATAATTCTGAGTGAATATCACTATTGTCTAAGCTTTTTATTAAATATTATTTTTGTAGGCCTTTTGGCCATGAACGGTTATCAATTTTTAATAAAAAAAAACGTTTGCAATATCATTTTGAATGGTGTTACAATGTTGATTGGACAACTTAATAATAGAATTTACTTTCTATCACAACCTGTTAATGTGGTTCAAGCCTTCGATAAATATCCTAGAATAGATAATGTGTCAGAAGTCTACCTTTGGCACTGTAGGCTAGGTCATATTAATAAGAACAGGATAAACAGGTTGGCTCAAGAAGGAATTCTTAAAGTAGGTGATTGTGAATCACTTCCAACCTGTGAGTCCTGTCTTCTTGGTAAAATGACCAAATCACCTTTTACTGAAAAAGGTGAGCGAGCCAGTGAACTCTTGAGTTTGGTACATTCTAATGTATGTGGACCCATGAGCTCAAGTGCAAGAGGTGGATATTTCTACTTCATAACCTTCACAGATGACCTATCGAGGTTTGGGTATGTCTATTTAATGAAGCATAAATCAGAGTCGTTTGAAATGTTCAAACTATTCTGAAATGAGGTAGAAAAATAAACTAGAAAGTGTATTACAACTCTTCGATCTGATCGAGGAGGTGAATACCTTTTCAATGATTTTCTGACATATCTTGGGAAGAATGGGATTCTCTCTCGGTGGACTCCTCCTAGAACATCACAACATAATGGTGTATCTGAAAGGAGGAATCGGACCTTGTTGGACATGGTTCGATCCATGATGGGGTTTGCTGGTCTGTCGATCTCCCTCTGAGGATACGCGCTCGAATCGACTTGTTACCTTCGAAATAGAGTTTTGAGTAAGTCTGTAACCAAAATGTCATATGAGATATGGATAGGACGTAAGCCAGTACTCTCGCACCTTAGGGTTTGGGGGTGTCCGACTTATGTTAAATATTTAATTACGGACAAGCTTGGACCTAGGTCTGACAAGTGTAATTTTATAGGGTATCCAAAAGAGACCAAAGGGTATTACTTCTACCTAGCTGATGAGCAAAAAGTGTTTGTCAACCTTAAGACAATCTTTTTGGAAAAAGAGTTCCTTGGTGAAGGGACTGTTGCCTCTAAAGTCGAACTTGACGAAGTTTGACAGGTAAAAAAATCGACACAAGTTGCTGAACCTGAATCAGATTTGATTAGATCAGATCCGGAGCCTATTGTTCAAGCATCCTTAAGGCGATCTGGTAGAGTACCACATCAACCGGACAGATACTATGGTTTCTTGGTTCGGGACGGCGATCCTATCGAACTTGATGAAAACGATGAGGATCCGATCACCTACATGGATGCAATGCAGAGATCCGACTCTAAAAAATGGCTGGAGGCCATGAAATCCGAAATGGAGTCTATGAAGGTCAGCGACGTGTGGACATTGGTTGACCCACCCAAAGGAGTAAAACCCATAGGGTGTAAGTGGGTCTTCAAGAGGAAGAGAGGCATAGACAGAAAGGTAGAAATCTATAAAACCCATCTGATTGCCAAGAGATATCGTCAACGTTATGGTATAGACTATGACGAGACATTTTCTCCTGTGGCAATGCTCAAATCCATTCAGATTATGCTTGCGATAGCTGCCCATCTGGACTATGAAATCTGACAGATGGATGTGAAGACAGCTTTCCTAAACAGAGAGCTGGATGAAGAGGTGTATATGATACAACCTGAAGGATTTACATCCACAGATGAGTCTAAGGTGTGCAGGCTACAGGGGTCCATTTATGGACTTAAGCAGGCATCACGGAGTTGGAATATACGTTTTGATAAGATGATCAAGACGTATGGCTTCGTTAAAAATGGAGAAGAGCCATGCATTTATAAGTGGGCTAATGGTCCAGTAGTAGTATTTCTTGTATTGTATGTGGATGACATTCTCTTAATCGGGAATGATGTCCCTGCATTACAGGGAATAAAGATTTGGCTGTCGTCACAGTTCTCTATGAAGGATCTGGGAGAAGCTTCCTACATCCTAGGGATGAGGATCTATAGGGATAGATCTAAAAGGTTGCTTGGTTTATCTCAGTCCACGTACATTGATACTATGCTGAAGAGGTTCAGCATGGAGGATTCTAAGAAAGGCTATCTTCCGATAGGCCATGAAATTTCTCTCTCAAAGAGGGATTGTCTGACAACACCTCAAGAGAGAGAGCATATGGATAGAATTTCATATGCTTCGGTAGTGGGATCTATCATGTACGTCATTACATATACATGACCAGATGTGGCATACTCACTAGGGGTAGTGAGTAGATACCAATCTGATCCAGGGGAGAATCACTGGAAGATTGTTAAAACCATCCTGAAGTATTTAAGAAATACTAAGGACCAGTGGCTTGTTTATGGTGAATCAGACTTGAGACTTATAGGGTTTACAGACTCTAGTTTCCAGTCTGATCACGATGACAGCAAAAGTGTGTCGGGATTTATTTTTACCCTTAATGGTGGGGTTATCTGTTGGAAAAGTTTCAAACAGCACATAGTGGCTGATTCAGTTTGCGAGGTGGAGTATGTCGCCGCATCAGATGCTACCAAAGAAGCGGTGTGGCTGAGAAAATTCATCACCGAGCTCGGAGTAGCACCCTCCCTTGTTGGTCCAGTTCTGCTCTACTGTGACAGCTCTGGAGCTATTGCTCAGGCAAAGGAACCAAAGGCACACCAGCGAACGAAGCATATTCTGCACCGCTACCATCTCATCTAGGAAATTATGGATCGAGGTGACGTCGATCTTCAGAAGATCGATGGAAAGGAGAGCCTGACTGACCCATTCATTAAAGCCATTGCGGTGAAGGAGTTTGACAACTACAAGTCAAAGATGGGTATTAGTTACTACACCGATTGGCTTTAAGCCAAGTGGGAGATTGTTGGGAATAGTATCCCAAAGCCAATCATCAGTCTGTTGACAGTTGTGCTCATTTTTGTACATGAATTATGAATTAATAAAAATTATTTTAGTATTTTTCATCATAAAATATTTCATCTTCTAATGAACTCTTTTGTTGTGGTGAAGTCCTTAGGACTATTTAGACTCGACAAAGGAGGATTTATCGTTTAGTCCTTAAATCTGTTCGCGACCAAACGATACGTTGTTACCAAGGACGACAACGTTTATCAAGCATAGGTTGTTGTGTGCCATATAGGTTGGTTGTCCTCTTAACCAATGAGTGTGGAGATACTGGTATGGCATATAGGTGAGATATAAGGGTACATCTGCACTGAACGTGACCGACTCCGGAGCTATTTCTGCTGTCAAGATTTGCTCCGATAGAATATGGGTATAAATATTTCTCTGACCTGAGACCGCCACGGTGACTTACAAGCAACTCACTACACTTAGGCACTGGACTACCTGAATTTTTAATTCAGTGACGGAAGGCTGCTGAGTGTAGTCAAGTACTTGACTTGTCGGTGCGTGTGTCAAGATAGGATTGACCACTCCAGTTTAGGAGCTGTGTACAGTCGTATTTTAATTTAGCAAAACCTTGGCCAGGGTAGTCCTTGTGAGGAGTCACAGGACTGTTTGAGTTGAGCACGATTCGGATGATCTGATCAGGGTTGACAGTTTAACCCTGAGTCATCCTAAACACAGGGGTCAAAAGGATGAATTGTACAGTAACCATATTCATGTAGGTTCTGAGTGTTACGATTGTGACTCTTCGACCTATCCGGACGTCGGGTATCATTGCTAGATGGTCACTTCGATTAGTACAGGAATTGGTTCCTGTGCTACCGACTTAGGTTCGAACCTGCGGGGTCACACACATTAGAGGTTCCTATCTGATCAGATGGCTGATGTAGAATTCTATATGTTTGGGACTCGATGATCGAGAATCAAGATTCTCTGATCACGAGTTCCACACATTATGGGTACCGGGGTCAAGAGTCCCACTGGTTGGGACTTTTCGATCAAGGTTACATATCGATGAATTCTGATGCCCGATTGCCCATTGGATTTGGACTCAGTATTTATGAGAGGTTTAATTAGTGATTTGATCACTAATTAACTCAATTTGATTGAGTAATTATTTTTGGATCAAGTCCAATTGAATTGGATTCAGTTGGGTTTGACCCGATTAGGTTAAGAGTTGATCTAATCGTCAAGATGGTTTGGTCCCTGATTTGATCAGGGGTTGGGCTTAGTCAATTTTTGATTTGATTAAGATTTTATTGAGCCTAATTAAGTATAATTAAGTTGGGTTTAAATTAGTCTAATTGGACCTAACTTATTTGGTTCAATTAAGTTGGTTTAAATAATTAAACCACCTTGACCCAATCTCCATGCGCCACCTCGCTTCCATTGCACCCATTTGAATTCATGAGAAGAAACTTCTCATGAACTTTTTCCTCACGTCAAGCCCTCTCCATGCCCCACTTTAATGTGCCATATGAATGGATAAGGATAATTGGTTGGCCATTCAAATTCAAAATAAAGTTTGAATTTGAATGGGCAATCAATCTTTGCGCCTTATCCCTTTTTTTACGCTCCATTTATTACATGAGAAAAAGTTTCTCATGAAATCACTCCATGCACAATTTAAGCCACGCCTCATGCCTTTAGTGGATAAGGGATAAGTTGGTGTCCATTTGAATTCAAAATTTGATTTGAATTCAAATGTGCAATTACTCATCTTTATCCTTTCTTTTGGATAAGACGTTTGATGTTGTTATAAAAGGAGGAGAAGAGTGGGGCGTGCAAGAAGAAGATTTTTGAAGAAAAATTTTGGGGCATGAAAAGTTTTGTGCATGAGAAGGAAGTCCATATCCTTCCAAGAGAAAAAGAAAGAAAAGAAAGAAAAGTGGGTGCAAGGTTTCCGATGAGTTTCCTAGAGTTTTAGCCTGGGGTTCGAAAAGTGAGAAAGTGAGCTACGAGTGTCGTGAGCCCATAAAATTTTAGAGAGATCTTCAACATCCTCTCAAGCATATCTGTTGATGATTCATAGTGTCCGAAGAATCGACAGACATCGATCGAAGGAGTTCGATCAGCATCGGCCGTCAAAAGGGCTCTACAACGAGCTAGCACTTGTGAGGAGTCGATCAGATCGAGAGCTTCACGTGGATGATCCGCAGAGGTCAGACACGCTGTGTGGCTGTATCACGATGATCAGACTCTCTCGATGGTGATCAGATTGCGTCGATCTACTATCCGCACAAAGGTATTGTGTTCTGAACACATTACAATAAAGTGTTTATTGTTCAAATTCGTATTTCAAATTTAAATGCATGCATGCTATATATCATATTTAGATCCTAGTGTAGGATAAATTTATGTTAATTAATTAGATTAATTAATATTTTTCTACTGTAAAATCATGATTTTGAAAAAATTTTAAAATTACCATTTTACCCCTGCACTGAATTTCTCTATAGTTTAGGTTCGAACCTATGGAGTTACATACACTAAAATTTTTTTTCTGATCACATGGCTAATCTGAAGAGTTCCAGTGGATGGAGATTCTGGTGAAGAGTCCCAGTGGACAGAGACTCTACTGAAGAGTCCCACTAGTTAGAAACTCTAGAGAAGAGTTCCACTAGACTTAGACTCTATCATTAATGGAGGATTAATTAGTGATTAGATCACTAATTAGCTCAATTTGATTGAGCATTAAAGTCTGGATCAAGTCTGATTGAATTTGATTCAATCAAATTAAGTCAAATTTGGTTATGAGATGACATAATCAGTAAGGAAGAAATGATCCTGATTTGATCGGATCTATGACTCAATTAAATTTATTGATTTGATCAAATTTAATTGAGGTTATATGAGCCTAATTAGATTAGTTTCACCATATTTTATTTGAGTCTAATTGGATTGGGTTTCAAAGAAATCCAATTGGTTAAACCCTAGAGTCTCAAATGAATAAGACTCTCTCCCTTGTGCCACCTAAATTATCTCACACCTTTTCTCACCGCACAAAATCAGTTTATATATGAGAAAATCAAAAAATAATCTTTCTTTTGTCATCCATTAAGGATAGTGTTGGTACAGAATTCTGTCGAAGCCGGAGTTACTGGAGTTGAGATGACTGCGGTCGCCGTCGGAACCTGCAAGGGAAGTCTAAACCGGAGTTGGGGGTGCTCCGACAAGACCCTCCGATGCTCAAGTCAGTACTCTGCCTCAACAGAAATGGAGTGCTCGAGTGAGAATTTTAGCAAAATTTTGGGATAGAGTTTAGAGCTTAGAGAAGAACGTATCTGGGAGTCTCTTTTTATAGATGGAGAGCGTAACTGATTGATAGCGACATCTGTAACCGCCTAGTAGTGGGCTGTTTAGAGCCGCACGAAGTTTGTTACGGAGAATAGTGGTATCAGGGGTCATTTAGGGCCACGTGGAGTTTGTTACGGAGAGTGGAGTGGTGTCCGTTGTCGTGACTTGCCAGAGAGTAGTGAAGCCCGGAGAGTAGAGTGGTGTCCGTTGTTGCGACTTGCCAGAGAGTAGTGGAGCCATGCGGAATCCGTTGCAGAGAGTGGAGCAGGGCAGTGGCCATTATCGTGACTTGCCAGCGAGTTCGGATCTGTCGGCTGGAGCTCGGCTGAGACATCTGATGGAGTGGAATGGCTCTCTATTCTATCGATCTAGGAGAAGCTCAGATGTTTTCGAAACTGCTGACAAGTCTACTATTGTCGGATACCTTAGGCGCTGATACTATAGGTGGGAGTCATCTGCCGTAGAAGCTCAGATGGAGACTTTCCATCGGTAAAGTCCGATAGGAGTTCGATTACTAGAGAAGTCCATCTGGGATTCGCCTGATGTGGAAGCTCGTCTGAAGATTATCCATCGAAGAAGTCTGATTTCATGAAGAATTTGGCGGAGGGTCGACCGACGGTGGACTTCAGATGGCGTTGGGGAGGTTCGGCAGACATCGGAGGTGTTCGGTCATTGTAGAAATCCAGCTGTCGGAGTCCGTCCGTCATAGAAGCTCGTTCGATATCCATCCATAATGAAAGTTCGGACGGAGTCTGGTTCTTGTAGAAGGCTGAAAGGAGATCGCTTATTGTAGAAGCTCGGTCGAAGATCGGTTGTCATGGGAGCTCGGAGTAGCGACCTGGCCGGTGGGTCTTGTCCCATTGTAGAAGCTCATCTGGGATCTGGCAACGAAAAAGCTCGGCTGAAGTCTACCTGTAATAGAAGTTCAGAAGAAATGTGTTTACAGTAGAGGCTCGAATGGAATTTGCTTACAGTAGAGATCCGAGGTAGACCGCCCGCTGTAGGGGTTCGGAGTAGACCGCTCATAGTAGAAGTTCGGCTCTCACAGGAGCTCGGTTGGAATCCTGAAGGCGGTCGATCGTCGTAGAAACTTGGATTGAGTCTGATTACTGTAGAAATCTCATTATCGAAGAAGCTCGGATATTGACGAAGTCCGAAAGGAGTTCGGAGAATAGTTGATCACTGTAGAAGGTCGGCTGATAGTGAGGCCTAGAGAGCCTTTGGAGCAGCCCGGTAGATGGATGGAGAAGCTCATTGTCGGAGAAGTTCGGAAGCTCGGACGGTCGAGGGGGTTCAGAGAGACGCCACACAAGGTCGGAAGCCGAAAAAGCCCTGAAAGGGTCAGTATTTTACAAACTTCAGCTGGGGGGTATTTTATACCCAACACCAGTCCCCCTACTTTCGAGTTCGGATTTCGAATGAATGAAGTACAGAGAAATTCTCACGATCGAAGTTGCCCCCCTCGATTTTCGCACTCGGTGGTTGTTAGATATTTTGGCATTCAGCATGCTGGTACTGGAGCCTCTTCGAAAAAGATTTTTTTTTTGTTTAAGTGAGGATTTTTCCTCTGCTTTTAACGGGGTCGTGAGAGCGTAGAGGAGTCATTGAGGAGGCTTCCCTCCTCGTTCGATCTTGACCGACTGGGTCTTTATTCACGTCAGGACGAGGTTCTCCTTTTGTTCCCGACAGTCAATTTCAGCTCATATTAAGACGAGGTTCTCCTTCTGTTCCTAACAGAACTGTGGGAGCACGTAAGGGCCGCTGCGAGGGCCTCTCCCCCTATCCGATCTTTAAGTAGCCGGGCCTTCAACTTTGCTCATGTTAGGATGAGGTTCTCCTCTTGTTCCTAACAAGGCTGTGGGGGCACGTAAGGGCCGCTGTAAGGGCCTCTCCTCCCATCCAGTCTTTAAGTAATCGGACCTTCGACTTTGCTCATGCTAGGATGAGGTTCTCCTCCTGTTCCTAATAAGGCTGTGGGGACACGTAAGGGCCGCTGCGAGGGCCTCTCCCTCCGTCCGGTCTTTAAGTAACCAGACCTTCGACTTTGCTCATGTTAGGATGAGGTTCTCCTCCTGTTCCTAACAAGGCTGTGGGGGCACATAAGGACCATTGCGAGGGCCTCTCCCCCCATCCGGTCTTTAAGTAACCGGGCCTTCAACTTTGCTCATGTTAGGATGAGGTTCTCCTCCTGTTCCTAACACGCTTAATTTCGACTGAATGAGGGAGTTACTTCCTGTCGTTATAAGCTCATGCTAAAAGGATAAATATGCAAATATAAAACTTTTATTGAAGGCAAAATTATTGATAATACATCCGCAGATTTTTTGAATCCTATAGCCGCGGAAGGTCTGCTCCCCGTCGGGGTCCTCCTGAGATGGAGTTGATAATCCCAATCGAAGGCCGATCTTTAGGCTGCTCCTCCCTCTTTGGCGGCTTCGGCTGCGGCAAGGCCCTAGGCCGATCTTTCCTACCTTCAGGTTGGCGTCGAATGGATCTATCGAGCCGACCTCATCTGATGAGCTCCTCGATCTCGTCTCAGAGCTGAATACCCTCCTCCGTGTCATGGCCGTGGTCACGATGATAGAGGCAAAACTTGTTAGGATTGCACTTCTCGGGGTGTGTGCGCATCCTTTTCGACCCTGACAGCTGCTTCCTAACCTCCATTAGCACTTGAGTTTTTGATGTGTTGAGAGGGGCGTAGCTGTGGAATCTTCCCGAAGAAGAGCTCCGCCGAACTCTGTGGTCCGGGCTCCTCTGCCTATGAGCCTGGGGAGGAGTCTGGACATGCTTGTGTCCGGAGGGAGTTCGAGAATGTGGCCGAGCTTCACTCGGCCTTTTTTCAACTACGGGCTTGCTGGAGTCCCCCGCCTGCTGCTGCTTCGTGGCCTCCTCATCCTTCATCTTGAAGGCTTCTTTTGCTCGAGCATATCCTTCGGCTCGAGCCAGCAAATCAGCAAAGTCCCTAAGATATTTCTTTTCCAGAGAAAATAGAAGGTCATTCTTTTGAAGACCGCCCTTCAGGGCGGCCATCGCGACCGACTGGTCCAAGTTTCGGACCTCCAGCATGGCGACATTAAAGTGGTTGACGTAGGCTCAGATGGATTCTCCCTCTTTCTGCTTGATGTTGATAAGGGACTCCGAACCTCTCCGGAGATGCCAGCTGCTAATAAAATGAGCCGCAAACTAGTGGCTCATCTGATCAAAGGAGAAGATAGTACCCGACTTTAGTATTGAGTACCAGTTCCTTGCTGCTCTCTTCAAGATAGATGGGAAAGCTCGGCACAAGATAGCATCTAGCACGCCATGGAGCAGCATCATTATCCGAAAGGCCTCCAGGTGGTCAACCGAATCCGAATTGGGGGAGCTTGAAGTTTGGCAGGATCGGTTCCTGCATGATCATTTGAGAGAAAGGAGGGTCAGTACAGATGTCTTCACCATAAGCAGGGGGAGCATGGCTGAGCTCTTCAATCCGTCGGTTCATCTCCTGGAGCCTTAGATCCAAGAGGTCCTCTCGACTGCGAGTCTCGAGGGTCTTCTGGTAGAGTGGAGGTAGGAATCCTCAGGGAGTAGAATCGTGATCAGACTTAGGGCTCTCCACCCTCGGATTCTCCTTTCCGAGGAAGACAGGATGACTGGCCCAAGTGGCCTGCCCTACTGCTGGATCTTGGAACTCTGACGATGCTCTTTCCAACCGTACTGATGCTTGCGAGTGTTGCTGCTACTGTTGCATGGCCTGCATTGCTTCGGTGAGGCCTTTGACCTACTGAACCAGTAGGTCGAACTGCTCCATACCGACCGTCATTGTCGGAGGAGGAGGAGGAGCCTGGAAAATTGGAGGCGAGGTCGGAGCCTGAGATCTGACTGCAGAGGCCGTGGATCACCTGATGGATGCCTTTCGAGGAGGTATCAGGTGGAGATTTAGTAAGAGAAGGAAAAGAGGATGTCGAAGAAGATGATCGGAGACAGTCCCGTCGAGCACTCCTTTAAGAACAAGAGTACTGCAAAGACACAGGGTCCTTTTTCTAGCATCAATTCTGTTGGTGCAGAATTCCATCGAAGTCGGAGTTACTGGAGTTGAGATGACCGCGGTCACCGCCGGAACCTGCAAGGGAAGTCTAAACCGGAGTTGGGGGTGCTCCGACAAGATCCTCCGATGCTTAAGTCAGTACTTTGCCTCAACAGAAATGGAGTGCTCGAGTGGAAATTTTAGCAGAGTTTTGGGATAGAGTTTAGAGCTTAGAGAAGAATGTATCTGGGGGTCCCTTTTTATAGATGGAGAGCGTAACTGATTGACAGCGACATCTGTAACCGTCTGGTAGTGGGTTGTTCAGAGCCGTGCGGAGTTTGTTACGGAGAGTAGTGACGTCAGAGGTCGTTCAGGGTCACGTGGAGTTCGTTACGGAGAGTGGAGTGGTATCTGTTATTGCGACTTGCCAGAGAGTAGTAGAGCCCGAAGAGTAGAGTGGTGTCCGTTGTTGCGACTTGCCAGAGAGTAGTGGAGCCACGCGATATCCGTTGCAGAGAGTGGAGCAGGGCAGTGGCCATTGTCGTGACTTGCCAGCGAGTTTGGATCTGTCGGCTGGAGCTCGGTTGAGACATCTGATGGAGCGGAATGGCTCTCTATCCTGTCGATCTAGGAGAAGCTCGGATGTTTCTGAAACTGCTGACAAGTCTACTGTTGTCGGATACCTTAGGTGCTGATACTACAGGTGGGAGTCATCTGCCGTAGAAGCTCGGATGGAGACTTTCCATCGGTGAAGTCCTGTAGGAGTCCGATTGCTAGAGAAGTCCGTCTGGGATTCGCCTGATGTGGAAGCTCGTCTGAAGATTATTCATCGGAGAAGTCCAATTTCATGAAGAATCTGACGGAGGGTCGGTCGGTGGTGGACTTCGGATGGTGTTGGGGAGGTTTGGCAGACATCGGAGGTGTTCAGTCGTTGTAGAAATCCAGCTGTCGGAGTTCGTCCGTCGTAGAAGCTCGTCCGATATCCATCCGCTATGGAAGTTCGGACGGAGTCTGGTTCTTGTAGAAGGCTGAAAGGAGACCACTTATTGTAGAAGCTCGGTCAAAGATCGATTGTCGTGGGAGCTCGGAGTAGCGACCTGGCCGGTGGGTCCTGTCCCATTGTAGAAGCTCGTCTGGGATCTGACTACGAAAAAGCTCGGCTGAAGTCTACCTATAATAGAAGTTTGAAAGAAATGTGTTTACAGTAGAGGCTCGAATGAAATTTACTTACAGTAGAGATCCAGGGTAGACTGCCCGCTGTAGGGGTTCGGAGTAGACCGCTCGTAGTAGAAGTTCGGCTCTCGTAGGAGCTCGGTTGGAATCCTGAAGGCGGTCGACCGTCGTAGAAACTTGGATGGAGTCTGATTACTGTAGAAATCTCGTTATCGAAGAAGCTCGGATATTGACGAAGTCCGAAAGGAGTTCGGAGAATAGTTGATCACTGTAGAAGGTCGGCTGATAGTGAGGCCTAGAGAGCCTTTGGAGCGGCCCAGTAGATGAATGGAGAAGCTCATTGTCGGAGAAGTCCGAAAGCTCGGACGGTCGAGGGTGTTCAGAGTGACGCCACACAAGGTCGGAAGCCGAAAAAGTCCTGGAAGGGTCGATATTTTACAAACTTCGGCCGGGGGGTATTTTATACCCAACAGATAGGATTTGGTTGGTTTTGATTTGAATTCACAATGGTTTGAATTTCAACTTGAAACCTTATCTTTTTCCTCCCACACATCGGCTTCTTCTGAAGGTGCCCATTGTGTGCAAGAAAAGAAAGTCTTCCCAATTGATTTTCATACATAATTTTCTCTGGTAAGTTGCTCTTTAAGTTAGATAAGGGTGAGAAAAAATTAGAGTCAAATTGAACTTTAAAATGGTTTGAATTACAACAAAATCTAGCCCTTATCCTGTCTTATCTGGTTTGTGCGACAATCATAAAAAGGTCATAATTTTGTGTGCCAAACTAAGAGAGCTTTTCATTATGAGATACCAAAGAGAAAGAGGGTCGAAAATCCTTCTTTGAGACATGAAGTTTGGTTGGGTTTCCTTCTTCTTTGGTGCGAACAAAAGAGGAGATCGATCTCCTCTCGAGTGAGTGACCTAGAACTATTCTAGGATTTTGGGTAAGAGAAAAATCACAGAGAAGAGAGTCTTTATCAGATTTTTCTCCACCATCTAGTATCTTTCTCTACTCTATCTTCGATATCAAAAAGGTCTGAGGTGATTGAAGAAAGAGATTAAATCAGATTTGCCATCAGAACCTAACAATACGAGCTAGCACTCCCGTGGAGGGCTGATTGGTCTGAGGACTTCGTGTGGACTATTCGTAGAGGTCGGACATTTGTACAGGTATGAGTGATCAGAGAAAACTTTTAGATTTATATTCTCAATTGTGAAGTTCGACTATCCATGCTTAGATATTAGGTTTGGAACCCTAGAAGTGGTAGATTAGATCTATCACTAATTGCTATTCTTGTTCAAATGCTTGTAATTTTAGATTCAGATTTTTATGCATATAAATTCATGTTATAAATCTAATTATAGAAGTTTTAAGGTCAGATCTTATACATGTATTTATAGATTAAATAGTTTAATCTAATGTTCTTCCATTAAAAAAATTTGAAATGCATACATGAAACCCTTGCAAAATCCTACAGTAGTATCAAAGCCAGATTTTTTATGACATGATTTTTTTTATATATATTTTGATTTTAATTATTTAGATAAGATCTAAATAGTTAATTTTGAATCTGAGTAGTATAGTAATCTGATTGGATAGATCCTCATAGCCGTCTAATCATAAGAGAAATTAAGATTTCACTATTCTATTTATCCATTCGATGGGATCTCCTATGGCATGTAGGGGTGTTGCGCGATCTTTTTCATGATGATGAATAATAAAAAAAAAATTAAAATTTTATTTTAGATCTGAAATAATGTATATTAGATATGAAATTAGAGTCTTGATCATTAGATGATTGATCGTAAAAATATTTTATAAAATTAAAAACTATTTTTCAAATACCAAACCCGAACCCATGTCAGTCTAAAACTTAATTGAGAATTAAGCGATCTAGATTTGAGAGTTAAAAATCTAAGGTATTAATTTCATAACTCATGGGTTAATGGGTTAGCTTGAGTCAAGTCCATTTAATTGGGTTAGACCTAGGGTTAGAAATCAATGATAATAGATCACGTTAGTAATTGATTAAATCTAATTAAAAGTTAATTCTGATTGGGTCAATTTCTTCTCTTGATCAATTTCAATAGATATAGTTGGTCAAGTCCATGTCTTTGATTAGACCAAAATGGACTTTGATCGTAGCTCCATAGTCAAATCTAATTTTATAAGTTGATCAAATTGAAAATGACTAACCAGTTGGTATCTAAGTTAAATATGGTAGCTTTGATCGGTGGTCAATAATTGGGAGCTACTCGTATAGACTGAGTCTATATCGAGTTAATGGCATATCCCTTCCATCGATCTCACTTACTTAATCAATATAGTGAATCATGTTTTGATTAGATCACTTAATGATTGAAGTTGACCTATGCTAACTAGAAAATCAGTATGACTGATTTAGGTGTCCCTAATTCAACTTGTCTTGAGTTCTCTTTATGACTTGGTGAAGTCAGTGGGAGGATTCATGACTGTTGGCTGGACCCATTTATATCTGATCTTTTCTAATCTGACTTGGTGAAGTCAGTGGGAGGATTAAAATTAACTGGTCAAGTCTCATCTTATCTCTCAATTCAACTAATTAAATCCTTTAAAATTGTTAGGTCTTCGAAATGAAATAGTTATGGTGATAACTAGATCATAGCCTCCCATTAAATTGGATGATAATGAATCCAACAGTTTAGATGATCATTGGAGGCGCCACACATCTGATGCTCATCTGACTATCGGAATTATCATTCATGATATATTGATTTAGTTGTGTCTTTCTAATGATGGTCAGGTTGGTCGAGCCACATGCAGACCTGGTCACTCATTTGTCAGATGCACTAAATTCTGCAATGTTAATGGTTGGACCTAATCAGAACTTTTAGTAAAGGTGCCACACGCTTGTTAAAGAGGTGTCTGGGGCAAAATTGAATGCTAGAAATTATTTGATGAAATAATTGGTTAAGAACCTATCCATGGGTGCACAAGGGTTGGTTGAGCCACACTCGGGCCCATGTGTAGTCCATGTAGATTCTAGTACCTACTAAGAAATTAGTGTAATTTCTCAAATTGAAGGTAGAGGCTATCAATTCGAATAAAATAGTGAAAGAATTTTTAGACCAAAAATCATGTCTTTAGACTTAATCAATTCATATACTAGTTAGAGTTTGGTTTTCTTTTTGCAGTTATGGCCACCACCTTGTCGCTTCAATCACTATTAGATAGTGATAAATTGATGAGATCAAATTTCGATAGCTGGTATCGAAAGCTCAAAATAGTCTTAAAGTATGAATGGATCTTGTATATATTGACAGATCCGGCACCCGAGGAGCCAGCTCCAAATGCACATAGCATAATCAGAGATACTTATCAGAAGTGGCTCAATGATCGAACTACGGTTTGTTGCATTATGCTGGTGGCAATGAATGATGAGTTCAGCCATCATTTCAAGAATGCTCAGTCACAGGACATGTTACAAATATTGAATGAATTTTTTGACACATCTGACGATGTTGAGAGGCACAAGACTAGTTGTACTATCTTCAACGCTCGAATGAGGAAAGGAGCGTTAGTCACCAATCATGTACTATACATGATCGAAATGATTGAGCACTTAAGCAAGCTTGGCTTTTTTCTACATAAGCAGTTAGAAAAAGATGCCATTCTGAACACTTTGCCCAAGTCCTACCTCCTTTTTCTTGCTTATTTTCGAATGACAAAGCTTGCGGTCAATTATCATGATTTGCTGGGATTGCTGCAGAACTTTGAGAAGGATCACCAGCTCCAAAAAGAGTCGGTGAATATTATGGGAGGGTCATCTTTTGGATGTCGACCCTTTAAGAAAGAGAAGAAGAACAAGAAGAACAAGAAAAGGATGCAAAATGCTAGGGCACCCAAACCTAGTTAGACCAAGAAACCCAAGTCCGATCAGAATCAGACGGAATACTTCTATAGCATTGGAAGAGAAATTATCCTCAGTACATTGCTTCCTTGGATCCGAACAGGTCAAGAAAGAAGCAAGTTATTGCTGGACAAGGTAATTATATGATAACACCTTATAATTTCTTAATTTATAATTCTACTACCTGGATATTAGATATCAGAAGTTCTTTTAATATTTATAATTCATTACAGGATCTGCAGATCAGTAGGAGATTTGAAGAAGATGAAAAATTTCTCAATGTTGGAGATGGAAGGCCAGTTTCAGTTCTAGCGTTAGAAATTATTAAGCTTATATTCAAGTCGAATATAATTGTTCTTAGTGAATGTCACTTTTGTCTTTCCTTTTTATTGAACATTATTTCTGTAGGCCTCTTGGCTATGGATGGTTATGAAATTTTAATAAAAAAAATAATTTTAATATCATTATGAATGGTATTAATGTGATGAATGGACAGCTGAACAATAGTATTTACATATTGTTACAATCTGTTAGTGTAATGTACATGTAGAGCAAATGTCCTAGAATTAATGATGTCTCCGATATCTATCTTTGGCACTATAGGTTAGGTCATGTTAACAAGAATAGAATAAATAGGTTGACACAAGAGAAAATCTTCAAAGTCAGTGATTGTGAATCACTTCCAACCTGTGAGTCCTGTCTTCTTGAGAAAATGACCAAGTCACCTTTTACTGAAAAAGGTGAGCGAGCTAGTGAAGTTCTAAGTCTGATACATACTGATATATGTAGACTGATGAACACTAGTGTCAGAGGAGGATATTATTATTTCATTAATTTTACAGATGACCTATCGAGGTATGGGCATATCTACTTAATGATGCATAAGTCAGAATCATTTGAAATGTTCAAACGATTTCGTAATGAAGTAGAAAAATAAACTGGGAAGAGCATTAAAATTCTTCAGTCTGATCGAGAAGAAGAATACCTCTTCAGTGAGTTTCTGACATACTTAGAAGAGAATGAGATTCTCTCATAATGGACTCCTCCTACAACACTACAGCATAATGATGTATCGGAAAGGAAGAATCGAATCCTGTTAGACATAGTTCGGTCCATGATGGATTTTGCAAATCTGTTCGATCTCTTTTTGGAGATATGTACTCGAGTTGGTTTGTTATATTTTAAATAAAGTTTCGAGTAAGTCTGTAAGTAAAACACTACATAAGATGTGGACAGGGCGTAAGCTAGCACTCTTTCATCTTAGAGTTTGGAGATGTTCAATTTATATTAAACATCTGAAAACTGACAAGCTTGGATCTAGATCTGATAAGTGTCTATTTGTAGGGTACCTAAAAGAGACCAAAGGGTATTACTTCTACCTTGCCGACGAACAGAAAGCATTTGTTAGTAATAGGACAGTCTTTCTAGAAAAAGAGTTTCTTAGAGAAGGAATTAATGCCTCAAAGATTGAACTTGATGAAGTTCGATCGATAGAAGAACTGACACAATCTAGTAAATCCATTGAGTTGGACTTGATTAGATCAAATTCGGAACCTATTGTAGAAAGATCTTTAAGGAGATCCGATAGAGTACCCCGTCAACCAGATAGATATTATGATTTTTTGATCCGAGATGATGATTTAGTTGAACTCGATGAGAACAATGAGGATCCGATCATCTATATAGATACGATGCAGAAGTCTGACTCCGATAAATGGCTGTAAGCCATAAAATCCAAAATGGAGTCCATGAAAGTCAACAATGTATGGACATTAATTTACCCACCTGAATGGGTAAAATCCATAGGGTGTAAGTAAGTCTTCAAAAGGAAGAGAGGCGCAGATAAGAAAGTGGAGATCCTATCTAGTTGTCAAGGATTATCGTTAGCATTATGGTATTGACTATGATGAGATATTTTTTCCTGTGGCAATACTCAAATCTATTCAGATCATGTTTGTGATAGCAGCACATTTGGACTATGAAATCTGGCAAATAGATATGAAAATAGTCTTTCTAAATGAAGAGCTAGAAGAAGAGGTGTATATGATACAACCTGAAGATTTTATATCCACAGATGAGTCAAAGATGTGCAAGCTTCAGAAGTCCATTTATGGACTTAAGCAGGCATCTCGAAGTTGGAATATGTATTTTGATAAAGTGATCAAAATATATAGCTTCATTGAGAATGGAGAGGAACCCTGCATATACAAGTAGGTTAATAACTCGATAATAGTATTTCTTATTTTGTATGTGGATGATATTCTCTTAATCTAGAATGACATCCCTGTATTATAAGGAATAAAAGTTTGGTTTTCATCTCAGTTCTCCATGAAAGATTTGGAAGAAGCATCCTTCATCTTCGAGATGAAGATCTATAGAGATAGATCTAAAAGGTTGCTTGGATTATCTCAATCAACATACATTGATACTGTACTGAAAAGCTTCAGTATGAAGAATTTCAAGAAAGACTATCTTCCGATAGACCAAAGAATTTCTCTCTCGAAGAGTGATTATCCGACAACTCCTTAAGAGAGAGAGCATATGAGTAAAATTCTATATGCTTCGACAGTGAGATCTATTATGTACATCATGACATATACATGATCGAACGTGGCATACTCACTAGGGGTAGTGAGTAGATACCAGTCCGATCCAGGTGAGAACCACTAGAAGGTCGTAAAGATCATCTTTAAGTATTTGAGAAATACTAAAGATCAGTGATTTATCTATGAAGAATCCAACTTAAAACTTGTGGGGTTTACAGACTTCAATTTTCAGTCGGATCATGACGACAGCAAGAGCATGTCAGGATATATTTATATCCTGAATAGTGGAGTAATCTACTGGAAGAGTTCTAAGCAGCACACTATGGCCGACTCTACTTACGAGGTATCCGATGCTGTGAAGGAAGCTGTTTAGTTACAAAAATTTATCAATGAGCTCGAAGTGACACCCTCCTTTGATGGCCCCATCCTGTTGTACTGTGATAGCACTGCCACCACTGCTCAAGCAAAAGAATCGAAGTCACATCAACGGACCAAGCACATTTTGTGTCGCTACCATCTGATCCGAAAAATCATGGATCAAGGTGACATCGACCTTCAGAAGATCGATGGAAAGAAGAACCTGATCGACCCATTAACTAAAGCCCTTGCGGTGAAGGAGTTTGAAGATCATAAAATGAAGATGGATATATGATACTGTACCGATTGACTTTAGTACAAGTGGGAGTTGTTAAGAAATATGTTCCAAATTCAATCGTTAGCCTATTGATGATTGTGCTATTTGATGTAATTGTATATGAATTAATTAATAAAATATTTATTTGATATTTTTCATCATAAGCTTGTACATCTTCTATATCGAACTTCTGTGTTATGATAAAAGTCCTTAGGACTATTTTAAATCGATAAAGGAGGATTTATCATTTAGTCCTTAAATGAGTTTTTGATCAAATGATATGCTATTACTAGGACCATAGACATATCAAGTGTAGGTCGTTGTATGCCATATAAATTAGTTGTCCTCTTAACCAAGGAGCGTGGAGATGCTGATATGGCATGTAGGTGAAATGTAAGAGTATATTTCACTGAACATGACCAACTTCAGAGTACTCTGTTGTCAAGAGTCACTCCGAAGGGATATAGGTATAAGTATCCCTCCGATCTGAGATCACCATGGTGACTTGTAAGTAACTCACTGTGCTTTGGTATTGGACTATCTGAATTTCTAATTCAAGATCAGAAAATTTTTGGGCACAGACAAGTACTTGTAAAGTCAGTGCGTGAGTCAAGATAGAATTGACCACTCCAAGAGATTGGAGAGAATACTTTATATTTCAATTTAGTAAGACCTTGGTCAGGGCAATCCATATGAGGAGTCACAAGATTTATCAGGTTGAGACACATAATAGATGTACTATTAAGAGTTAATAGTTTAAACTCTAAATCATCCTAGCATCAAAGATCAAAAAGATGAATTATATGATAACTATATCCAAATAGATTCTTGAGTATTGCTTTGCATACATTTGGCCTATTCAGATGTCCGGTACCATTGCTAGATGGTTACTCCGATTAGTACATAATTCAGTTCTTATGCTACCGGCTTAGGTTCGAACCTATGGAGTCACACACATTAAAAGTTTCTCTCTGATCACATGGTTAATCTAAAGAGTCCCAGTGGATGGAGACTCTATTGAAGAGTCCCACTAGATGAAGATCTAGAGAAGTGATACGATCACAATGTTGTCGTTAGGACACTGTGATTATTAATCAAATTTTGATTTTAATAAAAATTATCACCTTATCTTGTTATAGATGTTGTCCTTAAATTGATTTAAGATGAATATGCATAACCAACTTCAAACAAGAGATTCTATGCAATTAAATTAGATGCATGAAATTAATCAAACTTGAAAGCTTACCTTGTCTCCAGCAATCACCAAAAGTAAATCTAAGATGATGAATGCTTCTAAATAATTAAAATTTTATTTTTATCATGTGATTTTTATTACGTTTATGTGGATGAATTTTAGGTTAATTTGAAAAAAATAGTAATTAATACTAAAAAAAAAGTTAGGATTAGGGTTAGGATTGATCTTACCAAGCAAAAGTGGAAGCTTTCTATCTCTTTTTTTTTTTAATTTTTTTTTCTATAAAAAGAAAAAAATAATCAAAAAAGTTAGTAAGCTATATTCATAAAAAAATTAAAGAAATCAAACATTAAAATTGATGTCTTCTCCGACAACGGTGTCAAAAATTTGATAGGATCAGGATGCTGTCGTTAGGACACTATGATTATCAATCAAATTTTGACTTCAATAAAAATTAAAAATATATAGAAAGTAGTGAGTCAGGTTGAATCCATAGAGAAGGCAAAATTTTGATTTAAAATCTTTAATTTTGCAATAAGAAAATAAAATTTTGAAGAATACAATTTTATGTCGGAAAATAAAAACTAAAAGTATGAAAAATAAATCAGGTACTAAGATCTACTATTTAGATTCTAATTTCTACTTATTATAAAAATAAATAATAAAAAATTAAAATATATAAAATAAATTGATACTAAGATCTACTAACTAGACCCTAGCATTTACTTGCAAAAAAATAAAAGATAGAAATTTAAAGTGCAAGAAAATAAATTTTATATTAATTAAAATTAAAATTTAAATACAAAAAATTTAAAAAAATAATAAAATAAAATAAAATAAAAATAAAATTATAACAAGAATCTGAAGTTGATCAGCTCAGTCTCGTCGGAAAGATAGTTGATGATCTCTCTATCTTCCGTCGTACTTCGTAGAACGAACCGACTTTTCTCCTTCTCCTTGGATCTCTAAAGTTATATAATATTTTTTTTTAATTTTTTCTTAACTTTCTATTGATTTTTTCTTCTCTCTAGATTTATTCCTAGACCTCCTATTTATAGATAAATTTTTCATATTTTTTTGTTAGGAAAAGGAGTCCTAAAATCTTTAGAAAACGTATTAAATACTTCTTGACCGTCGGATGGAGCTTGGACCACCTAGATCTATCCAAAATCCACTGTTTTATTCCTCATCAAAGTCGGATTCAATAATAGCCATCCGATCATGCTTCAGATGAGATCTGGCCCATCGAATTGTGCAAAAGATTTTTTTAACACAATTGGGAGCATCCTCAACCGTCCGATCGCATGATAGATCACTTCTAGGCTGTCGGATTATGCAGAAGAGTCCTATTCAAAGTCGACAACATGTTTGGACCATTGGATCTGATGATGGATACATTTTTGACTATTAGATCATGCACAAATCCCTCTTATAAACTGGCAATGGATGCTGACTGTCGAATCTGGGTCGAGATGAATGTCAGCCATTGGATCGCATCCAGAATCCTTCTCTCGCTGTGAGTCGTGTCTGTAGACCGTGAAACTATTTTCATAGACCGCGCCCTGGCTCTGTGGATCGAGTGACCGGTCTACCATGTATCGGAGGTAATATTTTTTATTTTTTAGGATATTTTGCCTCGATTTTTACTCCTATTTTTGCTTGAAAAATAGGAAAATATGTATTTAATTCTTCAAAAATTCTTCATTATTTTGATGCTTAAATTACTCCATTAAATTAACATCTATTTTTCATAAATACTTTCTAATTTCATATTTTTTTTTAAAATTATTTATTTTTACAAAAAAATCTAATTTATTCATAAAATTAAGTTTTTTAGAAGATGTTAGCATCATAAATTATCAAAAATATCTTCAATAATTATAAAAATATATCATTTATCACACTCCCTAACTTAAACTTTGTTCGTCCTTGAGTAAAGAAAGAATTTAGAATTAAGTACCATTTAACTTAAAATTTTGAATTTCACCAAATAATTTTCAAAAAGCTATTGATATTTAGTAGAGCATGAGTGAGGTATGTCATTGGAGTATTAATACTAATCAATGTGGGAGTTAAATCAAGAATATTAAACCTTTTCTAAACTTTTCTAAATTATCCCTACCTTTATCTTCCAAATTATTAACCTTCATATGGACAAGTATATTGTTACTTCCGTCTTTCATTTATTGATTGATTTTTTTCTCTCTCTCTCTCTTTTTTTTTTTAACGTTGTACTGTTATTGAGTGTCTTAACCCTTTAAGCTTTCTGTTTGACCTATGTAGCGAGTTTTCAACCAATGACTCCCAAACCAGATCGCTTTAGGGTACTAGGTATAGAATACTTCTCGAACCTACTTACTCGAATCAAACAGGCTATGAGTTAAAACTAGCTTTACAACAAAGCTTCTTTGCCCTCCATACCTTTTGATGTGAAACTCAATGCTTGCTTAGGCAAAGAGGCCCGATTACTCAGCATGAGGTACTTAAAAACTCTTATATATATATATATATATATATATATATATATATATATATATATATATATATATATATATATATATATATATATATATATATATATATATATATATATATATATATATATATATATATATAGTTACCCTACAAAAGTCCACAAGAAGTTAACTCTTCTTTGATGTTGGTAGAAAAATTTAGAAATGCTCAAAGAAAACTATTTAATTTCTAAACTTAACTTTTTATTGAGTTTTCTTAATACTTGATCCTCAATATCTCACAAACTCTCTAGTCTGTGCATCAATTTTTTTTAAAAATATTTGGTTTAACTTGATTCTTAAGTATAATCAGGTACTTAAATACTAAATACTAACTTACTTGAGAACTTTAAAAATTTAAAAATTTTTATTATTCATAATCACAGTGTCCTAACGACAACATCGTGATCATATCAATTTTTGATCTACTTGCAATAAAATAAATAATAAAAATTTAAAGTATATAAAATAAATTGACACTAAGATCTACTAACTAGATCCTAGCATCTACTTACAAAAAAATAAAAGACAAGAATTTAAAGTGCAAGAAAATAAATTTTACATTAATTAAAATTAAAATTCAAGTATAAAAAATTTAAAAAGAATAATAAAATAAAATAAAATAAAAATAAAACTATAATAAAGATCTGAAGTTGATCAGCTCAGCCTCATTAGAAAGATGGTTGATGACCTCTCCATCTTCCATCGTACTCCGTAGAATGAACTGACTTTTCTCCTTCTTCTCCTTGGATCTCTAAAGCTATATAATATTTTTCTCTAATTTTTTCTTAACCTTCTACTAATTTTTTCTTCTCTTTAGACTTCTTTTCAGACCCTCTATTTATAGATAAATTTTACATATTTTTTTGGTAAGAAAAGGAGTCCTAAAATCCTTAGAAAATGTATTAAACACTTAAAAATTTTTTTGGCCATCGGATGGAGCTTGGACCATCCAGATCTGTCCAAAATCCACTATTTTAATCCTCATCAAAGTTGGATTCAATAATAGCCATCCGATCATGCTTCGAATGAGATCTGAGCCATCAGATCGTGCAAAAGGTTTCCTTAACACAATCGGGAGCATCCTCAGCCGTCCGATCATGTGATAGATTACTTCTGGGCCGTCGGATCGTGTAGAAGAGTCCTATTCAAAGTCAGCAATACGTCTGGACCATTGGATCTGATGATGAATAGATTTTTGACTGTTAGATCGTGCAAAAACCCCTCTTATAAATCGATAATGAATGCTGACTGTCAGATCTGGGTCGGGATGAATGTCAACTATTGGATCGCACCTAGAATCCTTCTCTCGCTGTGAGCCGCACTTGTGGACTGTGAAACTATTCTCGTGGACCACATCCTAGCTCTGTGAATCGAGCGACTGGTCCACCGTGCATTGGAGGTAATATTTTTTATTTTTTAGGATATTTTAGCTTGATTTTTGCTCTAATTTTTGCCTAAAAATAAAAAAATATGTATTAAATTCCATAAATTTTTTTTATTATTTTGATACTTAAATTATTCAATTAAATTAACATCTATTCTTCATAAATACTTTTTAATTTTATTTTTTTTAAATTATTTATTTTTATAAAAAAATCTAATTTATTTATGAAATTAGATTTTTTAGAAGATGTTAGCACCATAAATTATCAAAAATACCTTTAATAAATGCAAAAATATATCATTTATCATACCCTCTAACTTAAACTTTGCTCATCCTCTAGTAAAGAAAGAATTTAGAATTAAGTATCGTTTAACTTAAAATTTTAAATTTCACCAAATAATTTTGAAAAAGCTATTGATATTCAGTAGAGTGTGAGTGAGGTATGTCATTGGAGTATTAATACTAATCAATATGAGAGTTAAACCAATAATATTAAACTTTTTTGAATTTTTTTAAATTATCCCTATCTTTATCTTTCAAATTATTAACCTTCATATGGATAAATATATTGTTACTTCCATCCTTCATTTATTGATTGATTTTTTTTTTCTCTCTTTTTTTTTTCAACGTTGTACTGCTATTGAGTCTCTTAACCCCTTAAGCTTTCTGTTTGACCCATGTAGTGAATTTTCAGCCAATGACTCTCAAATCTGACGGCTTTAGGGCACTAGATATAGAATACTTCTCGAACCTACTTGCTCGAATCAAACAGGCTACAAGTTAAAACTAGCCTTACAGCAAAGTTTTTTTGCCCTCCATATCTTTTGATGTGAAACTCAATGCTTGCTTAGGCAAAGAGGCCCGGTTACTCAGTATGAGGTACTTAAAAATTTATATATATATATATATGTATAAAGAAATGTATAGTTACCCTACACAAGTCCATAAGAAGTTAACTCTTCTTTGATGCTGGTAGAAAAATTTAGAAATGCTAAAAAAAAACTATTTAAGTTCTAAACTTACCTCTTTATTAAGTTTTCTTAATACTTGATCCCTTAATATCTCACAAACTCTCTGATCTGTGCATCAATTTTTTTTAAAAATATTTGGTTTAACTTGATTCTTAAGTATAATCAGGTACTTAAATACTAAATACTAACTTACTTGAGAACTTTAAAAATTTAAAAATTTTTATTATTCTCCTCCAACTTAATCGATATTGTCCTCAATGGAGTAGAAAAAATGAAGGGTGCATATAAAGAGAAAGAAAAAGAGAGATATTACCTGATCTATAAGTCTTTTCAAAATTGGTTCTCTCCCCAACTTAGCCAAGATTATCTTCAGATCCCTACAAAAGATAATAAGTAAGACTCGATTAATCTAAACAAAATGCAAAAGAAAGCAAAAATAAAAACTAAAACTAAAAACTGGGTTGCCTCTCAAGAAGCGCTAAGTTTACCATCTTCGGTCAGACCATACCGATTCTTACCTATCCCGTGTCAAATATTAGACTGACAAATTTTAATGGTTTTGGATTGCCAATCTTATGAAGATGGTCTATGATAAATTTTAATATTTTATTACCAATCTTCAAAAAGTATTTCACATCTCCATTCTTAATTTTAGAAAAATAATTCACAAACCCATTCACAGACCCTCGTTTGTTGAGAATTTCTCCTATTTGTTCTTCTATAATGCTCGTAAATTAAGTTTTTGGGTTAGGAGTTGAGTTTGAAGTAATGGATACCGAAAGGATGTCATTTGATTCTAAATATGTATACTTAGGTGTGATCAAAGATGACTTCAATTTTGGAGGAGGTGGTAATTCTAAAGTAGAAGAATCGACCTTTAGGGCTGAAGAAAATAAAATTCTTGATTTATATATTTCGGATAACTCATCCACTCTTTTCTCTTTATCACTTAGATTAATAATAATTTTGGACTCAGATTCTTGTATTGGGTTGGTCTCAGTACTAATCTCCTCTTCTAAATTCATACTTTGGCCAGCATCAGTACTAGCCTCACTCATCTGGACTTGATATGGATCCTTAAGAATCTTATTACTTTTAAGCTCAAAGATTACTTTGTCATTTTCAAATTGAGGATTCTTAGGTGGGACATTGGATTGTTGACTAGGTTCAGGTGGTTGGTGGGTGGTTGGGTTATTTTCAAAATTCGATATTTGTTGGCTCGATAATTGATCTAGTTCTCTCCTCATAGAAGATTCAACTAATTGACTTATTTGTACTTCTAACCTGATGAGAGATTGCTATTGGGTCATAATCATTTGTTGGAGTTGATTGAATCTATTATCGGCTAGATTAGTCTGTTGAGGAGGTGGGCATGACGGTTTATTGTAATAGGATGGTTGAGTAGACTGACTAGGCTGACCTCTATTATAAGCATAATTTTGGTATTGGGGCCTATTTTGAAAGTTTTGCATAGAAGAAATTTGGATCTGGATCTGAGTCTGTTAGGGTCTCCAAGAAAAATTAGGGTGGTTCCTCCAATCTTGATTATATGCATTTAAGAATGGGTCATTGACAGGATTGGAGTAACCTTGGGCAGCTTGAACTTGTTCTTGGATGAAAGATGGAAACTATGCAGTTGTGGGACATTCATTCACATGATGGGCTGGACTAGCACAGATAGAACAAATCTCCTGATAATTGGGAGGTAGTGTATATTGCATAGGAGATTGTAGACCTAGGGCTAAGCATTTATCTATAAGAAGGTCGACTTTATCTAATTTTTGGGCTATTAGGTTCAAATCAATCTTAGAACTAGAATCTGAATGTTTGATTCCATAGAATGATGAAAATATTGATGGGTTATAGGTGGAAGGAATAAAATATTCCTTCATCTGCTTAGGTGGTTCTCAGGATTTTCAGTTAGTTGATTATCAGGTGTAACATGGATCAACCGTTCAACTTCAGGATTGGATTCAACTAGATCAGGATAAAAAATTATACCGTGCATGTACCAGTGTAAACCCTAGTATGTGTGGTTTAGATTTTTTTTTTTTAAGAAGAAGGATAAAGAGAAAGGAAGAGAAAGAAAGAGAGAAGTTTTAAAGGTGAGATTCTTAAGAAAACCTTAAACCTAAAGACAAAAGATGAGAAGAATTAGTTGTGGTTAAGTGTTAATTGCAATCAAGTTAGTAAACAGTTAAACCTAGACACCTATGAATTTCTTAGACCTAACAGTTTGATGTAGAGTAGCTTAGCCTAGATACAAATTGGGTTTGTTCTCACTTCTTTCAACTAGCCAGGTAAGAGATAGGGTCGTGGGGGTCCCCCTGTTGCTTGCCTTAGACACCACTTGGATTGATCAGGTAAGCTAATTTTATCAATTAAATAACCACGAATCCATTTAGGCCGAGCCTTTGTAACCTCTTATCTTAGACACCAGTTTTAGGGGTGAGTCTGAACTTACTTTATACTTAACTTCACCACAATACTCAAACTGAACTCAATTGATCTTAGGGATCAACGTCTACTTAATTTTAGTTAGGTTTGGGTTAATGTGGGATGCTGGTTGGTTATTTTTGGGCTAAAAAAGGGTGATGAAATTTTTACCTTATCTTGTTATGGGTGTTGTCCTTAAATTGATTTGAGATGAATATGCACAACCAATTTCAAACAAGGAGTTCTATGCAACTAAATTAGATGCATGAAATTAATCAAACTTGGAAGCTTACCTTGTCTCCAGCGATCACCAAAAGTAAATCTTAGATGATGAATACTTTTAAATAATTAAATTTTTATTCTTGTCATGTGATTTTTAGTAGATTTATGTGGGTGAATTTTAGGTTAATTTGAAAAAAAATAGTAATTAATACTAAAAAAAAAGTTAGGATTAGGGTTAGGATTGATCTCACCAAGCAAAAGTGGAAGCTTTCTATCTCTTTTTTTTTTTAAATTTTTTTCTATAAAAAGAAAAAAAAATAATTAAAAAAATTAATAAATTATATTTATAAAAAAATTAAAAAAAATTAAATATTAAAATTGGTACCTTTCCTGGCAACAGCTTCAAAAATTGATACGATCGCGATGTTGGCAAAGAGGAGACCGATCTTCTCTCGAGTGAGCGAACTAGAACTGTTCTAGGATTTTGGGTGAGACAAAAATCACGAAGAAGAGAGTCTTCATCAAATTTTTCTCTACTATCCAGCATCTTTCTCTACTCTATCTTCAACATCGAAAAGGTCCAAGGTGATCGAAGGAAGAGATCAAATCAGATTTGCCATTAGAAGCCGACTGCACGAGCTAGCACTTCTGCAGAGGACTGATCGATCAGAGGACTTCGTGTAGACCATCCGTAGCGGTCGAATGTTTGTGCGGCTATAAGCAACCAGAGAGGACTTCTAGATCTACATTTTTAATTATGAAGTTCGACTATCGATGCTCAGGTATTGGGTTTGGAACCTTAGAAGTGGTAGATTAGATCTATCACTAATTGCTGTTCTTGTTCAAACACTTGTAATTTTAGATTCAGATTTTTATACACATAAATTCATGTTATAAATTCAATTGTAAGAGTTTTAAGATCAGATCTTATGCATGTATTTATAGATTAAATAGTTTAATCTAATATTTTTCTATTAAAAAATTTTGAAATGCATGCATGAAACCCCTACAAGATCCTATAATATATACTTTCTAAGTGTAATTAACTTTGGTTACATAATTGATATTGTCTCTTTGGAAATTTGATGAGTTTTTATATTTAAGATTTTTATTTTATGTAGGTTACAAATAAATCAAAGTTAAAGGATGACATCAGTGAGGAAGAGAAAGAGGTCGAGAGAGGTGAGGGCAGCGATAAGGGAGAGGAGAGAAGTGATAAGGGCCCTCTAATTAATTGTCGCTATTATATTACATCATATCACCTTTTCATAATGAAAGTTAAAAAAAAAAGAGCCAACACCACTGGAGCCGTATGGGCAAGACTCCATTTCATGCATTGCTTGACATACCCTCTATCAAATAAGAGAAAGCAATTATTGATAATCTACTTGCAGCGTATGATACAGATTCTGGTTATTTTAGAATAGGTAGTTACTTGCTGAGATAGAGTGCGAGGGATGTTAGCTTGATTTTGGATGTCCCGATGTATGGCATCCATGTCAGTGTCAAAGTGGGTGCTTGAAAAAAGATTGATATAGTTAGGAAGTACTTTAACCAGAGGATACATAGCAATGAGATATTTAAGCGAAAAAGATTGGAGGACCTTATACTATCCTTGGTAGAGAGAGAAGGGATGGAGGGCTTTGAAGATTTTATCCACCTCATGTGTTTACACATCATCGAAATATTTTTATTCCTGATAAATAACATGAAAGTTGCTAGATGGATCTTTAGGTAGATATTCTAATTTTTATAATTTTTATTTATTTATAAACTTATATATTAGAAATACTTACAATCTTGTTTATTATATAGATATGTGGAGAATCTCTCTTCACTTTCTAACTTTGCATGGGGTCACACCGTATATGATTTCATGCATAGCATTATCAAAGAGAAAGTCTTATTGGTACAAAAATAAAATACAGGTGAAAAGATAAATGTTGGGTACTTAAGGGATTGTGTAACCACTCTTAGTATAAGTGCCCATCACCTCCATGATGCTTTTTATAATTTTGCATATATTTTGCTGCAACATAGTTTTTATTTTTCATATGTTGTAGGTGTGGTTATATGAGGATATGGGTTTGGTTGATCGTGCCCATTATGAATTTTTTCTCCATATTTTGAACTATAGTATAAAGAGATTTTCAATTTGGGGGAAGCTACAATCTAGGATTGCTAAAGTACCATCCAAAAATATAAGTATTTTTAAGTTCAAAAATATATATTTTTTTAGAATAGAGGATATGTGCTTTCATTTCACAGGATTGGTAAAATTCATATATTTTTAATCTTAAAATTTATGTGCAATGGATTATTTATTCTAATATTTAATTTTGCAGATGCAACCCTTTATGGAGGAAGAGGAAGAGAAGTGGCTCTTCCAACCAAGTGAAGGACAGTGCTCACACACCGATGCTATTGCCAAGATGAGAAGTCAGCTGTCCAAGAAGATAAAATCTGAGATGAAGATGAGAGAAGAGAAAATAAAAGAGAAGAGAGTGGATATGGGGAGAGAGTTAAGAAAAATGAAAGAGATCATCTCACACTATAAGAGAAAGCATCGAAAATTGAGATGGATAATTTATGGACTAAGAAAGGAAAACAAAATTTTAAAGTAGAGATTTATGTCTCCAAAGGATGTGGAAGAAGCTGAGATTGGAGATGATGGAGCTCCATCCAAATTTTTTAATGATTATTTTGATCTTCTTTCAACAGATGCTGAAATTGTGGAGAAAGAGGAATATGAACAGAAAGAAGAGGGTGGTGCTAGAAAGAGGAGGGGTGTATGTGGATTAATAAAAAAAATTAAATTCAATAGTTAGGATGGTGAAGAGTATGGATCATAGAGAGAAATCTGTAAAGATAAAGAGCCCTTATGTAATCCTACCTACCCGTCGATCAATGAAAAATAAAATAGTTGAACAAGCCTACATGCTAGACACTCTACCCCCCACTATTGTATCTATCATTGATGTGATAGCGTGACTACTCAATTTCATCTGGTACACAAATAACTATACTCCTATTTTTTTGAATGTATATAATGTTACCTATAAACTTAATTTTACTTTTGATGATATTCAGGTGTACCATAAGAAATGACTGGATTATCCAGGGTCAAAATATATTACAAAGGAAGAGAGGGAGACAATAGCAAGATATCTCCCATTGATCATGGACTGGTAATATATTTTTAGTTATACTTAAAATGTCATCTGTTATATGTTTTTACCTTTTTTTATACTGTCTTCAATATTGATTACACAGTGCTAATCTATGGTTACATAAGTTTTTTATGTGGTTACAGAATAGTAGTTTGGTCCAATGAAAGTAGCCTTGTTTTACGAACGTAAGTTCATGAGCTACTATTCAACCAGATATTGGAAGATGATATAAGTTGATATATAAAAATTATTTAGGATAAAAATGATTGACAAACATTTTTAAATGCTTGGAACTGATATGTAGGTTATCGATGCATTCATGGCACTCTTTCCGGAGTGCTAGAAATTTGAACCAAATAAGTATCTTCCTTGTGTATTCATCAGGCCGTGGCTGTTGGTGAGTTTTTGGTTGGAGTTTCTTTACTTTAAAATCATCTTGTATGTTATTATTGATCTTATATTTTTGATATTTCCTATAGCAACATGCACAACAAAGAATCTGAGAATTTTTGGATGATGAGATTTTCTATTCGAAATTAATGTGACAAAATTGGCCTTCATGCCCTTATGCACAAACAGCTACTGGCACCTACCAGTGATGGATATAGAGGAGAAATGTTTTAAGCATTCTCCTCTCTCTTTCCATCCACCTATTATCTTGATGCACTTAATTTGGTATGCTTTCTTAACCCTATACATATTGCCATGGTATAAATCACTGAAAATTACTGATTAATTATAACAGAAAAATTGGATTTGTCAATATTTGGCTAAGCATCATAATATGCCCCAAGCTTCAGATTGGCCTCTCTGACAAATTAATAATTATCCTCAGTAAGACTCTACATGGATATCAGTTTAATATTAAACAAGCTTATATGTACTTGTCATAAATTTTAATTTTGTATTCAATCACTATTTTAATTTTAGGAGCATTAATTATGGAGTTTTTGTGATACGCTATATGAAACCATTACAACATGGGGTACAATTGGACTTAGGACCGAGTGATATTATAAGGCTACGAGTTGAATATAGTGCACTCCTTATTCATGAAGGTTCAAAAAGAGAGATTGTGTGAGAAAAAAATGGATGGAGGGCATGCAGCTGAAATAGATACTAAAGTACAGTTTTTAAGTGATAGTAAGTATGTTTATCAGATTCATGTGTTTAGTTATACATATATTTGGTCCGATTATATGTTTTCATTGTTTAGTTATATGATTGTGTTTATACATATATTGCAGCACAAAAAGGAAGATTGAGTCAACGACAGTGGAAGAAAAGCTTGTCAATGATGAAAAGTAGTTTGAGAAGTCTGCTACAGATAAAGTGAAGAAAGAGAGTGAAGCTGCTAATTAACATGGAGAGGGTGAGGAAACTGCAGCTAATGGGGATAGGGCTAGTACCATGGGGGATCAATTGTGTAATTATGGATGGACAAACTTAATGTAACTTTTACTTGTAGATGAACAATTGAGATACACTATGTAACTAATATTTATTTTTAATTATAGATTATTTTTAAATTGATTTATTAAAAGTTGTTCAGCTTACACAGATTTATGTTAAGATAGTTTTTATAGTTATATAATTTTGATAATTGGTTACGCAGGTTCATGTTTAGGTTACACATATTTGTGTTTAAATTATACAAGTTTATATTCAGGTTACATAGGTTACACAGGTCCCTGTTTAGGTTACGCAGGTTTATGCTCAGGTTACACAATTGGATCGAGTCAGCTTGGATTTGATCCAAGTTAGCTTGGCTTCATGCCAGGCCAATGTGTCAGTTGCTCTTTATGCCAGAGTCGGTGGTCTGGTTATTCAGTTTTAATTTCTGATGACACAATATAATTTTTGATTATATGGATATATAGTTTGGTTATACGAACCCAGTTCACTTGCAGGTCTAATTTTTAGATTTTCATCTTTGGTTGCATAGTAGCTGACTATTATTCAAGCTATTTACATATATAATTTATCTATAGGTTCAATAAACTACTACAATCCATCGACAAAAGTGAATAAAGCACAAAAATATCAATAAACCATATGCAATTTGATTATGTTTGGATGAAAGGCTAAAAATTTGCAGTCTCAACAAAACAATTGTATATATACTGTATTTTTTTCATAAACATGTGAGTCTCAACAGAACATTTGCACTCAGGCTTCAAGAATCAAGAAGGTAGCAAAAATATGGATTCTTGATACATTGAAATCTTTCTTTGTTTGGACAATTGTTGAGCTACATCCAAAAGAGTATAAATCTGAAGCAAATAAAAAATAATCAATTGGCTTCATAAAAAACTAACTTCTATAACTTCATCTTCTCTATACATATGAGTCTCAATAGAACATGTACATACAGGCTTCAAGAATCAAAAAGACAGCAAAAATATAGATTCTTGATACATTGAAGCCCTTCTTTGTTTGGATAACTGTTGAGCTACATTCAAAAGAAGGTAAACCTGAAACAAATAAAAGATAATCAATTAGCTTCATGAAAAACTAACTTTTATAACTTCATCTTCCCTGTACATATGAGTCTCAATAGAATATATGCATACAGGCTTCAAGATATACTTATTCTTCAGCTATTGGGGCATTGCATGTCTTTCGATTGTGCCCAATATTATAACATCTTCCATATTTAAGCGGATGGGCTTCCTCTGGTTGGGATTCAATGCACTTCTTTTTAGGCCTTTCTGCCTTTGATTTGGTTATAGGTGGTTTTATAATCAGATCCTAACGCTTTACTCCTGTAGGTTTAGAAACGTCCGCAATGGGAAAGATGACATGCTCATACATTTTTCGGTAAGCATCCACTGTGAAAAATTTAGATACATATGTATACACTGACTCATGCTTCCTAATTATCGTTGCACATGCATGTGAGCAAGAATGACCATAGACCTGCCAATACCTGCATGAACAAGTATGGATATTTAGATTAACTTTGTATAGGCAATCCACGACTACTTCAAACCGCTCACCATTCGAATATCACACTGTAAGACCCCTTCCATCTTCAATGTTCATATTGATCAGCTCCTTAATCTTAGGAACCGGATATGTCTGCCATTTATGGGAGCGGTCGCGTCTCTCATGCATCAACTCCATCATTTTATACCAGAGCATGTCTACCATAGGAGTTATTGGAAGCTGTCATGCCTCTTTCGTCCAATTGTTAACTGACTCCACAACATTAGAGTACATCTCTCCATATCTCTCTCCCTTAAATAGAGCATTTGGCCAGTGATCAATATCTGAGCCACGTTCCATCCATTCACATGCCTTCGGTGAAATCTCTTTTATATCACTAATATAATTAATGAATTATGATTTCTGTAGTGCATAAGCTGCACTATCAAGTAGGCTCAACATCTTTTCTTTTTGTGCTGCTGATAACCCATCGAGCTTTTTTTTGAAATTCTCTTTTAGATGCCGCAAACAATAACCATGGATAGCATCAGGAAATGAAGTCCTCACACCCTTTATCAAGCCTTTTGCTCTATCTGAAATAAAATATAATTGATGATAGTAAGAATCTTCATTGTTATAAATTATGTCATGGAGTTTCTCATAAAATCAAACCCATTTGGCATCATTCTCTGCACTAACAATAACAAAAGCCAGTGAAAACATCCCATTCTCAACATCAAGTGCCACTACTGAGAGCATTATACCACGATATCTATTAAGGATATGGGTTCTATCCATGAATAATAAAGGACGGCATCCACTCTTGAATCTAAATAAACATGTATGAAAATATATAAACACCCTCAAAATATCCATCTGGATATTCAAGTACAAAAAAACTTTTTGGATTAATCTCAGCCACTGCTTCACCATACTATCGCAAAAGATCAAATAATGCATAATCTTTACCATGTAATGCAATTTAGCAACCTCTTAACTGAGTCAAGCTTGCCTGTAAGGAAGATGAATGCCAAAATCTTTTTGAATATCCTTCTTGATATCAATTGATCTATACAATAGTCTGTCTCTAACTTTCTAAAGCACTATATCGGCAACCCATGTTTTTGATGTCTTTGGATGTTCGTCCCTCCCAATGCCACTGCCGCAAGTATGTGTGTTATTGAAGGTTTTGATTTTGAAAGTCTCCTGCTGCCCAACCCTTATGCATGTAGTCGCCATGGACAACTTTCATTAATGCATTTGATAGTAACTCTTAATTTATCATTTTTGATAAATTGATAATCTTTGTTACGGGCGATTGAATAATTTCTTGGTGCCTGTGAGAGCCATACTCCCGACATCTTATGGACCAATTATGCTATCAAAAACATAAAATAATTACAGTAGGCAAGAACTTTGAGTGAATCAATTAATAATGAAATAATTTAAAGAAGAAATTTTATCCCAAATCAATTAGGTGAGTAGATTTTGATCCATTATTAAGGTTGGTCTCCATATTGATCTCTATTGACAGAGACTTCAGTGCAATGTGAAAATCAAACATACATTGAATAACCTCATCATTCTTAAGTTTAAACATAAAGTTTTCTAGGATGGAAAGCTGATATTTCAGTATCAGAATGTCTTTATCTGTGCCCCACCTACTGCATATCCCATCTACAATTTCATCCAACATACTCTCTTAGTTCATCCTCAATATGTTTCCTTCTTGCCCGTATTTTGTCACCACCATATGATAATTCATCTACAATTACTTGTTTTATGAGTAATATATAGTATAACATATTGATAAAGAGAATATAAAATAGATATCAGTAATCTATCTACATATGAAGCTATTAAATAATATAATAAATAAATACTTAAAAAAATATTTAACTATTCACTTGTATAATAAATGAATAACACTATAAATAAAATAATGGAGACTATTTCTTGTTTTTTTAGTTTAAAGATGAGTGGTAGTATTTTGGGACCAACAAAATAGGGATAAAGATGAATCAATTGAGATCGTGGCACGGATCCAAAGAATCTTAGGAATGAGGGAGAGATTAGAGGAAAAAGAAGAAAAATAGGAAG
Source organism: Elaeis guineensis (assembly GCF_000442705.2). NCBI lineage: Eukaryota > Viridiplantae > Streptophyta > Magnoliopsida > Arecales > Arecaceae > Elaeis > Elaeis guineensis. The sequence continues at coordinate 93,341,185 of NC_025993.2, read as the reverse complement.
AAAAAGAGAGAGGAGAAAATGGATGGTGTAAAAGAGATATTGCCACCTTTGACTGCTAGTAGAGATGGAGTGAAAAGGGAGAGCGACAGCAGCAACATGAGATTAGAGATGTGGCATTAAGAAAGGGTTCCAGTTGAGGGAGTTAGAGGGGCGGCATTTGTAAATAAACCAAAAATCCATCCCTAAGTAAGTCTCTACAGGGTTAATCTTTCCCTCCAAAATCATCAAGGGCATTTCTATCATTTAAATGAGTTTAAATGGCAACTGATGGCAACAGTAGATGGCAGAGATCTAAAAATAAGTACTTAGCAGTCTAAGGATGTTTTATTCTAATTGAAAAGTTTAGAGATTTGAAAAAAAATTTGGATCAATCTAGGGACTGATAGATAATTTTCCCTTAAAGAATCCATATAGCACATTTCAGTTAATCTTTTTTTTTGATAACATGGGTCATTCAACCTCTTCTAATATGAATACATCCAAAAAAATTAAAAAATAAAATATCCCTAAAAAAATCAGCTGACCTTTTTAGATAAGATCTTAGATCATGGCAAATGGTATCAAAGGACATTCGACTTATAGCCTATGATAGACCTTTTTGGAATTGATTATAAGCCAATCATGGTAATTGTCATTAAAGTTGATTAGATTTGGATCCTTAGCCTGGCAATAATAGCTTCAATGAAAAAATATGTGAGGATCTATGCAAGTATATGTTTAGCCTTATATTGGTTATATCAAAGATCTTATATGCTTGCACAAAGCTAAGAAATCTAAATAATACCTTTTAACCATCCCTTTTAGGTAAAGTTCATGATCATTATAAATGATATTGGAGAGTATTTGGACTATCCTTTTTAGATAACATTTTAAATTGCTACAAATAATATCAGTGAGGATCCAATCTATAGCCCATATTTTCTAAGTTGTCACAAATGATGCAGCTAAGCTATTTTTGTGTTACACATAAGCCAACTATGATATTTATAAATGAATTTTATTGGATTTGGACTTTTTAGTTTGATGAAAATAATAGGACTTGAATAAAGGGAGTGTATCAGACCTCATTCATAGATGTGTTCAATTGCATATCAACTATGCACTTTGATAATCGTAGATAGATTAAGAAATCTAAATAACATCTTTTGGCTAGTTTTTTAAGATAAGGTCATGGATTATTATAAAAATATTTTATAGGAAGTAGACAAATATATAAAATTACAAAATTCTTGAATATTTTGTCCAATAATAAATGAAATATAAAAATTAACTCAACTATGTCTTAGCCTCAAACTAGTCATAGTTGGCTGTATGAATCCTTTTTTCTTCATTCCACTCTATATTTAGGGCTATACTATCTAAAAGATTTAGCACTATCAATTTCTTCTATTTGACTTACTCCCATGTGATTTTCTACCTCCATCTCCATTTTCTTTTGCACATGAAATCACTCCTTGTTTTAGTGCCTCCCTTCGACTTATGTTGTATATATCCAAATCAGTTGAGTCATCATTCTCTTAATTTGTTCTCAACTATTACTATCTCTATCTTTTTTTATGAATGAACTCATATCTTATTACATCTTTACATATATCATCACATATCCATCTCAACTTTCTCATTTCAACCATGCTTGTCTTGTGCATATGTCACTTTCTAAGTGCCTAATATTTCATACTATAAAGCATAGTTGATAATATACCTACCCTATAAATTGTTTCTTTAACTTGGTAGGTATTCTATTATCACACAATATCGAGTTGTACTTCCCCATGTTATCCACATTTCTTTAATCCTATGAATAACTTCCTCTTCAATCAATCCTTCTTATGAATAATCAATTCTAAGTACCAAAAATGATTACTTGAAGAAATTTCATAATTCTCAATTTTTACTATACCTTCATCTCTATTTATAATTTTACAAAACTTATATTCCATGTATTTATTCTTGGTATTACTTAACCTGAAAGCTAAGATTCTAATGCACTCCTCTATAATTCCAACTTACAATTAACTCTATTTTTAGTTTTATCCACCAAGACTCTATCATCCATAAATAGCATGCACTAGTGCAAAAGAAAAAGAAAAAAGAAAAAAAAATACTTAGAGCAAATCCTTAGTGTAAACCTATTATAATTGAAAACTTGATGGTATTGCCATTAATAGTTCTCACACTAGTAACCACTCAATTGCACACATCCTTAATTACATTAATATAATTAATAGAGACCTTTTTTTTTTTCTAGTATTCAATATAAGACTTCTCTAAGGACTATATTATATGCTTTCTCGAAATAACAGAAACCATATAAAGATCTTGTCACTTTCTCTATATTTCTCCACTAATCTCTGAAAGAGAAAAATAGCTTCTATTGTTGACTTTGCAGATATCAAAACCAAATTATTTTATGATATTTTTGTATTATATCTCAATGTATGCTCAATCACCTTCTTCCAAAATTTCTTAGCATAACTCATGTGTTATCATGTATTCATGTGGTTAGAATAAATTTGAATATCTTCTTTCTTCCTATAAATCATACTATAATGCTTTTCCTTATTCATCAAGAATCTTTTTGTTCTTTAAATAAATAAAATAATCTACCAAGTTACATTTTTGTGTCAGTTAAATACTTTAATAAGAATTCTATCAGGCCCAACCACTTTGCCTATTATCATTTTTTCATAGCCTCCTTTATCTCAAATTCTTTAATTCTACATGTATACAATGGAACTAGTAAAGCATCTTAAATCCTTTATATGATACCTTTATCTTAGATTCTCTAATTCTACATATATATTAAACATCTCTATTCTTAATATACAAGTAAGGCATCCTAAATTATTTATATGACTTCTGTTGAATAGCTTATCAAAGTAACCAAAATTTTTAATTTTCATCTTTGATGCGTTTAACACGAGCCAAGTCTTTGATTTTTATTTCCCTTGGTCTTAAATTCTTTTAGATATCTTTCTCTCCATCCTTAGTTTCTATCTTATGATATAACTCTTAGTACATTTTGAATCTAGTCACACATATCACCTTTTTAACTTCCTTCTTAGCCACCTTATAGCTTTCATGAATTTCTTTATTCCTATATTTAAGAAATCTTCTATAATACTCTCTTGTAGTCTTGATATCAACTGAACTTTCTCATTCCACTAGCAAGTTTCCTTATTGGATGGCTCTTTTCCCTTTAATTCTCCTAACATCTTTATGGTCATTTTTTAATACTATTAGTCATCTCTATCCTCATGGTGTTAATTTTTCTTTCTGGATCTCATTTTCTTTCCTTCAATATTCTATCCTTGAAAGCTATTTATTTTTCTCTTCACAAATTTGTTCACCTAGTTTTTAGATTTCTAGTTTATTTAGTCTTCTATTATATAATACACATGTCCAAAGTGAAAGAATAATGCCCTATAAACCAATCGTATATGTGATGTGATGAAGTATTTTCTGTATATCTTCTTAACTTATGCATTTAACATTAATTATTAATAAAATTAGATATTTTATTTCATTATATGCTGCATCTTGATTTAAGATTATAATGAATCTCATATATTAGGACAATGATTTTAGGACCATGATGAGATCATGCTAGTGAGACCTAAATTCTTGATAATCTTAATTTAAAATATTTTCAATTGTAGGATCATTAATTTTGGAATCAATAATATCGATAAAATTGGCACATCCTATGTATACTTGATGGAGAGGATGGTTGATTTCACAATCACTTGTATAGACACTAATACAAGAATATGGGTGCTCATTGAAGAATGAGTTTACTGAATTGATCTATCGAGAGAACATCTGATGGAGCCTTATATGTATATCAGCTGATTATTCTCTAGTAGAATTAGTGCAAGTGATCCTCAGATCTGAGATCACCATAGTACTTTATGTATATGAATTTATATTTTAGTTCATTTTCTAACTTGACTCTCTAAGGTTTGTATGAGATTTTCTAAATATGGTGAAGTATACATGAAGGTTGTAAGTGGTCAACAGAAAATCAATCACTCCTTATAAGGAGAGAGAATATTCTATGTCATCTCATAGGACGATGACTCAGAAAGTCTCTAGCTAGAGCAAGATGAATATTAAAAAGAGTTTCTAATGATTCATCAATCAAATCATTATCATCAGATCGAAAAATATATGGATAGATATTTGAGCTTGACATATTTTTATGTCAATGATCTGTCTGAGATGTTGTGTGATTGAAGGATTGAATTGCATAGTAACTCATTACTGAAGGATATTTTTGATATTTCTATCAAATTTTATATCTTTTGGATAGTCATGACATGTTGTTAAATATCAATCTTGACTTGTAGACTCACAAAAATTAAAGAGTTTAATTCAGCAATCAATTAGAATGAGTTTTAATTAATTAGTATATTTGAGCTGATCTATTCTAATTGAGTTAGTTTGGTCATGAGCCTGAGTCTACCGCTGGCTAGATATGGAATCTAATCGGTCACATACTTAGAGATTTGATCATGGATTAATCTAATTGGATTTATTAAAAATCTTATGGATTTAATTGACATGCTAGCACATGAATTAACCCAAGTTCCCAATGTAGCTTAGTCCAAAGCAGTTTGAGCTAACCTAGAACCTAATGTCTTGACCTAATCAGATTAGGCTTTGACATTTGGTTTCTTAGATGGATTAACTGTTAGAGTTTTATGATTTCATTAATGCATGATTTTGTAAAAAGAATACACAGTAAAATTTAAAAATTTTTCAGATTAAATCTAATTTAATCTAAGAATGCATAAGATCATATCTTCAAACCATAACCAGAATCATCATATGTGAGATAAAATTCAAATACAAAAATTAAATAAAAATAAATAAATAAAAATATATCTGGACATAGATCAATCTTCAATGCGAACAAATGATCATGAATGTCCTTCAAAGGTTTCTTGTAGCTGTATAAGCGTCCGACCTCTATGGATATCCATACGAGACTCTGATCTGATCAGAAGCCTTTTGATCTCACCGGGGTGCTAGCTCCCTTGTAGAAATCACATCTTGATGGTTGAAAATTTTTTTTTCTCCTAAGACACTCTTAGAGAACAAGAAGATGTAGGAGGATCTTGATCACTACACTAGAGATTATGAGAAGAATCATTTCTTCTCTTTTCTTCCTAAAATCCATGCACCAAATCTCTACAATAGAGATGTAGAAATTTTATCCAACTTTTGAACAAAAGAAGGAGGAGACATCCATGTCTAAATATGGACAAGAGAGGGAGAAGGAGGTGTCCTAACAACTAACTATTAGTTGTTGCAAGAAAAAAGAGATAGTTTGCAACCAAACCTTGCGCCATGAAGCATGCACGCCGCCCATTCTCCCTTTTTTTCTCCATGCACAATAGTCTTCTTTTGGGCATCAAAACCTGCTGGTCCTCCTCTCCAAACTGTCCCATATAGGTGGTAGTTTATAGGCCAACAAAGAGTTAGAAACTGGATAGGAGATAGAGTCTAAACAAGTTAGGACTCTATCTTTTTAATGCCGCCCAACACAAAGGATATCACGCCCTGGTTTTTATGCTAAAAAGGGTGATATCCTTCTTTCTTATACGCACAAAAAGGGGAGAAGTGGTGTTAAAAAATTTGTTGTGGCATGGACCATAGGTGGAGCACAAATCTAGTTGAACTTTGGACTTCTTTTGGCACATGGAATTAAGAAATTTCATGATCATGGGACTCTTGTTTAAATTACTATTTTAAACTCAATTAAAACATCAATTAATTCTAATTATATTTGGACTAGATTAGACTCAAATAAATAGGAATCCAAATCTAATTTAGAGCTTGTTGGGTATAAAATAACCCCAGCCAAAGTTCGTAAGAGACCAACCCTCCCAGGACTCTTTCAGTTTTCGACCTTGTGCGGCGTCTTTCTGAACTCCCCCGGTCGTCCGAGCTTCCACAGTACCATCTGGACTCCTCCAGTAGTCGACCTTCTACAGTGTCCTCCAGATTCCTCCAACGGACGAACTCCTACCGTATCCTCTGAACTTCTCCAATAATGAGCTCCTTCAGTCGTCTATCGAACTGCTCCAAATGCTCTCTGGGCTTCACTATCAGCCGATTTTCTACAGTGATCGACTACTCTCCGAATCTCTTCCAGACTTCCTTCTGTCACGATCGACTTTACTCCGAGCTTCTTTCGAACTTCATCAATGTCCGGACTTCTCCAGCAGCAGGACTTCTACAGTAACCAAACTCCATCCAAGTTTCTACAGTGGTCGACCACCTTTCGAATTTCATTCGAGCTTCTACAGTAAGAGAATTCCGTCCGAACTTCTATTGCAAGCAGACTTCATCCGAGTTTCTACGATAAGTGGACTTCATCCGAGCTTCTACAATAAGCGGTCTCCATCTGAGCTTCCATGGCAACTGATCTCCATCCGAGCTTCTACAATAAGTGGCCTCCTTCAAACTTCTACAAGAATCGAACTTCGTCCGAACTTCTACAGCGGATGAATTCCAGATGAACTTCTACAATGAACGGGCTCCAGCAGCCAGATTTCTATAGTGACCGACTGTCTTCGGTGTCTTCCGTACCTCTCCAGTTATCAACCCTCAACAGCACCAACCGGACTTCAACAGTGCCAACCAGATCCCTCCAACGGATAAATTCTCTCCAGACCCCTCCAGCGGTCGACCTTCCATAGTGTCCTCCAGACTCCACCAGTGGATGAACTTTCATAATGCCTTCCGAACTCTTCTATCAGTCAACCTTCTATAGTGCCTTCCGAATTCCACTATCGATCGATCTTCTGTCAGATTCCTCATGCAACCAGACCTCTCCAGCGGATAGTCTTCAGACAAGCTCTACATCAGACAAATTTCAGATGGACTTCTCTAGCAATTGGACTCCAGTCAGATTTTTCCAATAAAAAGTTTCAGTCCAGGCTTCTATAGCAGATGACTTCTGTCTGCAGCATCAATGCCTAAGGCATCCAACAACAGTTAACCCGTCAGTAACCTCGAAAACATCCAAGCTTCTCTTAGATTGCTGAGACAGAGAGCTATTCCGCTCCACCAGACATCCCACCCGAGCTTCAGCCATCTGGCCTGAACTTCTTGGCAAGTCGTGACAACAGACACCACTCCACTCTCTGTAACATACTCTACGTGGCCCCACCACTCTCCGACAAGTCACGACAACAGACACCACTAATCTCCGTAACAAACTCCACGTGGCCTCGAATGGTCCACTACCAGACAGTTACGGACGTCGCTGTCAATCGATTACGCTCTCTCGTCTATAAAAGAGACCCCCCGGATATGTTCTCCTCTAAGCTCCAAGCACTATCTCTAAACTCTGCTAAAATCTCATTCGAGTGCTCCATTTCTGTTGAAGCAGAGTACTGACTTGAGCGTCGGAGGGTCTTGCCGGAGCACCCCCAACTCCGATTTAGACTTTTCTTGCAGTTCCCGATGGCGACCGTGATCCCCTCGACTCCAGCTTCTCCGGCGTCGGCAGAATTCTGCACCAATAGAGCTTAATTAATTTAGATTAGATGTCTCCTAATTGGAGGAGAAATCTTAGTCCAATTGGACTCTTTCTTGGTGCTGAATTTTAATCCTAATCTAATTAGGATTTGGTGCAGCATGAAAATGAAGATTTCTAATCCAATTAAGAATACATACATCCTAGCCTAATTAAGAATTGGGTCAAATCCAAATCTTAATTCAATTGGAACTAATCATTCAATCCTTTTGGGGTTATCCTATAACCCTATAAGGTTGATCCAATCAACCCCAAAATGAGTCAAATTAAATCTAATCAAATTGGACTTAATGCAAGCCCCATTGCTCAACCAAATTGAATTCTTTAGAAATTCTATTGCTAATTAATCTTCCTATAACTCACTAACTCTTTGGTAAGTTATATAATGTAATATTTGTATTAGATCAATTATCAATCAAATTGATAATCAATTTCTGTTACAATTCATAATCGTAATTCAACCATCTGATCAGTCAAAAGCCTCTTTTATGTATGACTTCATAGGTTCTATTCTATCTAGTAGTGAGATATATTATGATCTTTATCACAATATCATTGAAATTATTTTCAATAGATTAGAATAATTCCAACTCAACCTACCAAGGATCATTGATCATCAAGATGATCCTCATGAGTCTCACAATCCACTAGTGACACCTAACAGTATGTAGTGACAACCCAACAGAATAAAATATGAACCTCTAGATGTAGTTAATACATGATGCAGTCCCTCTATCATGAGTCCCAACCAGATAATAGGTCATAGATGAATCGTCAAACCTCAACATCGATCATATGATAGATTTAATCAGCTCAAGTCTATATATGATTCTATGAAAACTCTTTTCATCAATCATACTACTATAGCTATAGACTTAAAGATTTAGCTTCTTAAATCCCATAAGATTACTCCTTTCTGCTAGGATTGATAGATCCCATCTTGTTGCATACCCCACTCCTACAGTGGACCAACTGTTGCCAACATCCACTTCAAGGGCTCATTGAGATCCATGTTGATGTGTCAGTCAAATTCCAGCAGCCTCACTACGAGCAGTAGTGTCATCTCAGGTCAAAGGATCAGTCATACAATTACAGCATCAAAAAAGTCACTAACGAGTGAGCAGACATCCATGTGATTTCTCGTGTTGGTCACACTTAGTACTAGTTGTTCTCTAACAACTACCTGTACTCTCGCTCCAATATTTCTACACTGCAGAGTCGAGATTCATTTGTCCAAAGAAAGTGATCTGTCTACTAGTCTTTCCGAATCAATTACCATCCCCATGATGATCCTATGATCTGGAGCAATTTAAGAATCAACCATTAATGACACATATCTCAAATTCTTAACTCTTTGAGAATATATATCATTATCTTATTAATCCTTTGGATGATTCATGGACACATAAATATGAATGATACTATAACTGCCCAATAAATATAAAATCATATCCTAAAAATATAAAATGTGTCAGCCAAGATTGACTTCTAGGGCATACATCCAACAATCTCCCACTTGTACTAAAGTCAATCCGTCATGTACCAAGCCCTATCTTCATAAGACAGGCTATAGTTTTAGGCTAGCTAAGTGACTTATTAGTGGGTCATCTATATCACATGTGGAGTTTGCTCTCTGCACCTCTATGTATTTCTACTCGAGGTCATCGCGTGTTCTGCTATTCTATGTGCTTGGATATTTGGTGAGACCTAGGCTCCTTAGAAAGGGCTATGGTGCCATTGTCTTTGCAGTATAGTGTCACGACGTCTAATGGTATGACAATCAATTTTGTAGCTAATATTAAAATTAAAATATATCCCACACATCTACAGTGTACTCAGCTTCCATCGATCGATTATTTAAAATCCTTCCAAAATATCGACATAGGAACACACCCTATGATGTAGACATTCTATAATCAATATCAGACATAAAATTTGAATTGGTATATCCTTCCACTCCTAGCTTTGTTCCTTCTCCAAATTAAGAATATATCTTTAGCTTTTTCAAAAGCTTAAGATCATTTTCACGGCAATCCAGTGCTCACTATCTGGATTCAACTAATATCTACTCATGACATTCACAGTCTTATTAATATCAGTTCAAGTATATTAAGGTATACGACTATGCCCGAGAGGGTAGCAGAACCCTCTCTGAGATTTCTATGCTGAACTCTTTCAGCATCCAGTCTCTATCTTTATCTGTAAAAATACAAGCATCCAGTTGCATCTATCTCTATAAATCTTTAGGATACCTGCTTTATATTTTTTATGAAGAAATCTATATTCAACCATATTTTAACCGATATCAGTTTTGGACACTCCCACTGACCCTTTTGAAAATCATAATTCCTTATATCTGATCAAATAATTTGATCATATCATCAAAATGACTTATTCCAACTCCAAGATTATTATAGACTTTGTGATCTTCTATCACAAGAAGTGAAATCCATAGGCTATTCCATACAGAAATATTTAAAAGATTTCTACTCAAGAAAGCTATTTCACATCCTTTCTTGGAGTTGATGTCTCACATCACCTTGTTGTAGGTTCTGAAATTATATCTATGCTCCCATCTCCCATGAAAAATGACTTTCTCTATATCCTCTATCAAGCATATCTGAGTACCTTTCGAGAGGATTGGAGATCCTACTATGTGTATGAGGTGGAGGAGGAATATACGTCTACTAGCTTATAATGAATAGGTTCTTAAAGTCTCAAGGTTCGCTGCTCTTCAGAGACACTCTCTTTAAGCTTAACTTTCCTCCCACTGCTTTATCTTGGTTAAATAATTTTTCAAAAAAATAACATGTTGGGTCACAATCACATTGTGATCCTTTCAGAAAGTAGTATCCCAAACTCTTTTAGGATGAGCTTTATAGATCTATTCTTCAACATATCCACCTACTATGCTAAACACAGATTGGACATCCTTGGATCTCAAAATAACCAAGATTTAGTTCTCACCATGTCATATCTCATATAGTGTGGTAAGAACAGGTTTAGAGAGAATCCAATTTCATAGAAATAAAGTATATTCCTAAAGAAATAAAATAAATCAGTGAATTCCATTATGGATCAGACCATATCTCATATAATCTCATGACTCTTCTTATCTCATTGAGCTGAGATGTACTAAGAGCAGTCCAATATGAAACTATGCCATTTTATGAGACAATCGAGAAATTTTTTTTAATGGTATTGCATCCTCGATCCGATCGAAGTACCTTTAAAATTTTTTTGATTTGTTTCTCTATTTACATCTGAATTTTTTAAACCTTTCAAAAATTTTAGATTTTATATCTCATATACAAAGTAGAGATAACTCTTTGGTTAGCACATCACATGGGCTACACACATCAAATATGTACAAGGATAAGTATCTCAGTGGTCTTTTTCTTCTTGTCTCACAAGAGTAACTTGGTTATATTTCCTTAAAGAGATGATACACAAACTAGATTTGACTCAACAGTCAATGAGCTCAAACTCATATTTTTTCAGTTTGTTAATCATTTCTTTCCCAATACGATCTAACTTAAGAGTCCATAAATACTTTAAGGTTATCTCAATTCTAGATCTCTCAGATTTAATGACATTCACTGATTGCTCAATTAAGTTCTCATATGCATCAATATGCAAATGATAGAGACCATCTCTCAGAACTAAATCCAAATGATGATCACAAAGGATACATACCTATGGCCACAGTAGCAACTGTTGTCCTATAACCAATTTAAGGGTTACTTCTTCAGTCCTCTATTTTTTCATCGACTCTACACTAGAGTCCATAGCTCAACTGAGAGAAGAAAAAATCGTAAGGATAATATTAAGCAATTTCGACATACCTATTCTAGGTGCATCTTTGTTTTTTTAGGCTCTCCAGGTATTTATCTCTGAACTCTTTCAAGGTTTCTTTGTTATCAACACTTTGATTAATTTAGATAAGATGCCATGATGGTCTTTTATATGGTAGTTTACAATAAACTATCCATATAAATTAATCAGAGATCGCAGGATCAAATCAATAAGTAATTTCTTGTGCATGATCATGTCGAGCCTTTTGAGCTCCTTAATGTCCTTGATCATTATCAAATAATGATCATAGACTGACTGCCCATCACGCATTACATACGTTATGTGACTCTGATCACCTCATAATACTTGCAGATGAATCAACGCATCGTTGGCAATGAACATGTGCTCATGCATAGCACCTATCTTAATTATCATTGTCCATCCACTCATTAAGTATAGCTTGCTGACTATGGGTTGGATGGGTTGTTAACATTAGAATGATCTGGTAGAGAACATAGCTTAATTTTCTAAAATTAAGAATAATTCTTAAATTTATGAGCCAGTCTATGTAATCGATTTTGATTAATCAGTTGATATCTAGAATTCAAGCTAGAGGGTTGGAGCTGACACAATGAACAGCAGAGAGCAAAGATTCTAATTGGATATTTATACTTATTTTATGATGTACACTAAAGATTTTTAAATACAAAAAGAGACTCTCACTATTTTATCAGATCTCCCACACTCTCCAGATGGAGAAATGAAAATTCTGACACGATAATTGAGTTTCTAGTAAGTGCTGCGGTCCCACTAATGTCGTGCACCTAACCTAACAGTTATTGGTAACACGAATAAACATCGATGCGAGGACAACTCTTTGCCCAGATGCTTCTTTAAGCATGTTGCAGCCACTTGGTCTCTAAGTCAATTGGGCTCACCTAACAGTTATTGCCTGCACTCCTTAGTTAAGCCAGACCCATCATTCACAAGCAGACACAAAGCTGTCATTGGGTCCCTCACCTAACAATTATTGAGTCCAACCCCATCTTTACCCCACCGTACCTCTTTGCTAATAAAGTGGTTGCGTGTTCCCGATGCAACTGAACCACTGTAACCAGTCGAGAACAATCAACATCGATAGTACGCTTGCACATTTATAACAGTGAAAGACCTTGGACTTAATATTTGATGGAGAGATTTGAGTTTAGATCTCATCTAATCAATCATCACATGACTGATATAATTGGCATGGGCTAAATCAAATCACCATGCAACCATATTTGAGACTCAATCTTCTAAATTAGCCAGGTAAGTGGAGATTGGTGGGGGCCCCCCGTTGCTTTTCTTAAACACCAATAAATTGGTCAGATATGCGAACGGAACCAATTAAATAACTACCTTTCAATTACTTACCTTAAATACCAATTGGATAATTGATCTGAATAGGTCAGCTTAGGTGAATCAAATTCGAGTCATAGAGCCGAATTAGGTCTTTAGGTTAATTGATTCTACATATGGGTGTCAATTGATTCGATCAATAATAATTAAAAGATCTTAGGCTCTATTAACCTCACTCTAATCAATACTTGACTCAGTTTGATCAACTGCTAAATCGATTTAGACCCAATATGATCAAATTAGAAATTCTTTTATGTAATCCAATTACAGGACCTAATTTGATCTACCTATGACCAATCCTTCATGCACAAATACTAATTTTAGATCTTAAAATAAAATTTTTAGATCTAAATTCTTTACATGAAGAGTAAATTTTAATCTCAAAATAATTTCAGACATGCATACAAATATGTATCACATATATAAACAAGTTCAGATCATAGAAATAAAATTTAGCCCTAAACATACTTTCATATATCATATATATGAATCATAACAGATCTCAAAATTTTTTTCAGATCCAAATAACAAAACATATATCATATATATGTTGAAAAAATCAAATCTAAGAATTCAATCTAATTAAAATTTTTAACATCATTCTAGGATAACCATACATCATAACAAATTATATCAGGACAACCTTATGTCAGAACGATATCAAAAATTTTTTAGATCTAAAATTTTTTTCTACAGATTTCAAATCTAAATCCAAATCTCATGCATATGATATAGTTCTGATACCACTATTAGAGTTTTATAGTTTCATATATGCATGATTTTGCTAAATGAGTATGCATTGGAATTTAAAATTTTTTTAGATTAAATATAATTTAATCTAAACATGCATAAGATCATATCTTCAAACTATAACTAGAATCATCATATGTGAGATAAAATTCAGATATAGAAATTAAATAAAAAAAATAAATAAAAATATATTTAGATATGGATCAATCTTCAACAGAACAGATGATCATGGATGTCCTTCGAAGGTCCCTTATAGCCGCACAAGCATTTGGCCTCTACGGATATCCACACGAGACTCTGATCTGATCAGAAGCATTTTGATCTCACTGGGGTGCTAGCTCCCTTACAGAGATCGCATTTTGATGGTTGAAAATCTTTTTTTCTCCTAAGATACTCTTAAAGAATAAGAAGATGTAGGAGGATCTTGATCTCTATACTAGAGATCATGAGAAGAATCCTTTCTTCTCTTTTCTTCTTAAAATCCATGCACCAAATTTCTACAATAGATATATATAAATTTTATCCAACTTTTGGATAAAAGAAGAAGGAGACATCCATGTCTAAACATGGACAAGAGAGAGAGAAGGAGGTGTCCTAACAACTAACTATTAGTTGTTGCAAGAAAGAAGAGGTAGTTTATAACCAAACCTTGTGCCATGAAGCATGCACGCCGGCCCTTCTCCCTTATTTTTCTCCATGCACAATAGCCTTCTTTTGGGCATCAAAACTTGCTGGTCCTCCTCTCCAGACTATCCCATATAGGTGGTAATTTATAGGCCAACAAAGAGTTAGAAACTGGATAGGAGATAAAGTCCAAACAAGTTAGGACTCTATCTTTTTAATGCCGCCCAACACAAAGGATTTCACACCCTAGTTTTCACACTAAAAAGGGTGATATCCTTCTTTCTTACATGCATAAAAAGGGGAGAAGTGGCATTAAAAAATCTATTGTGGTGTGGACCATAGGTGGCGCACAAATCTAGTTGAACTTTGGACTCCTTTTGGCACATGGAATCAAGAAATTTCATGATCATGGGACTCTTATTTAAATTATTATTTTAAATCTAATTAAAATATTAATTAATTTTAATCATATTAATATCAGATTAGACTCAAATAAATAAGAATTCAAATCTGATTTGGAGTCTAATTAATTTAGATTAGATGTCTCCTAATTGGAGAAGGAATTCTAGTCCAATTAGACTCTTCTTTGGTGCTGAATTTTAATCCTAATCCAATTAAGATTTGGTACAGTATGAAAATAAAGATTTTTAATCCAATTAGGAATGCATACATCCTAGTCTAATTAGAAATTAGATCAAACTCAAATTCTAATTCAATTGAGACTAATCATCCAATATTTTTAGGGTTATCCTATAACCCTATAGGGTTGATCAAATCCATCTCAAAATAAGTCAAATTAAATCCAATCAAATTGAACTTGATGCAAGCTCCATTGCTCAATCAAATTGAGTCCATTAGCAATCCTATTACTAATTAATCCTCCTATAACTCACTAACTCTTTAGTAAGTTATATAATGCAACATTTGTATTAGGTCAATTATCAATCAAACTGATAATCAATTCCTGTTACGATTCATAATCGTAATTCAATCATCTGATCAGTCAAAAATCTCTTTTGTGTGTGATCCTATAAGTTCTATTCTATCTGATAATGAGATATATTATGATCTCTATCATAATATCATTGAAACTCTTTTTAATAGATTAGAATAATTTTCACTCAGCCCACCAAGGATCATTTATCATCAAAATAATCCTCATGAGTCTCACAATCCACCAGTGATATTTAGCAATATGTAGTGATAATCTAATAGAATAAAATATGAATCTCTAGATGCAGTTAACGTATGATACAGTCCCTCTATCGTGAGTTCCAATCAGATGGCAAGTCATGGATGAATCGTCAAACCTCAACATCGGTCATATGATAGATTCAATCAGCTCGAGTACATAAGTGATTCTATGAAAACTCTTTTCATCAATCACACTGCTATAGCCATAGACTTAAGGACTCAATCTCTTAAATCTCATAGGACTATTCTCTTCTGCTAGGATCGATAAATCCCATCTTGATGCACACCCCACTCCTACAGTGGACCAACTGTTGCCAACATCCACTTCAAAGGCTCATTAAGACCTATGTTGATATGTCAGTCAAACTCCAGTAGCTTCACTGTGAGTAGTAGTGTCATCTCTGATCAAAAGATCAGTCATACAACTACACCATCGAGAGAGTCACTAACGAGTGAGCAAACATTCATGTGACTTTTCATGTTGGTCACGCTCAGTACTAGTTATTCTCTAATAACCATCTGTACTCTCGCTCCAGTGTCTCTACATTACAGACTCGAGATTTGTCTGAAGAAAGCGATCCGTGTACTGGTCTATCCGGATCAATCACTATCCCCATGATAATCCTATGATCAGGAGCAATTTAGGAATCAACCATTAATGACACATGCCTCAAATTCTCAACTCTTTGAAAATATATATCATTATTTTATTAATCTCTTGGATGATTCATGGATACATAAATATGAATGGTACTATAACTACCCAATAAGTATAAAATTATGTCCTAAAAATATAAAATATGTCAGCTAAATTGACTTCTAGAGCATACATCCAACATTAACCACTTCACATGAAGTGTTTCATATTGATCCAACCTCTTCCATGCCATATCTCCATGCAAAATAACCAATGCCTCATTTATTTGAGGTGCCCAAAAGGAAGAGTCCTTCTGGGCTACTCTTAACTAATTCCCATGCCTGTCTTTATTTCCATGCACCAATGATGGCACCTTGAGAAGTGTGCACTGAGAGAGGGGAGTCCTTTTACATTAAGGCTCTTCTTTTTCCATGCAGTGTATTTATTTTTTCATAGAAATCAAAAGGGTTTTTGTCCCGCGTGAAGAATCCTTAGCACCAAGGGGTACGATCCATGCCCTTTCATTCCTTATTTAAAGGGGGTGCTCCATTTGTTTTAGCATGCCATCTGAGAGGAGTTAGGTGTGTGATCTGAAGAGAAAAGAAAGAGAAAAAAAATAGAAGAAAAGAAAAGGAAAGAATGAAAGTAAAAAGGAGAGAAAAATAAGAGAGCAAGAAAGGCAAATTATCTATTTCTTTTAGTGATTACTATATCCAAGAGTTGGATATCTTAATCAAATCAAAGCGTATTAATCTTTTGAGAAAAGATTTTTGATGCAGTCTAGTGAAATTTTTGGAAGGCTATCAGGTTGCAGTGCACTTCATCTTTGAGAAGGAAAGTTGGTTGCATTGCTGCGAAGCAAGTTTCAGTTCTACATCAGATTGAGAAGGTCCGTGATTGATCTTGTATAGATTATCATTGGAGGACATCCATGTGGGTATCTTATGGTGACCATTTTTGCACTAGATCATCATTTTCTAGAAGGTATAATTTCCACCTTACATAATGTGCATGTTTTGCTTGATTGAAATCTATAAGATCATCCTAGGGTTTGAGTTTCAAGTTGCTTGTTTTTAATAGTTAAAAGCATATAATTTTTTTTAAATCATATTCTACTATGCAACTGAAATCCAACAGTGGTATCAAAGTCATCCTTATTAGATTCAATCAAACTACATGTTATTGTTGTAATATAGATTAGATCTAATTCATATGATGCCATGTTGATTAATTAATTAAATACATCATTTCTTAAAAATAAAATTATTTTATCCATGATCAATGTTAGGCTATTATTTCAATTATTAAATTTAAAATTTATTATTATCTGAAATGCATGCTTCAAATTGATTCATGATATATTGAGGCTATAATAAATTAATTTTTGTGTTATGGACTCTTGTAAATTGGTCAAGCCTAATTGGATTAGGGTTTGAATTAGAATTAATCTAAACTACATTAAAATTCAAAATCTTGACTCAAGTCAAATGTTGATATATAATTGGACCAAGGGTTGAGTCCAAATCATAGTCCTATGAAATTGACTCAAGAGCTGGACCAAAAATATAAATACACCCTATTTGATCTTAGGGGTCATGTATTTGGCATCAATCATATGAATGATATTACAATTTGAATAACATAAATTTTATTGCTTGATAATTGTTATATGCATATTGCTCGTTAAGTGTTTGTTAGGATGTACTTGAGAGCAAAAGAATCCTCAATTAAAAATTATATTAAGTTATAATAGCAAAGTGTTAAAGTACACTACCCATGCCTTCCTTCATGCTAAGACAATAGAGTATATCAAAATATGTAATGAGTTTGTTGTGCTATCCACAGGACTTGCTGTGAAAATTGATATGATGTTGACTAAGTACATAATAATGTTTATAGCATATTTGAATAGTGTTGCCTTATTGTGTTATCTACTATAGGGTTATGATGATATAACGGAAGCACGAATTTCAAAAATTTAAACTAAGAAATCTTAAACATTAAACCCTATACCAAGACCTCCTTGATGATTAACAATCATATGAAATATTTTTATAATATAATTGAAGGCATAGAGGAATACCTACAATGCTTATTCCAAAATTTCGACAGAACCTCCATCAGATGCCCATGTGTTCGCCCACCAACATTGATCCACACGGGGCTATGATCAAGACACCAACACCTTTAGATGGTTCATCCCCTTGAATTCTTCCTCCAAGAACTCTTTTGGGTAGCAGAATTTTAAGGCTTCCTTCCTCTCTCCCTTGCCTTCCTATCTCTACCTTTCTTGTCTCTTTGTCTTTCTTATATATCTTCCTAGGTCCTTGTCCTAAAATCGAACTTATCCTTACTATTTTAGGACTTATCCTAACAAGAAAAAGAAGAAAAAATTAGACAAGAAGGGAGACTTGTGTAAGAAAGAAGAGATTAGAATTTTCTGAATGAATCTGAATCCCAACGTGCGTCCCCTTTTATATTTGGAAACTGGATGCTTATCCAATCATCTCATGCCCTTACAAGCAATTTCTCACACCCATTCTCACATTGTTCCACCCTTCACACATTGGTCCAAGCCTGATCTCTTATGTGGAAGCATCAAAATTATTTTCAAGAGTCGCTTCACGCAGAAGGACTCTTTGAAAAAAATTCTATGGTATTTCTCCAAAGGGTTGCGCAATCTTATATTTGGCGCCTCACTTCTCGACCATTGATTAGCATACAAAGCCATCCAATGGTCCACAAGGAAGGTGCTAATCAGAAGTAGGTGTGAAAAAAAATTTGGAGATGAATTGGCGTGAATTAATTTTAAGAGACCTTAACCACTTGGACTTTTAGTCCAAGTGGCGCCAATCTTGATAGGGGTGACTAGGGTTTGGATAAGATCAAGTCTAACTTGATCAAATCTTATCCATTCAACCATACATCTGAAACTTAATTAAAATGACATGCCCCACATGATTTTTAGCATGAAACAATTTAAGATAAGCTAGGAGAGGGCGTCCCATCTCATGGGATGCCAATCTGAATTCTATGCTAACCATCAGGCTACCCCATGCGACAAAAAAAAATATTTTGTAAATATGGAAGCCTGATTTTATGCACCAATAATTTTGACCCAATCAGCTAAGAGTTAACCTAATTTGAAACTAAAATTGATTTGATTTTAATTGGATTTAATTAGCCCAATCTGGAACCAAATTTGAATCCGATTCGAAACAAGGAGCTAGGGTTCGCAATATGTGCTAGCATGTTCATCTTACAAACATGATCTAATCCAATTAGACCTTTGGTCGATTTTTTTTATGTATGATTTATTGAGTTCCACATCTAGCTAGCAGTAGATCTGGATGTAAGTTGACCTGATTTGATTAAAATTTAATCTAACCTTTTTAGGTCCAATCGAGCTAATCCGATCTTAACAATTAGAATCCTTTCTAATTTACGATCAAATTAAACTCTTTAATTCGATCAAACCCACAAGATAAGATTGATGTTTAGCAATATATTAGATCTATCTAAAAGATATAAAATTTTGATAAAAATATAAAAAATATCTTTCAATGGTAAGTTACCATACAATTCGATCCTGCGATTAACCTGCATTCTGAATATGACTTTGGATATGAAATCATATCAAATCTAATATCATATTTATATTTTTTTTAATTTTATGATGATAATTTAATTAATAAAATATTAAAAACTCTTTCTAATTTTTATTTTGCTTGGATCAAAGACTCTCCGAATCATCAGTCGATTAGAGCAAGTAGGATACAATCTCCTCTTACCAGAAGTGATCGATTCCATGTTAATCTACTCACAACCTCCATACACATTTCATCATATTCAAAACACTCCATACATGACTAAGTCATGAATGAGTATGAACCAAAATATGAATTCATATATACAAAGTTCTATGGTAGTCTCAAGTCAAAAGATTACATGCACAACTCCCACTACAAAAAAATATCTTTTGACAGGTAAGTAGATTCCATAAGATATTTCTTAGATCAGATCAATTCAGTAAACTCATTCTCTGATGAGCACCCACATCCTTTGATTAGTATCTCACACAAGTGGCCTATGAGATCATCCACTCTCATTATCAAGCATACATAGGTTGTGCCAGTCTATCTGAAATATTGATCTCTTACTCAATATTTCTATGACTAGAAATATTCTAAATCAAGATTTCTAAGATTTTAAGTCTCATAGGTATGACCTCATCATAATCCTAAAATTATTGCTTTGATTTATGAGATTCATCATAATTATTATGAATGTAAGATGCAGCATATGATGAAAAAATAAATGCCTTATATTCATAAAGTATTATTTATATGAGTCTGAAAGATTACAAAGAAAATCCATCAAAATATAAATTTCGATTGATTTATAGGGTATATTTCTTTCAATCTTCTACTTGCACTAAAGTCAATCGTCCTTATATTTTATCCCCATACAATTGAGGTGGTGATTGAACTACCACTGTAGTAGAGCCTTAGAGAACGGATTTGCTATGTTGTTCTTTATATCTGCTTGTTCAATGACTACATCTTGTATTTCAACTATTTCACGAATGAGATAGAAGTGCCTTAGAATATACTTAGATTTATGATGAGACTTTGGTTCCTTAGCTTAACTAACTACTCTAGTATTATCATAGAAAAATGGTATTAGATTATCAATCTTAGGAACGATACTCAATTCAGTGATGAACTTCTTCATCCAGACAGCTTTTTTGGTGGCTTCACTTGCAGCTATGTACTCTTCCTCAGTGGTTGAGTCAGCTATAGTCTGCTGCTTAGAACTTTTCTAACTTACTGCTCTACCATTTAGAGTAAAGACATATCCTAAAGTAGACTTGCTATCATTAGGGTCTGATTGAAAAATAGAGTCAGAATATCTTTCTAGTTTTAGATCAGATCCTCCATATACCAGAAAAATATCTTTAGTCCTTCTTCAGTACTTAAGAATATTTTTCACTACTTTCTAATGATCCTCATCTGGATTAGCCTGAAATCTACTAACTATGCCTAATGCATAGGTAACATCAAGCCTGATACATAGCATAATATACATGATTGACCCTACTGCTGAAGTATAGGGAATAGAACTCATTCTATTTCTCTCTTTTAGTATTTTATGAGACATCTTTTTAGAGAAATATATGCCTTGACTTATGGGTAAGTAACTTCTTTTACTCCTATCCATGCTGAACCTTTTTAGCATAAGGTTTATGTACCTGGATTGGGACAAGCCTAACATCCTCTTAGATCTATTCCTATAGATCTTTGTACCTAGTATATAAGATGTTTCGCCCAAATCTTTCATGAAAAACTTACTTGATAGCCATATCTTGATTGATTGTAATATTGGGATATCATTCTCAATGAGAAGTATGTCATCCACATATAAAATTAAGAAGACAATGGTACTCCCATTAGTCTTCTTGTATACACAAGACTCATCTATATTTTTGATAAAGCCAAACTCTTTGACTGTAATATCAAAGCGGATGTTCTAACTCCTCGAGGCCTACTTTAATCTATAAATAGATTTTTTAAGCTTGCATACCTGATTTGCTCTCCCACTTGAGATAAATCCTTCTGACTGAGATATGTAAACCTCTTCCTCAAGATAACTATTAAGGAATGTGGTCTTCACATCTATTTGCCAAGTTTCATAATCCTGGTATGCTGCTATTGCAAGCATAATCCGTATAGATTTAAGTATGGCAACAGGTAAAAATATTTCATCATAATCAATATCCTATTTTTATCTGAAACTTTTAGCGACCAATCTAGCTTTATAGGTTTCGACTTAGCCATCTGCTCCAATCTTTTTCTTATAGATTCATTTGCATCTAATGGAGATCACACCCTCTGGTGTATCAACTAAAGTTAATACTTGATCGGAGTACCTTAAGTCCATTTCAGATTTCATAGCCTCCAGCCATTTATCTGAGTCCTTACTTATAATAGTTTCCTTATAGGTCAGAGATTCATCATTCTTAATGATGTGGGCCTCATTATGATTGTACCTCATCATAAATCTGTATCTCAAAGGTGCATTTCACACTCTTTCTGACCTTCGGAGAGGAGGTGTGTTTTATGATTGTACCTCATCAATGGGTACTTCTGATTGAGGAGTATCTTATGCTTCTATTTGTAGGTCCTGAACTTCTTCAAGTTCAATATTTCTCCCACTCCTTCTTTCTAGGATAACCTTCTGTTGGTGCAAAAATCCATTTGCGCCGGAGAAGCTGGAGTCGAGGAAGTCGCGGTCGCCGTCGGGACCTGCAAAGGAAGTCTAAACCGGAGGTGGGGTTGCTCCGACAAGACCCTCCGACGCTCAAGTCAGTTCTCTGCCTCAACAAGAATGGAGTGCTCGAATGAAGAATTTAGCAGAGTTTTTAGATGAAAGATGAGAGCTTATCGAATAACGTATCTGGAGCCCCCTTTTATAGGCGGAGGGGGCAGTAGCCTGATAGCGACATCTGTAACCGTCTGGCAGTGGGCTGCCCAGGGTCAGGCGGAGTTTGCTGTGAAGAGTAGTGGAGTGGACCCGTGGCTATCATCGGGGTGTGCCACGTGGAGTCTGCCGCGGGGAGTGGAGCAGCGTCTGTTGTCGCGACTTGCCAGCGGATGGGAGAATCGCACGGTATCCGTCGCAGGAAGTGGAGCAGGATCATGGCGTTATTGTGGCCTACCAGGGAGTAGTGGAGCTGTGCGAGATCCGTCGTAGGAAGTGGAGCAGTGCTGTGACCGTTACTGCGGCCTGTCAGGGAGTGATGGAGCTGCGCGAGATCCATCGTAGGAAGTGGAGCAGTGCTGTGATCGTTACTGCGGCCTATCAGGGAGTGATGGAGCTGTGCGGAATCCACCGCAGGAAGTGGAGCAGGATCGTGGCTGTTATCGTGGCCTGCCAGGGAGTGTAGATCCATCGGCTGAAGTTCGGCAGCGGTCGAAGCTGACGACGGAGTCTGGCTCTCGTAGGAGTTCGGGCGGAGTCCTCCTTGCGGCTGGAGTCGTGGGCGGAGCCCAGCTTCCGTGGGAGTCCGAGCAGAGTCCTCTCGGAGTTGAAGTCGCGGGTGGAGCCCGGCTCCCGTAGGAGTCCGGGCGGAGTCCCCTGCAATTAAAAATAGGTGCGAAGTCCGGCTCTCGTAGGAGTCCGGACGGATCTTACCGACAGTCGAAGTTGGCGACGGAGCCCGGCTCCCGTGGGAGTCCGGGCGGAGTCCCCCTTGAGGTGGGAGTCGTGGGCGGAGTCCGGCTCCCGTGGGAGTCCGGGCGGAGTCCTCTCAGAGTTGAAGTCGCGGGCGGAGCCCGGCTCCCGTAGGAGTCCGGGCGGAGTCCCCTGCAATCAAAATCAGGTGCGAAGTCCGGCTCCCGTAGGAGTCCGGACGGATCTTACCGACAGTTGAAGTTGGCGATGGAGCCCGACTCCCGTGGGAGTCCGGGCGGAGTCCCCCTTGAGGTTGGAGTCGTGGGCGGAGTCCGGCTCCCGTGGGAGTTCGAGCGGAGTCCTCTCGGAGTTGAAGTCGCGGACGGAGCCCGGCTCCCGTAGGAGTCCGGGCGGAGTCTCCTGCAATCAAAATCAGGTGCGAAGTCTGGCTCCCGTAGGAGTCCGGACGGATCTTACCGGCAGTCGAAGTTGGCGATGGAGCCCGGCTCCCGTGGGAGTTCGGACGGAGTCTACTTGCAGTTGAAATTATCGACGGAGTCCGGCTCCCGTGGGAGTCCGGGCGGAGTCCTCTCGGAGTTGAAGTCGCGGGCGGAGCCCGGCTCCCGTAGGAGTCCGGGCGAAGTCCCCTGCAATCAAAATCAGGTGCAAAGTCCGGCTCCCGTAGGAGTTCGGACGGATCTTACCGACAGTCGAAGTTGGTGATGGAGCCCGGCTCCCGTGGGAGTTCGGGCGGAGTCTACTTGCGGTTGAAATTGTCGGCAGAGTCCGGCTCCCGTGGGAGTCCGGGCGGAGTCCTCTCGGAGTTGAAGTCGCGGGTGGAGCCCGGCTCCCGTAGGAGTCCGGGCGGAGTCCCCTGCAATCAAAATCAGGTGCGAAGTCCGACTCCCGTAGGAGTTCGGATGGATCTTACCGGCAGTCAAAGTTGGCGACGGAGCCCGGCTCCCGTGGGAGTTCGGGCGGAGTCTACTTGCGGTTGAAATTATCGGCGGAGTCCGGCTCCCGTAGGAGTCTGGACGAAGTCTGTCTGCAGCTGTTGGAGTCAAGGATGAAGCCCGGCTCTCATAGGAGTCCGGGCGGAGTCTTCCTGCAATTAAAGTCAAAGGCGAAGTCCGGCTCCCGTAGGAGTTCTGGCGGAGTCCTTCTGCAGTTGAAGTTGGCGATGGAGCTCAGCTCCCGTAGGAGTCCGGGCAGAGTCCTCCTGCAATTGAAGTTAGGTGCGAAGTTCGGCTCCCGTGGGAGTCCGGACGGATCTTACCGACGGTTGAAGTTGGCGATGGAGCTCGGCTCCCATGGGAGTCCGGGCGGAGTCCTCCTGCAATTGAAGTTAGGTGCGAAGTCCGGCTCCCATGGGAGTCCGGACGGATCTTACCGACGGTTGAAGTTGACGATGGAGCTCGGCTCCCGTGGGAGTCCGGGCGGAGCCCGGCTCCCGTAGGAGTCCGGTCGGAGTCCTCTTGGAGTTGATGTTGCGATCGGAGCCCGGTTCCCGTAGGAGTCCAGGCGGAGTCCTCCTGGAGCTGATTCTGCTGAGGACTTCGGCTGTGGATATTTTATACCCAACACCAGTCCTCCTACTTTCGAGTTTAAATTTCGAACGAAGGAAGTACAGAGAGATGGGCACAGTCGAAACCGTCCCCTCGAATCCTGCGCACTGCCGCCCCCAGATATTCTGGCATTAAATGTGCGCACGTCAGAGCCCTTTTTTCGGTTAAGGCGACCTGAAGAGTCTTTTCGGAACCCCGCCGAAATGTGATCCCAAGCATCACGTTACGAAAATTTGCGAACAGTCAATCCTCGATAGCGGCGAGTGGGACACGCGGGACATGTGGCATGCACCAGTTGGCCTAGGGACACCCGCCGTCATAACTGCGCTAAGATCCATTGGCTATTTAAACCCCCTACTCTTCCTTCGGAGCTTCATCCTGCCGAGAGAACGGTACCTTTCTTTCGTCTGAGAGCCTAGCTACTCAGCCACTTCCTCTGCACCGGTCCTTGCCATCTTCAGCCCCTCGATTCTTCTCTAAGGGGTTCCCACGTCATGTCCTCCACCCCGGAGGCCATCCTCGAAAAGATGTCTAGGGCTTGGAGGAAGGCGAGGAGGAGAACAGCGGCCGGTGAGTTCTCCGGTCATCAAGTGGCCGCTGAGGATCCCCGTCGTTTCAAAGGGGGCTCAAGGAAGAATTTCTTCAACAACAGGAGTTTAATAACGGGGGCCGTCGGTAAAGGTGTTCTGCCCGAGAATTTTGGAGTAGCAAGGCGGGGTGATACCGGTCAAGAGGGCAGAGCTGTCGTCACAAGCTGTGGCGGGATCCTTGACGCTGTCGGGGCCGAGGGACCAGAAGCGGTCGACGTCGTCGGTGGGGCAGTAAAACTTGTTGCGGGGGTGGTGGAAGTAGTGCATGCCGACCTTGCCGGAGCATTTTGGATGGTGGCTACCACGGAGTATTCGGTGATGACGCATATCTCTGGCGCCACCGTTGCCCCCAGGGTGACTCCGGTTCTTCTTGAAACAGGTCTTCATCGCCGCTACCGTTGCCCTTACCGCCCCTGAAAATCTATCCCATCCTTTTCCCCCTGAGGTTGGGACTTCGGAGGTGGGGCGAAAGCCGATAGGCCCGCCACACGCACTGGACACGAAATGGGAAGAGAAGTTTGTAGCTTGAAGCGGCTTTCGGTGTATCCTTTCCAAATCGTGTTCTCGATGTCGTCGATGATGTATTTATTTTTTTTCTGGCCCACCGGGTCTTGTAACGTACACCTTGTTGGTTGAAAAATGAAAAGGAGATTTTGTTACCTCGTCTGCATCTTGCATCGAATAGTCGTCTGTCGAACTTCTTTATTCTTCTTTCTTCTCTCTTCCTCCTTTTCTTCTTTTCTTTTTCATGTCATCCTAAGGTCATCGACGACCTCTTTTATTCATGTAGGATTGTTATTTGCCGAGCTCCTTTTCGACTTTTACGCCGTTCAAAGATATCCGGTTGTCATTTTTCCATTAATGGCTGCAGGCTCGCTTGGGGCCATTCGGGCCTGGGGTCCCTCCTAGGGCTTGAATTCGGAGATCCAAGCTTCTGTCACCCTAAGTAAGTTGTCCTATTTTGTGTCGAAAACTTTCTCAAGAGCTGGAACTCCCGATGGGAGCCCCAGTCCTTGCGGTGACAGAGTTTTCTGTACCTCGACCGCTGTCCGTTTTCCAATCATAGCTGTCATGGTCCGTTGCCTTCCTTTTTCCTTTTCGCCCGAAATTTTTCTCTGCTGAAGTCAAGGCGAAGTTCGGCTCCCGTGGGAGTCCGGACGGAACCCTCCTGTGATTGGAGTCGTGGGCGGAGCCCGACTCCCGTAGGAGTCCGGGTGGAGTCTTCCTTGGCGTCATGGACGGAGCCCGGCTCCCGTAGGAGTCCGGGTGGAGTCTTCCTTGGCGTCGTGGATGGAGCCCGGCTCCTGTAGGAGTCCGGGTGGAGTCTTCCTTGGTGTCATGGATGGAGCCCGGCTCCCGTAGGAGTCCGGGTGGAGTCTTCCTTGGCATCATGGATGGAGTCCGGGTGGAGTCTTCCTTGGCGTCGTGGATGGAGCCCGGCTCCCGTAGGAGTCCGGGTGGAGTCTTCCTTGGCATCGTGGATGGAGCCCGGCTCCCGTAGGAGTCCGGGTGGAGTCTTCCTTGGCGTCGTGGATGGAGCCCGGCTCCCATAAGAGTTCGGGCCTTCCACTTTGCTCGAGCCAGGGCGAGGTTCTCCTCCCGTTCCTGGCCCGACTGTGGGGGTGCGTTAGGGCGCTGTAAGGCCTCTCCCCCCATCCGGTCTAAAAGAACCGGGCCTTTGACTTTGCTCATGTCAGGACGAGGTTCTCCTCCTGTTCCTGACATGACTGTGGGAGCACATTAGGGCACTGTAAGGCCTCTCCCCCCATCCGGTCTAAACGGAACCGGACCTTCGACCTTGCTCAAGTTAGGACGAGGTTCTCCTCCTGTCCCTAACAGGGTTGTGGGGGCGCATATGGGCGTTGTAGGGCCTCTCCTCCCATCCGGTCTAAATGGAATCGGGCATTCAACCTTGCTCAAGTTAGGGCGAGGTTCTCCTCCTGTCCCTAACAGGGCTGTGGGGGCGCATATGGGCGTTGTAGGGCCTCTCCCCCCATCCGGTCTAAATGGAACCGGACCTTCGACCTCGCTCATGTCAGGACGAGGTTCTCCTCCTATTCCTGACATGGCTGTGGGGGCACATTAGGATGCTGTAAGGCCTCTCCCCCCATCCGGTCTAAATGGAACCGGGCCTTCGACCTTGTCGGGATGAGGTTTCCCTTTCGCTTTTGATACAGTTTGTTTGCATTGTCCAAGGACATGTAGGTATGTGATTTTCAATTAAAATGAAGTTACTGGTAGTACATCCGCAAGTTTTCTGAGCTCCACGGTCACGGGAGGTCGGCTCCTCCGAGTTCCTTAAGATAATAAGTTTCGGACCGGACTACTTCTTTGACTTCATAAGGTCCCTCCCAGTTTGGGGCGAGTTTCCCTCGGTCCTGAGGTTGCGAGACAGTGGCTCGTCGAAGCACTAGATCTCCCGCTCTAAAGGCTTTGTTCTTAACCCAGGCATTGTAATATCGAGCAACCTTCTGTCTGTAGGCTGCCATCCGAACCTGAGCTATCTCCCGTCTTTCTTCCAGTAGGTCGAGGTTGGCTCTAAGACCTTGCGAACTTTGATGTTCGTCGAACGCCACGACTCGTGTTGACGGGAGTTTAAGCTCGATGGGGATGACGGCTTCCGTACCGAAGGCTAAGGCGAAAGGGGTCTCCCCCGTGGGTAGCCTCTGAGTAGTTCGATACGCCCACAACACATGATAAAGTTCGTCCGCCCAAGTTCCCTTCGCTTTTTCAAGCCTTGTCTTAATCCCCTGCAAAAGGGTTCTGTTGGTCACCTTAGCTTCGCTGTTCGCCTGGGGATGGGCTACTGATGTGAAGTTATGGGAGATGTTTAGATCTTCACAGAATTTGGCGAATTTCGCTCCAGTAAATTATCGTCCATTATCAGTGATTAGGGTTCTAGGCAGGCCGAACCTACACACGATCAATTTCCAGACGAAATCTTGAACTTTTGCTTCCGTGATTTTTGCTAGTGGTTCGGCTTCAACCTATTTGGTGAAGTAGTCGATCGCTACGAGGAGGAACTTCCTTTGCCCAGATGCCATGGGAAAAGGGCCAAGGATATCCATCCCCCATTGTGCAAAAGGCCATGGGGCACTCAAGGGTGTGAGTTCGGTGGTGGGCTGTCTCTGGATGTTGGCGTACCTCTGGCATCGATCACACTTTTTGACATATTCAATCGAATCACGATGCATCATTGGCCAGTAATATCCCTGACGGAGCAGCTTGTGGGATAAAGATCTAGCCCCCAAATGGTTTCCACAAATCTCCTCATGTACTTCCCACAAGGCGTAGTCAGCTTCCGAGGGCCGGAGACATTTCAAGAGGAGCAAGGAGTATGATCTTTTGTACAATTTGCCCTCATAAAGGATGTACCGGGAGGCTTGATTTCGGAGCTTCCGAGCCTCCTTCGCGTCCTGGGGGAGAACTCCATCTCTGAGATAGGTTATCAGCGGGTCGACCCAGCTGGGCCCGTGGTCGATCTCCATTACGGGCCGCGATTCTTCTGTACTTGGGTGTTTTAGAACTTCAAAAAGGATGCCTTTGGGCAATTTGGCCGGAGCCGAAGTCGCCAGCTTGGAGAGAAGATCGGCTCTGGTATTCTCCAGCCTTGGAATCTGTTTAATGTTGAAGCTGCTGAAGGCGGGGGTGAGCTCCTTTACCTTCTCAAGGTATCTGGCCATACTGTCCTCCCACGCTTCGTAACTCCCGCTGACTTGCCCCACCACCAGTTGAGAGTCACTGTGCACCCGAAGCTGACTTATTCCCAGCTCTCTGGCGATCCTTAGTCCTGCGATCAGAGCTTCATATTCTGCTCCATTGTTTGTTGCGGGGGACTCGAAACGCAGAGCGTACTCCACGATGACTCCCTCCGGACTGATCAAGATCAGGCCTGCACCTGCGCCCGACATGTTGGAAGATCCGTCCACATAGAGGGTCCAAAAGCGATCGGAGGGATTGGCCTCTTCGTTGGGGGAGTTCGGTTGAGACTTCAGGTCGTCAACTTTGCTTTGCTCAGGTTCGGCCTCCTCTGGGATGGTGCACTCTACTATGAAATCTGCCAGTATTTGGGCCTTTACTGCTGGTCTAGATCTGTAGTTGATGTCGAATTCTGTGAGCTCGATCGCCTATTTTGCCATTCTTCCGGAGGTGTCAGCCCGGTGCAAAACTGCCTTGATCGGTTGATCGGTGAGTAGCGTCACGGTGTGCCCTTGAAAGTAGGATCGGAGCCTCCGAGCTGCAACCAACAAGGTGTAGGTCAGTTTTTCTAATTTGGTGTACCTGATCTCGGCGTCCCTCAGCGCGCGGCTAATGTAGTAGACTGGTCGCTGGACTTTCGTTTCTTCTTTGACAAGGACGGCCGCGAGGGCCATGAGAGAGACCGCTAGGTACAAAAATAGTTCCTCCCCAGGTTCAGGCTTTGCCAACAGCGGGGGTGAGCTAAGGTAGCTTCTTAACTCTTCGAACGCCTGTTGGCATTCAGAGGTCCAACAGAAGTTCTTTGGCTGCTTGAGGGTTTGAAAGAAGGGCAAGCACCGTTCGGCCGACCTCGCAACGAAGCGATTAAGAGCCGCTATCCTCCCTGTGAGGCGCTGAACCTCTTTGATCGACTTTGGGGCGGTCATCTCCTGGATGGCGCAAATTTTTTCTGGATTGACCTCAATCCCGCGCCCTGATACCATGAAGCCCAGGAACTTTCCTGAGGTTACTCCGAAAGTGCATTTAGTTGGGTTCAGCTTCATTCTATACTTTCGGAGAGCGTCAAAGGTCTCCTCGAGGTCGGCGACATGATTTCTGAAAGACTTGCTTTTTATGAGCATATCGTCCACGTAGACCTCCATGTTTCGGCCGATCTGCTCTTTGAAGATTTTGTTCACCAACCGTTGGTAGGTTGCGCCCGCATTCTTGAGGCTGAAAGGCATGACCCTGTAACAATAAAGGCCGCGATTAGTGATGAAAGCTATCTTTTCTTCATCTTTCGATGCCATTCTAATTTGATTATAGCCAGAGAACGCATCCATAAAGGTGAGGAGCTCATGGCCTGAGGTCGTGTCCACCAGTTGGTCGATTCTGGGAAGGGGGTAGCTGTCCTTTGGACAAGCCTTATTCAGCTTTTTGAAGTCTATGCACATCCTCCACTTGCCGTTTGCTTTTTTGACCAGAACAACATTGGAAATCCAATCAGGATAATTGACTTCCTTAATGAATCCGGCCTTGAGGAGCTTATCCACTTCCTCGGCTATCGCCTTCTGCCTCTCCGGGGCATGACTCCGGATTTTTTCTTTCGTCGGTCGATGCTTTGGATCGACGGCCAGATGATGCTCCATGACTTCTGTGTCAATCTCCAGCATGTCTGCTGGAACCCAAGCGAAAACATCCGCATTCCTTCGTAGAAAATCAATAAGATGCGTCCGCACCTCCTCCCCCAGGTTGGAGCCAATTAGCGCCACATGCTCCACGTTCCCATCATTCAAAGGGATTGGTACCAGATCTTCGATTGGGCCGTCCCTTTCTTCGGTGAGGTCATCGCGAGCATCTAGTCCATCGACGGGACAGGGGTCAGCCTGATCACTTCTTTGCAAGGCGATGTTGTAGCAGTGTCTGGCCAGGACTTGGTCTCCCCGGACCTCTCCATCCCCTGGTTGGTGGGGAACTTCAACTTCAAATGGTAGGTCGAAACGACAGCTCGGAGAGCATTGAGGCCGGGTCGGCCAAGGATTGCATTGTAGGCGGATGGCGCCTTCACCACCAAGAAATTCACCAGAGCCTTGGATTGCTTTGGATATTGACCCGTGGCCACAGTCAAAGCTATCATTCCTTCCGTCGGAACGGCGTCACCGGTAAACCCTACCAGGGGGGAGCAAATTGGCCTCAGATGACCGCCAAGAGCGGACATTCTTGAAAAAGCATCATAGAACAAGATGTCGGCCGAACTTTCGTTGTCGACAAGAATGCAACGGATGTCGTAATTTGCTATATTCAAGAAAACTACGACTGCGTCGTTATGAGGGAATTGGACTCCCTGGGTGTCTTCTTCGGTAAAGGTTATGGGTTCTTCAACCTTTAGCCGCTTGGGGGATACAGACGGTATGTTGGTTGCCTCCCGTCGGGATCCCCCCGAAATGGTGTTGACGGAATCCGATAGAGGCTGATCGTCCGACCACTCCTTGTCGGCGACCATAGCCGGAGGTAGTTGTGCGAATGCCTCGCGAGAAGGCATCAGATGAGGAAAGGAGGAGTGGGTGCCGGATAAGATGACCGGAGGTGGATCCATTGAGCGCTCCTTTAAGAACAAGGGTATTGCGAAGACACAACCCTCCTTCTAGCGCCAATCCTGTTGGTGCAAAAATCCGCTTGCGTCGGAGAAGCTAGAGTCGAGGAAGTCGCGGTCGCCACCGGGACCTGCAAAGGAAGTCTAAACTGGAGGTGGGGTTGCTCCGGCAAGACCCTCCGATGCTCAAGTCAGTTCTCTGCCTCAACAAGAATGGAGTGCTCGAATGGAGAATTTAGCAGAGTTTTTAGATGAAAGATGAGAGCTTATCGAATAATGTATCTGGAGCCCCCTTTTATAGGTGGAGGGGGCAGTAGCCTGATAGCGACATCTATAACCATCTGGCAGTGGGCTGCCCAGGGTCAGGCGGAGTTTGCTGCGAAGAGTAGTGGAGTGGACCCGTGGCTATCACCGGGGTGTGCCACGTGGAGTCTGCCGCGGGGAGTGGAGCGGCGTCTGTTGTCGCGACTTGCCAGCGGATGGGAGAATCACGTGGTATTCGTCGCAGGAAGTGGAGCAGGATCGTGGCGTTATTGTGGCCTGCCAGGGAGTAGTGGAGCTGCGCGAGATTCGTCGTAGGAAGTGGAGCAGTGCTGTGACCGTTACTGCGGCCTGTCAGGGAGTGATGGAGCTGCGCGAGATCCATCGTAGGAAGTGGAGCAGTGCTGTGACCGTTACTGTGGCCTGTCAGGGAGTGATGGAGCTGCACGGAATCCGCCGCAGAAAGTGGAGCAGGATCGTGGCCGTTATCGTAGCCTGCCAGGGAGTGCAGATCCGTCGGCTGAAGTTCGACAGCGGTCGGAGCTGACGACGGAGTCTGGCTCCCGTAGGAGTTCGGGCGGAGTCCTCCTTGCGGTTGGAGTCGTGGGTGGAGCCCGGCTCCCGTGGGAGTCCGGGCGGAGTCCTCTCGGAGTTGAAGTCGCGGGCGGAGCCCGGCTCCCGTAGGAGTCCGGGCGGAGTCCCCTGCAATTAAAAATAGTTGCGAAGTCCGGCTCCCGTAGGAGTCCGGACGGATCTTACCGGCAGTCGAAGTTGGCGACGGAGCCCGGCTCCTGTGGGAGTCCGGGCGGAGTCCCCCTTGAGGTGGGAGTCGTGGGCGGAGTCCGGCTCCCGTGGGAGTCCGGGCGGAGTCCTCTCAGAGTTGAAGTCGCGGGCGGAGCCCGGCTCCCGTAGGAGTCCGGGCGGAGTCCCCTGCAATCAAAATCAGGTGCGAAGTCTGGCTCCCGTAGGAGTCCGGACGGATCTTACCGGCAGTCGAAGTTGGCGACGGAGCCCGGCTCCCGTGGGTATCCGGGCGGAGTCCCCCTTGAGGTTGGAGTCGTGGGTGGAGTCCGGCTCCCGTGGGAGTCCGGGCGGAGTCCTCTCGGAGTTGAAGTCGCGGGCGGAGCCCGGCTCCCGTAGGAGTCCGGGCGGAGTCCCCTGCAATCAAAATCAGGTGCGAAGTCCGACTCCCGTAGGAGTCCAGACGGTTCTTACCGGCAGTCGAAGTTGGCGACGGAGCCCGGCTCCCATGGGAGTTCGGGCGGAGTCTACTTGCGGTTGAAATTGTCGGTGGAGTCCGGCTCCCGTGGGAGTCCGAGCGGAGTCCTCTCGGAGTTGAAGTCACGGGCGGAGCTTGGCTCCCATAGGAGTCCGGGCGGAGTCCCCTGCAATCAAAATCAGGTGCGAAGTCCGACTCCCGTAGGAGTCCGGACGGATCTTACCGGCAGTCGAAGTTGGCGACGGAGCCCGGCTCCCGTGGGAGTTCGGGCGGAGTCTACTTGCGGTTGAAATTGTTGGCGGAGTCCGGCTCCCGTAGGAGTCCGGACGAAGTCTGTCTGCAGCCGTTGGAGTCGAGGACGAAGCCCGGCTCCCGTAGGAGTCCGGGCGGAGTCTTCCTGCAATTAAAGTCAACGGCGAAGTCTGACTCCCGTAGGAGTTCGGGTG
The DNA here is from genome assembly GCF_000442705.2 of Elaeis guineensis. Classification (NCBI taxonomy): domain Eukaryota; kingdom Viridiplantae; phylum Streptophyta; class Magnoliopsida; order Arecales; family Arecaceae; genus Elaeis; species Elaeis guineensis. Next base: position 93,307,713 of record NC_025993.2, on the reverse strand, counting down.
GAGTCCTTCTGCAGTTGAAGTTGGCGATGGAGCCCGGCTCCCGTAGGAGTCTGGGCGGAGTCCTCCTGCAATTGAAGTTAGGTGCGAAGTTCGGCTCCCGTGGGAGTCCGGACGGATCTTACCGACAGTTGAAGTTGGCGATGGAGCTCGGCTCCCGTGGGAGTCTGGGTGGAGTCCTCCTGCAATTGAAGTTAGGTGCGAAGTCTGGCTCCCGTGGGAGTCCGGATGGATCTTACCGGCGGTTGAAGTTGGCGATGGAGCTCGGCTCCCGTGGGAGTCCGGGCGGAGCCCGGCTCCCGTGGGAGTCCGGGCGGAGTCCTCCTGGAGTTGATGTTGCGATCGGAGCCCGGTTCCCGTAGGAGTCCGGGCGGAGTCCTCCTGGAGCTGATTCTGCTGAGGACTTCGGCTGTGGGTATTTTATACCCGACACCTTCTTTTCCATAAAAGTGGCATGTTTACTGACAAACATCTTTTGTTCAGTAAGATGGTAAAAGAGGTAACCCATACTCTCTTTAGGATAACCTACAAATAAGCATTTATCTATCCTAGCACCTAACTTATGTCTAAAATTTTTTTTATATAAGTTGGACAGCTCCATATCTTAAGATACTTAAGATTAGACTTCTTTCTTTTCTATATCTCATATGGAGTACTTGACACAGATTTAGAAGGTACTCTATTCAGGATATAGACAACAGTCTCTAGGACATATCTTTAGAAGAAAATAAGCAAGTCTGTAAGGCACATCATGGACCACATCATATCTAATAAAGTGAGATTCCTCTTTTTTGCTACATCATTCAACTGCGGTGTATAAGGAGGGGTCCACTCTGAGAGAATTTTTTTTTTAAAATGATTTAGAAATTCACTGAATAAGTATTTTTCTCCTCGATTAGATCAAACGATTTAATACTTTTTTCAGTTTGTTTCTCGATTATACTTTGATACTCTTTAAATTTATCAAAAGCTTCAGATTTGTATTTCATAAGATACATATATCCAAATCTAGATAAATTATCAGTGAACATAATAAAATAAGAGTATCCTCCTTTGACTTTCATTGTCATAGGACCACATACGTCTGTACGTTAAGTCCTAATAACTAATTTGTCCTTTCTCCATATCCACTAAATAGAGTCTTGATCATTTTTTTTATAAGATAAGATTCACAAGTACCAATGATTCATAATCATAAGGATTAAAGAGGTCTTCTTTATATAACTTTTTAATTCTTATCTCACTTATATGACCAAGTTGATAATGCCAGAGTAAAATATTATTTACATCATCTCTTTTTTATTTTTTACTTTCATTTATATGAAAAATATTATCATTAAGAGATAGAATCAGAAGACCATTATCAAAAATACCATGACATAGAATTTCTTTAGAAAAAAAATTTGAGCAATTATTGCCCTTTCCATTTATTTTAAATTCTCATTGCAATAGCATTGGTACAGAAATAATATTTCTAATGATCTTAGGTATATAATAATAATTTTTTAGCTCTAAGATCTTTTCAGATAGTAACTTTAAGATATATGTCTCCACAGCTTCTGTCTGGATGAACTCTCCTCTAGCACCGTAGAGCTCAAAGTCATCTTTTTTCAAAATTTTAATATTCTGCAGCCCTTGCAATGATTTGTATATATAAGAACTGCAGGCGGTATCTAATACCTAAGAGTCTGAATTAGAAGAACTAAATGATAAAATTGTATGTATCTCATACATACCTTTTGATGCGTTGCTTGCACCAGCCTTTACAAATGCAAGGTAATCCTTGCAATTTGTTTTTCAATGTCCTGCCTTACTGCAGTGAAAACAGATACCTTGTTTGAAGCTTTCTTCCCTTTTCTCTTCATCTTGCCACCTTTAGGGTTCAATGCTTTCTTTGAACCCTTCATGTCTGATTTTTTCTTAGAGATCTTACCTATAAGAAGAACTGAAGTCTTGTCCTCTCAGCTATTTTGAGTATGTTTAACAGCTCAGACAAAGAGGTATTCAGTTTGTTCATGTAATAATTCACAGCAAACTGAGTGAATGATTTAGAGAGAGATTACAGGATCAAATTCTGACTCAATTCTCCATCCATCACAAAATCCAATTGATCCAATCTAGTAATCAAGTCAATGACCTTAAGAATATGATCTTGTACGGATGACCCTTCAGTCATTTTAGCATGAAATAACTACTTAGATATATCATACCTAGCAGTCCTACTCAGTTCTCCATACAACTCCTTTAAATTGAGGAGTATGGATTGAATATCCATGCTTTTATGTTGCTTCTATAATTCATTGCTCATAGAGGCCAATATGATGTATTTGACAGTCAAACTGTCATTCTTCCACATCTTGTATGTGGATACCTCTTCCTCAGTAGCATCATCCGTAACTTTTTGTGGTTCAGAGACATCAAGAATGTAAGAGAGCTTCTCTTGAGTGAGTATAATTTTTAAATTCCTCAACCAATCTACGTAATTGGGACTGGTCAACTTATTGGAATCTAAAATTTCTCACAGTGATAATAAAAATACCATTTATAAAATTTAATCTACATTAAATAAAGAATATAATATAAGCAAACAACTCATGATGACACACATAAGTAAATAAGGTCTTTTATATAATTGTGCCTCCCATTATTTTTATCGAATATCATAGCCCTCTACTATGATAAAGGAGATATATAAAACATATATATCTTAATGGGGTTGAGATCCTATTTTTTCATAAAAATCTTGTGGTAACACAACAAATCCTCATGAGTTCATAGGTAGGAAACTCCTTCCAATTGCATCTCATGTAATTTCTAACTTTAATCTTGGCCTCTAAAACATTAATAGTCTTGTGACAACATAATAAACTTTAATATTTTAGTTAAGTAAGATCCTTCACTTCAATACAGTCAAAATCGAATATTACTATCCTAGTGGTAACACAACAAAGCAGTACATCTAAAATTATCAAAAGTATCTTCTATGCATCAGGATTATGTTATATCAGTCTCCATGGCAAGCCTTGTGGTAACACAACAAACTTACCATAGTTCATGTGTAACATTAATCTAGCATGAAAGAAGGCTCTTAATAGTATTTTCAATATTAGGATTTTTAATTTCAAGATCGCTTTACCAAATTGGTCAGGTAAGTAAGTGGAGATCCCTCCGTTGCTTTTCTTAGATACCAATAAATTGATCAGGTTAGTCAATGAAATTAATTAAAGAATCATCTTCAGCACTTTTCTAGACACCAACTAATCAATTGATCAAGAATTGATCGACCCATAGTTGCCATCACTACTACTTAATATAATTTTACGAGGGCTTTATTTAGTCTTATGCACATTCTAATTTCATAACGCTAATTCACACTAATATATATTAGCATTAAATATTTTATATGTGCCAGTGTGACATATGAATATTCATCATTCTAGGACAACCTTGCAGCACAACTTTGTTATGCTAGGACAACCTTATTTCAGAATATTGAAGTGGTGGATTAGACATACAACAATTCATATCATCACATGAAAGCATAATTAAAGCATAATTCATATCATAATTAATTTTAAACTATGAACATCTATATAGCATGCATTACATGAATATTATTTACATATGATTCTCAAGCAAGGTCTGGCTCTGATACCATTGTAGAGTTATGATGATACAGTGGAACCATAGATTTTAAAAATTTAAACTAAGAAATCCTAAATATTAAATCCTATACCAAGACCTCCTTGATGATTAACAAACATATGAAATATTTTCATAACATAATTGAAGGCATAGAGGAATACCTACAATGCTTATTCTAAAATTTCGATAGAACCTCCACTAGACACTCATGTGTTCGCCCTCCAACATTGTCCACACGAGGCTTTGATCAAGACACCAACTCCTTAAGATGGTTCCTCTCTTTGAATTCTTCCTCCAAGTACTCTTTTTGGTAGCAGAATTTTAGGACTTCCTTCCTCTCTCCCTTGTCTTTCTATCTCTATCTTTTTTATCTCCTTATCTTTTTTATATCTCTTCCTAGGCCCTTGTCCTAAAATCAGACTTGTCCTTATTATTTTAGAACTTATCCTAACAAAGAAAGAAAGAAAATAATTAGATAAGAGGGGAGACTTGTGTAAGAAAGAAGAGATTAGGATTTTTCGAATGAATCTGAACCCCGGCACGCATCCTCTTTTATATTTGGAGACAGGATGCTTATCCAATCATCTCACACCCTTCCAAGCAATTTCTCATGCCCATTCTCACACCGTTGCACCCATTCACACATTGGTCCAAGCCTGATTTTTTACGTGAAAGCATCAGAATTATTTTTAAGAGTTACTTCATGCAGAAGGACTCTTCAAAAAAAAATTTGCGGTGTTTCTCTGAAGGGTCGCACAATCTTATATTTGGCACCTCACTTCTCCACCATTAATCAGTGCACAAAGCTATCCCATGGTCCACAAAGGAGGTGCTAATTAGAAGTAGGCATGAAAAAAAATTTAGAGATGAATTGATGTGAATTAATTTTAAGAGACCTTAACCACTTGGACTCTCAGTCCAAGTGGCACCAATCTTGATAGGGGCGACTAGGGTTTGGATAAGATCAAGTCTAACTTAATCAAATCTTATCCATTCAACCATACATCTGAAGCTTAATTAAAATTCCATGCCCCACATGATTTTTAGCATGAAACAATTTAAGATAAGCTAGGAGAGGGCATCCCATCTCATAGGACACCAATCTAAATTCTGCACTAACGATCAAACTATCCCACTCGACAAAAAAAAAATATTTTGTGAATGTGGAAGCCAGATTTTATACACCAACAATCTTGACCCAATCAGCTAAGAATTAACCTAATTTGAAATAAAAATTGATTTGAGTTTAATTAGCCCAATCTAAAACCAAATTCGAATCTGATTTGAAACAAGGAGCTAGGATTCGCAACATGTGCTAGCATGTTCATCTTGCAAACATGATCTAATCTAATTAGATCCTTGATCAATTCTTTCTGTGTGTGATCCATTGGGTTCTATATCTAGCCAACAGAAGGTTCGGATACTAGTTGATCTGATTTGATTAGAATTTAATCTAACCATTTTATGTCCAATCGAGCTAATCCGATCTTAATAATTAGAACCTTTTCTAATTTATGATCGAATTAAACTCTTTAATTTAATCAAATCTATAAGATAAGATTGATGTCTAGCAATATATCATGTCTATTCAAAAGATATAAAATTTTAATTAAAATATCAAAAATATCCTTCAGTGGTAAGTTACTATGCAATTCGATCCTACAATCAACCTACATTCCGAATATGATTTTGGATATGGAATCATGTCACATCCAATATCATATTTATATTTTTCTTAATCTTATAATGATGATTCAATTAATAAAATATTAGAAATTCTTTCTAATTTTTATTTTACTTTGATCAAAGACTCCCGAAATCATCAATCGATTAGAGCAAGTAGGATACGATCTCCTTTTATCAGGAGTGATCGATTGCATGTTGATCTACTCACAACCTTTATATACATTCTACCATAACTAGAATATGCCATACATGACTAAGTCATGAATGAGTATGAACCAAAATATAGATTCATAAATACAAGGTTCTATGATAGTCTCAGGTCAAAGGATTACACGCACAACTCCCACTATAAGAAAATATCTTTTGATAGGTAAGTAGATTTCATAAAATATTTCTTAATTTAAATTAATTTAGTAAACTTATTTTCTAATGAGCATCTATATCCTTATATTAATACCTCATACAAGTGGCCTATGAGATCAGCCACTCTCATCATCGAGCATATATAGTATATGCCAGTCTATCCAGAATATTAATCTCCTATCCAATGTTCCTATGACTAGGAATATTCTAAATTAAAATTTTTAAGATTTTTAGATTTCATAGATATGATCTCATCATCACTCTAAAACCATTGTCTTGATTTATGGGGTTTATCATAATTATTACGAATGTAAGATACAGCATATGATGAAAAAATAAATGTCTTATATTCATAAAGTGTCAATTACATGAGTTTGAAAGATTATAAAGAAAATCCATCAAAATATAAATTTTGATTGGCTTGTAGGATTATTCCATTCATCTATAAGAGCGACATTATTCAAGTATGACATATAGGAATAAAGGATCAAACTTAACTAGAACACTATAGTTTATTGTACTATCCACAAGACTATAGGTGTTTTAGAGATAAAAGAAATATTGAAAATTATATGAGATGCAATTAGTAAGAGTTACCTATCTTTGAACTCATGAATGCTTATTATGTTATCCATAAAGTATTTATGAGGAATAGAGATCTCAACTCTATTTAGAAATAAGATAAAGTTTCTCATTTTTATACTTGAGGGCTATTCGCTAAATAAGTGGGAGATATAATTAGACAAAAGATCTAATCTAGTTATGCATGTTATTATGAGTTATCCATTTATATTTTATTCTTGTGTTTGTAGATTAAACTGCATAATAGCATCCTCACTTTCACTGCATGGCATTCTTGATGCTAACAAGTTGTCTGGACCCAATTATATGGACTAGTTAAGAAACTTAGGAATTATTCTCACATAGGAGAGTCTCCTATATTCTAGATACACCTACTTCTGATTCGATCGGAGAAGATGCTACTGAGGAGGATAGGACCACATACAAAAAGTGGTATAATGATAGTATGACTATCAAATATATCGTGTTAGTCTCTATAAGCAATAAGCTTCAGAGGTAATATGAAGACATGGATATTCATTCGATACTTTTTAATTTAAAGGAGTTATATAGAGAACAGAATCAAACTGCTAGATATGAGATATCTAAGTAATTATTTTATACCAGAATGAGTGAAGGCACATCCGTACAGACTCATATCTTTAAAATGATTGATATGATCACTCGCCTAAGATAATTGGATTTTGCTATGGATGGTAAGCTAAGTCAGGATTTGATTCTGCAATCACTCTGTAAATCTTTCTCTTAGTTTGTCATTTACTATCATATGAAGTAATTGAACACAAGCTTATCAGAGCTGCTCAATATGTTGAAGATAGCTAAAAACCATTTCAAAGGTAAAAAGGTATCTGTTCTTTTTGTAGATAAGATCTTCAAGAAAAAGATAGGTAATAAGGGTTCAAATAAAAAAAAAGGTGAACCTTAGGCTAGCATCTCCAAGAAGAAGGTGAAAAGTGTCTCTACCAAAGGTACTTATTTTCGCTGCAGAAAGGATGGGCATTGAAAAAAAAACTGCAAGCATTACCTTGCAAATTTGAAGCAAAAGAAAGTAGATATTGCTAAAGATTTGTATATGATACAAATAAAGTTATCATTAAGTACTTCAACTTCAGATTCTTAGGTATTAGATACTACCTACAGTTCATACCTATGCAAATCATTGCAGGATCTGCAGAGAACAAAGAAACTGAATAAAGGTAACTTCATACTGTTTGGTGCTAGTGGAGAGTCCATTAAGGATGAAGCTGTAGGAACCTTATTGTTGAAGTTATCTTTGGACAAAATTTTAGAACTAGAAAACTATTATTATATGCCTAATATTGTTAAAAATATTATTTTAGTTCTGATGTTACTTGAAAGTGATTTGAAATAAGAGGAAAGGGCAAAGATTGCTCTATTTATCATTCTAATAAATTTTATGACAATGCTTTTGTTGATAATGATCTTTTATTCTTGTCACTTAATGATAATATTCTTCATATTGATCAAATGAAGAAAAAAAAGAGAGAAGATGTAAATATCGCATATCTCTGGCATTGCCAACTTGGTCATATTAATGAGTCAAGGATTAACGAGTTATACAAAAAAAAATTTTTTGAACTTTAATTATAATTTTGAAGCATATGAAACTTGTGAATCTTGTCTTATGGGTAAGATGACTAAGACTCCATTTATTAGACATAGAAAAAGGATAAGTGACTTATTGGGCCTTGTACATATGGATATTTGTGGTCCAATGACAACTCAGGCCAGAGATAGATACTCTTATTTCATCACGTTTATTGATGATTTATTAAGATTTGAGTATGTGTATTTCATAAAATATAAATTTAAAGTCTTTGATAAGTTTAAGGAGTACCAAAGAATGATTCAGAAATAAACTAGTAAAAATATTAAAGCTCTTCGATCTGATCGAGGAGAAGAATACTTAACTAAGGAGTTTTTTTATCATCTTAAAGATAATGAAATTCTCTTTGAATGGACTTCTCCTCACACTCCATAATTAAATAGTATTATAAAAATAAAAAATCATACTTTAGTAGATATAGTACGATCCATGATATGCTTCATAGATTTTTCAATCTCCTTTCGAGAATATGAAGGGAAGCGTGGTGGGTGATATACATGTATTTTCAAAAATTTTACAACAAAATATATATAGATTAAATAATTTAATCTATAATGCATGCATAGATCAGATCTAAGTCACCATACAAGATTTATGATATAAACTAATATGCATGTATATACATCTGAAATCTAAAATTCAACAAGTACAGAATATATCTAAGTATAATCAGATCATATCTAATTTATATCTAAATTATATCTAAAAATTAATTGAGATCAAAATCTCATACCTGAGCATGGGTAGTAGATCATCTCATCCAAAATTTGTGAAGATGATTCTTGATAATGCTTGGCAGCCGCACATGCGTCCGACCTCTATAGGTTTTCACACGAAGCCCTTGTGCTGATCGATTTCTCTGAGAGTGCTAGCTCGCAAAGATACTATCCTTTGGTTGATCTGAGAGGAATATGATAAAATTAAAAAATAAAAAGATCCTCTTCTTTTTCTTCCTGAATTCATGCATCTGATCTCTACAATAGAGATCAAGAGAAGAACCTTTTCTTCTCAATTTTTACGCATAAGAGAAAACCTTTCTCTCTTCCTTTCATACCTTTGAGAAGAACTTTCTTCTCTAATTCTTCATGATAAAAATTAGATCTAATCTGATATCTCATACTAAAAATTATGTAAAATTTCGAGATCTAGAAAAACCCAAAAGAGGGATCCAAGAGAAGAACTGTTCTTCTCTCTTTTTCTCTATTTTTCTTTTTGATCTAGAACTCTAGGAAGCCCCAAACACCCAATCAAATTTTTTTAATATTTTTTTAAATTTTTATATTAAAAATTAGATTTAATCTAATTTTTATTTTAAAAAAAAATAAAAAAAAAATTGGAAAAATTCCTTCTTTAAGGCTGCACACAAGAAAGAAGATCCATCTTTTTCCTTGATCTAGAACTTCAAGAAGCTCCAAACGTCCAACTAAATTTTTTTGATATTTTTTCTTCAAATTTTTATATTAAAAATTAGATTTAATCTAATTTTTATCTTAAAAAAATAAAAAAAAAATTGAAAGAAGAACTCCTTCTTCAAGGCTGCGCGCAAGAAAGAAGACCCATCTTCTTCCTTAATCTTTCTCTCCTTGAAAAGAACTTTTTTTCTCCAATTTTTTACTGTATAACCAGCAGAGAAGCCTCTTGTTGATATCCAAAAATTAGCAAAAAACTCTCACAAAATCTTTTCAAGAAGGGAGGCGAAGAGGAGAGATGGCGTGTGGATGTTGGGGCGTCCAACTCTTGGACGCCCCTTTTCTTGATTTTTTCTTTTTGGGGCGATCACAAAAGAGGGGAGACGCCCCTTCTTTTTCACGGGAGGAAGAGAAGGGGCGCACAAGAAAGTGGGACGTGGGGTTTTCTTTCAATGTGAAGAGATGCGATGGTGTGGAGTTTCTTATATCACATTGGTTGGTTGGGTTGAGTCCTATTCCAAATAGGATTCGAGATCTTAGTCAAATTCTAACTAATTCTTGGATCCAATCCTAACTAACTTAGAAATTAGTTATAACAAACTAACTAATTGGGTCCTAGCCCAATTATGAATCCAATTAGGCCCCAATCCAATTAGAGAATTAGTTAGATTAAAATCCTATTGATCCAGAGATTGATTCTTGGATTTAAGGTTATGTCATAAGTAATAGGACTTGATCCAATTAAGCCTATTATCCAATAGGATTTGATCTCATCAAAGCCTATATCAAACTAATCCCGTTAATTTAATTTTGGATCTTTGAGATCAATTAAAATAAATTCTATTATTCAATAAGACTGCATCCAATCAATCCAAAGCCTAAATAAAAATAATTGAATCATATTTATGCATCCCTGAGATCAATTGAAACAAGTCTTATTATTCAATATGGCTGCATCCAATTAATTCAAAGCCAATCTAATTGAATCTAATTCAATTAGAACTAATCCAATCCTCATTACTCAATCAAATTGAGCCAATTAACAATCATATTGTTAATTAATTATTTTTTTAATTTACTAACCATTAGTAAATAATTTATTACTTTCTTTGCATAGGATTAATCATCAATCAAATTGATAATTAAATCTTTCAATGATTCATAATCATCGATTAGTCATTTGATCAGACATATATTTCTATGTGTGTGATCTCATAGGTTCGAACCTAAGTCGGTAGCACAAGAATGATTCCTGTACTAATCAATGTAACTATCTAGCAATGAGACCTGATGTTCGGATAGACTGAATGTATGCCTAGCAATACTCTAAAACCCATATAGATATAGTTACCGTATAATTCATCCCTTTAATACTCGATGTTCAAAGACAACTTTGGATTAAACTATCAACCCAAGAAAAGTGGTCCACATTGTATCTCAATCTCAAAAATTCTGTGACTCCTCACTAAGACTACTTTGATCAAAATTTTGCTGAATTGAAACACAATGATGCATCATCTTTAATTTTACTTAGAGCGGTCAATCCCATCTTGACTCATATTTAGACTTCACAAGTACTTGACTGTACCCAAAAATCTTTCATCATCAAATTAAAAATTTGGATAGTCCGGCACCAAAGCATAGTGAGTTGCTTGCAAGTCATCGAGGCAGCCTCAAGTCCAAGGGACACATATACCCATATCCCATCAGAGCAGCCCTTGACAGTAGAGTACTCCGAAAGTGGTCACGTTTAGTGAAATATACTCCTACATATCATCCGTATGCCATACTCGTGTTACCACACATCTTGGTTAAGAGAACAACCAACTAATATGGCATACAATGATCTATACTCGATACAATTATTATCCTTGTGATAATTGTATCATTTGATCGCGAGCAGGATTTAAGAACCACATGATAAATCCTCCTTTATTATTTGAGAAGTAGTTCTAAAGACTTCATCATAACATATGAGTTCTATTTTAGAAGATGTATTCCTTATGATGAATCTGCCAGATAATATTTATCATTTTATAATTCATATACTTGTATGGGACACAATCATCTACAACCTAGATGATTAGCTTTAGGACATATTTTCCAACATAGTATAATCTTGAGACTATAGTATATATATTAAATAAAGTACCAACTATATTTATTACTAGTACTCCATATGAAATATGGAAAGGTAAGAGGTCTAGCCTTAAATATCTGATGATATGGGGCTGCCTGCTTATGTCAAAAATATTGAAAGACATAAGCTTAGTGCTAGATCAGATAAGTATAGATTTGTAGGTTATCCTAAAGAGAGTATAAAATACTTCTACCATCTTATTCAATAAAAAATTTTTAACAGTAGGCATGCCATCTTCTTAGAAAAAGAGTTTATCCAAGAAGGGGGCAGTGGGAGGATAGTTAAATTTGAGAAAGTTTAAGACCTACAATCTATCTAGAAATAATATTTGGATAGTCCACAAGTTGATCCTCAACCTCAAGTGCCCATTAATGAGGCACAACCACTACACACACCTCCTCTTTAAAAGTCAAATAGAGTACGTTATGTACCACTCAGATATAGATTTATCATTGAGAATGACAATATGCCACACATCATTGAGAATGATGATCTCACGACCTATTCAAAAGTGGTCATGAGTGATGACTCTGACAGATAGCTTGAAATCATGAAATTCAAAATAGACTCTATATATACAAATCAAGTTTGGACTTTGGTTGATGCACCTGAGGATGACCCCAATAGGTTACAAATGGGTCTTCAAAAAGAAAATTAGAGCAGATGGCTAGATAGAGATCTATAAGGCTAGGCTAATGGCAAAAAGTTTCAAACAAAGATAAGGTGTTAGCTATAAAAAAATCTTTTCACTAGTAGCCATGCTCGAGTCTATTCGGATTCTACTTGCTATAGCTACATATTATAACTATGAGATCTGGCAGATGGATGTTAAGACTATTTTTCTCAATAAAAATCTTTAAGAAGAAGTCTATATGACTCAGCTCGAGAAATTTATCTCAAGTGGGAGGGCAAATCAAGTATGCAAGCTAAAAAAATTTATTTATGGATTAAAGCAGGCATTGAAGAGTTGGAACATCCATTTTGATAAGACGATCAAATCATTTGGCTCTATCAAAAATGTGAAAAAATCATGTATACATAAGAAGATAAGTGGAAGTACTATTGTTTTCTTAGTTTTATATGTGGATGACATATTACTTATTGAAAATGATATTTTTATGTTGTAATCGATCAAAACATGGCTATCACAGAAATTTTTCATGAAAGACTTGGGTGAAGCTTCCTATGTACTTGGTATAAAGATCTATAGGGATCGATCTAAGAGGATGCAAGACTTATCCCAGTCAAGTACATAGATCTAGTATTGAAGAGGTTCAACATGGATAGGTGTAAGAGAGATTACTTACTTATGAGTCATTGCATACATCTCTTTAAGAAGATATCTCCTAAAACACCTTAGGAGAGAAAGAGAATGAGTTTTATCCCTTATGCTTTGACAGTGGGATCGATTATGTATGCTATGCTATGTACCAGACCGATGTGGCTTATGCTTTAGGCATTATAAACATATTCCAGGCAGATCGAGGAGAAGATAATTGAAAAGCTATGAAAAATATTCTCAAGTACTTAGAAGGACTAGAGATGCTTTTCTCATTTATGGTGGATCTGATCTGAAACTAGAAGATTTTACAGATTCTAATTTTCAATTTGATTTAAATGATAGCAAAGCCATATCAAGATATGTATTTACTCTCTATGATGGTGTAGTGAGTTGAAAGAGTTTCAAACAGCAGACTGTAGCTGACTCAGTTATTGAGGCAGAATATATTGCTGCTAGTGAGGTTGCTAAGGAAGCCATCTGGATGAAGAAGTTCATCATAGAGTTGGATGTGGTTTCTGAGATTGAACACCCTGTGCCACTTTATTGTGACAACACTGAAGGAAAGAAAAACTGTTTCTCTTCGGAAGGCCTAGGTTGCATCTAAAAATATTTCTATTAATCTATATGAATAAGGATCAAATCCTTACCTGAGTAGCAGTGGAACCAGAGATCAAATCTCAAATAATTTGATATAAACCTTCACGGAGGCCTGGATGTGCAGATTTTCTACTTCGCATGCACGTTAGACACCACAGGAAAGCAGGATGAGCTTCGATCTTCACAATCCAATCAAATGAGGAAGGAGATGTACTAGTGTGATACCTCACACCAGTAGGTGGGATGCCCAAGGAGGGTCCACGCCCAAAGGAGGAGGGGCGGCACCAAAGGGGAGAGGCTGAGGAGAAGGAGAAGGGCTTCTCTTTTCTCTCAATTTGATTTGTTTGCTATGCATTCACAAGTAGAGACCCTCTCTATTTATAGATAATTTTTATGACCCAATTAGTATAAGAGTCTTAACTCAAATCTGATTTGAATTAGTTCAATACTCATGAAAGAAAGATTCCTACATGAGATAGAATTGCCATCACATATGACAACCACTTTGCACCCACTCCCTCACCCATATGGGATGCCCTAAACTAGCACCATTCCAAGTGTTGGTCAGCCCACATGAGAGGAGAATCTCAGTGTAAGTAAGATTTCTCATATCTCATCTAAAATAGATCCAATTTGAATCCAATTCGAAGCTGGTTCAAAATAATTTTGAAAGGCTGCAATCCTAAACTCTTTAAGACTTTTATACCAAGTCTAACTTAAATTTTTAGACCTAATTAAGCTTAATTAATTTAGATCTAATCTAAAATTAATCAGTACTTAAATTTAATCTTTCATATGCTCCATAGATCATAGATCAGAAACTTTTCATCCCCGGGATCGAACCTGAACCTCATGTGTAGTTCTAGCTAGACATAGTCAACTCTTCAATCTCGTTTAATCCATAACTTAATTCTCAATCAAATTAACTTATATGTTTAATCAAGTCAAGTACTTTCAAATTAAATATATAAACATAGGCCAATTCTTTTCTACTTTGTCTGACTTGTGTGTGTGACTCCATAGGTTCAATCACTAAGCCGTAGCATAGGAACCAATTTCTACACTAATCGAGATACCATATAGAAATAGTTTCCGACATCCAGATAGGTCAAATTATCGTAAAAAAATATTTCAGAACCCATACCAAGGTTATCGCATAATTTATCTTTTTGACTCTATATGCTCTAAGAAGGTCTTAAGTTAACTATCAATTGAGATTGCTTCATTCACATTATATTTCAACCTTTCAAATCCATCTCATGGATTACCCTGGCCAAGACTTTGCTAAATAAAATACAGTGATACATCAACTCTAATAATTCAAAGGGATCAATTCCATCTTGATTCATACACAGATTTTGCAAATACTTGACTGTACCCAGTAGCTTTCCGTCACTGTATTAGAAATTCAGATAGTCCGACATCAAAGCACAGTGAGTTGCTTGCAAGTCACTATGGTGATCTTAGGTCTGAAGGACACTTATACCCATATATTTTGCGAGCAGCTCTTAACAGCAGAATGCTCGATAGGTGAGTCACTTGTTCAGTGACAATGTACTCTTACATCTCACTTATATGCCATACTAGTATTACCACACTCTTTGGTTAAGAGGACAACCAAGCTATATGGCACACAATGACCTTCACTCGATAAATGTCATCATCCTGTAATGATGTATCATTTGGTCGTGAATATGTTTAAGAACTATATGATAAATTCTCTCTTTATCATACACTAGTATAGTTTTAAGGACCTTATCACAGCACAAAAGTTCAAGAAAGATGTTACTTTATAATGAAAAATATCAGAATAATTTTTATTCAATATTCAATAATTCATATATAAAGAAAAACTTAATTATCACATGATTGATTTTAGGACATAATTCTCAACAACTCCCACTTGGAATAAAGTCAATCGAGGTAGTATCTTATACCCATCTTCCATTTGAAGTCATCAAACTCTTTGATCCTGAGAGCTTTAGTGAAGGGGTCGGCTAAATTCTCCTTTCCATCGATCTTCTAAAGCTTGATGTTATCTCGATTCACGATCTCTCGCATCAGGTAATAGCAGAATAGAATATGTTGCAGCATCCGGTGCAGTATTGTATTCTACTTCGCATACAGAATCGACCATAGTATGTTGCTTGAAACTCTTCTAGTAAATAGTTCTTTCTTTCAAGATAAATACATAGCCCAACATATTTCTGCTGTCATCATAATTTAATTGAAAACTAAAATCAGTATATCCCATAAGTTGTAGGTCAGTGTCTTTATAGATAAGCCCTTGGTCTTTAGTATTTCTCAAATACTTAAGAATTACTTTCGCAATCTTTCAATGCTTCTCATCCAGATCAAACTGGTACCTACTCACTATCCTTAGTGAATAGGCCACATCCAGCCTCGTACATGTCATAGCATACATGATAGATCTCACTGCCAAAGCATATGGTATTCTACTCTTGTGCTCTCTCTCCTTAGGAGTTATCAAATAATCTTTCTTGGAAAGAGTAATTTCATGGCCTATCGGAAGATAGCCTTTCTTAGAAGTATCCATGTTGAACTGCTTTAACAAGGTATCAATATACGTAGATTGAGACAATCCAAGCAATCTTCTGGATCTATCCCTATAGATCTTCATCCCAAGGATGTAGGATGCTTCTCTCAAGTTCTTCATGGAGGACTGTGATGATAACCATAACTTCATACTCTGCGAAACTAGGATGTCATTTTCTAGTAATAGTATGTCATCCACATACAGCACAAAGAAGATGACTATAAAATCGGAAGTCCACTTGTAGATGCAAGGTTCTTCTCCATTTCTAACGAAGCCATACATTTTGATCACTTTATCAAAATGTATGTTTTAACTCCTAGATGCTTGCTTAAGTCCATAAATAGATCTTTTCAACTTGCACACTTTCGATTCATCTGTAGATGTGAATCCTTCAGGTTGTATCATATACATTTTTTCTTCCAGCTTTTCATTAAGGAAAGCAATTTTGACATCCATCTGTCAGATCTCATAATCTAAGAGTGCAGCGATAGCAAGCATAATCCGGATGGACTTGAGCATTGTCACAAGAGAGAACATCTCATCATAGTCAATACCATAATACTAATGGTATCCCTTGGCAACTAGATAGGCTTTATAGGTCTCTACCTTCCCGTCTGCTCCTTTTTTTTCTCTTGAAAATTCATTTACACCCTATGGATTTTATCCCTTCAGGTGGATCAACTAGTGTCTATACACCATTGATCTCTATGGACTCCATCTCAAATTTCATGAGCTCAAGCCATTTTTGGGAGTCGGACCTTTGCATGGCCTTCATATAGGTGATCAGATCCTTATCATTCTCGTCAAGTTCGATGGGATCATCGTCCTGAATCAAAAAATTATAGTATCTGTCCAGCTGATGCAGTACTCTATCGGATCTCCTCAATGATATCTCTATTGGCTCCAGATTCAATTTACCAATCAAATCTAATTCTGTATGTGTCGGTTCTTTTACCTTATAAACTTCATCAAGTTTAATTTTATAGGCATTAGCTCCTTCACCAAGGATTTTTTTTTTAAAAAGACTGTCTGACTGCTGACAAACATCTTTTGCTCTACAGTGAGGTAGAGTAGTACCCTTTAGTTTCTTTTGGATATCCTATGAATAATTATCTGTCAAATTTCGGTCCAAGCTTATCTATCTTTAAATACTTGACATAAGCTGGACACCCCCAAACCTTAAGGTGTGAGAGCATCGACTTACGCCCAGTCTATATTTCATATGGAGTTTTATCGACAGACTTGCTGGATACTTTATTCAAAATATAGTAGGCAGTTTCTAAAGCATATCCCCAAAAGAAGACTGACAGACTCGCAAAGCCCATCATGGATCGGACCATATCTAATAAGGTTCGATTCCTCCTCTCTGACATCCCATTATGTTGTGGTGTTTCAGGAGGGGTCCACTGTATGAGAATCTTATTCTCTTCCAAATATATCAGAAACTTACTAGTGAGATATTCACCTCCTCGATCTGACCGAAGGATCTTAATACTCTTTCCAGTTTGTTTCTCTACTTCAGCACGGAATCGTTTGAATATTTCAAATGATTCTGACTTATGCTTCATAAGATAGACAAACCCATACCTTGATAGGTTATCTGTAAATATAATGAAGTAAAAGTATCTTCTTCTAGTACTTATGTTCATAAATCCACATACATCAGTATGTATTAGACCTAGGATATCACTGGCTCTTTCATCTTTTCCTTTAAAAGGTGACTTAGTCATTTTACCAAGTAGATAAGATCTATAAGTAGAAAATAATTCACAATTATCTATCTCAAGGATACATTCTTTGATCAATCTGTCAATCTTATTCTTATTCACATGATCAAACCTACAATGCCAAAGGTAGGATTCACTGACATTATCTAACTTAGGATGCTTACTGGCTATGTACATTACACTAACAGGCCATGATATTATGTATATGCTATATTTTAATTATTCACGTATAATTATAGTATCATTTATTATGATATCACAAAAATCATCCTTTATTATAAACTTGTAACCAAGTTTGGCCAAAAGACCTACAGAGATAACATTTATAAAAAAGGAGGAACAATACTGATAATCATCTAACATGACATTACTAGACTCGAAGACAAGCTGCAAAGTTTTTAAGGCCAGAACTAGAACAAGACTTCCATCTCTAACGTTAAGGAACCGCTCACCCTCTCACAACTTCCTACTTACCCGCAGTCCCTTCAAAGAATTATATATATTAATAGGATTTTTGGTATCCAACACCTAGGTAGTAGTATCACAAATAGAAAAATTATAAGGAGTTATCATATAAGTACTTTGTGAAGCAATCATTTGCTTCTTTCTCTTATTTTTAGACTTGTTTGGATCAAAGGAAGCTATATAAGCAAGACGATTCTTTTTTCAATGATCTAGCTTCTTGCAGAAGAAGCACTCTACCTGGCTCTTGTCAATTTTTGATGGTTTGCTCTGCTTGAGATCAGTGGCATGAAATTTCTGTATCTTTTTCTTCTTTTCTCTCCCAGAGGATCAACTCCTGCAGATGAACCTCTTACTAAATTCACTGGCTCCTTCTAGAGCTGGTGATCCTTCTCAAAAATCTGCAGTAACTCTAGCAAACCATGATAGTTCACCGCAGGCTTCGTCATTCTATAATGACTGAGAAAGGGTAGGTATGATTTTGATAGTGAATTGAGGATAGCATCCTTACCTAACTGTTCATGCAATAGAAAGTCAAGTTTGCTAAGACGTTCAATCTGCTCAATTATGTACAATACATGATCGGTGACTGAAGCCCCCCCTCGCATATGGACATTGAACACTATGCAAGTGATTTTGTATCTCTCTACATCCTCAGAGGTATCGAAGGACTCATTCAACATTTGAATGATCTCCTCTGGCTGTGCATCCTTGAACTTACGGCTAAGTTTATTGTTCATAGCTGTCCTCATCACGCAACGCACAGTCGTGCGATCATTGAGCCACTTCATATAAGTGTCTCTCGCAGCATGAGGAGTATTTGCTACAGGTTCTTCAGGTGCCTCATCTGTAAGGATATATAAAATTCTCTCGTGCTCCAAGATAATCTTCAACTTTCGATACCAGCTATCGAAGTTGGGTTCGATGAGCTTGTTGCCGTCCAACAACAAATGGAGGGATAGTGTGTTGGCCATAATTGAAAGAAAAATATTAGCTTATTAGTATAAGAATTATTTTTAATCCCAAAGATATAGACTTTAGTCTAAAGGTCCTCTCACTATTTTTATGAAGTGATAGTCTTTACCTCCAACTCGAAGAATTACATTAATTCTTTAACGGGTACTAGAATCCACACGGGCTGCATTTAGGTCCGAGTGTGGCTCGACCAATCCTAGTGCATCTATGGATAGGTTCATAACCAATTATTTTTTCAAACAATTTTTAGCAATTAGATTTTGCCTTAGGCATCCCTTCAGCAGGCGTGTGGTGCTTCTATTGAAAATCTCAATTAGGTCCAACCATTAACATGACACACCAAGTGCATCCAACAAATGGATATCCAGATCCGAGTGTAGTTCGATCAATCTGAGCATTGATCTGAAAGTATATCATAATGGTCATATGATGAATGATAATTTTAATATGTAATAGACACCAGACGTGTGGCACCTCTAATACCTATTTAGAATATTGAACTCATTATCATATACCTTTATGAGAGATTATGACCAAGTTATCTCATAACTTTATCATTTTATGGACTTAACAATTTAGAAGATTTGATTTCATTGTTCTGAGAATAAGAGAAGAAGATGACCTGTAAGTTGTAAATCCTCCCACTGACTTCACCAAGTCATGTAAAGAATTAGACAAGAGCTGGTCTAAAGATACCTAAATCAATCACATTGATTCACCTTAATGGTATGGGTCTGCATGAATTGACTAGTGACCTAATCAAAATATAATCTACCATGTTGGTCAGGTAAGTGAGATCAGTGGAAGGGATGTGCCTTTAACTCACCGTAGAGGCATCTAGCTGAATAGCTCCTAATTAAAAATCACTTGATCGAATTTGTCAAATTTACTTTAGATACCAACTGGTTAATTAGTTTCGATTTGATTCATCAGAAGATTCGGGCTCAACCATGGAGTCATGATCAAGGTTCATTTATTAGGATCAAACATATGGACTTGATCAAACTTCAACTATTGAGATTGATTTAGAGAAATACTGATCTAATCTAATTCAACACTTGATTAGATTTAATCAATTTCTCCACTTGATCCATATGTGTTTCTAACCCTAGGTCTAACCCATTAGAAGGACTGATTCAAGCTAACCCATTATCCATTATTTTATGTGGTGTCTTAATGATCTTCAATTCTCAAATCTAGATCATTCAAAGCTCAATTCATAATTAAGCATGTGAAATGTGTGTTTCAATCTGTAAAATTATTTTACAAAGGTTTCAGGTGAAGCATACCATATATTTCATCTCATGAAAATAAATTTTCATAATATATTTAATAATTAAACATGCATAGATATGATTTAAACTTCATACATACATCTCATGCATCATGATAATTTTTAGATCAATATCGATTACATCTTATATAATATGTAATTCAGATCTAAAATAATTTTATATTTAAATTTTATCCTATTATCATGAATTATAAATTATTTTAGATCTAATCTAAACATATTTATGATCAAAATAATACATAAAATCTATTCATTTTTTTTTTTATAAAATCAGATCACAATAACACCCCTACACATCATAAGAAAATCCATCGAATAGGTATAAAAGAGATTAATCTCTTCAATCTCCTATGATCGAACGGTCTGATGATCTCATCAATTCGAATACTAGGCTACTAAGATCTAAAATCTAATTTCATATATAATTGTATCAATATATAATTATTGATAAAATAATTTTATGTTATGAACATATCCTTGATTTTATCAATTATATTCTTCATCTAATCTAATTAGATTTGATGCATCATATACATCATATCAAATCTGAAATATATTTTATATTAATTATAAAATATTAATTTTAAATTTGATATCATATAGAAAATTAATTAGACCTAAACATGAATGCATAAGAAATAAATTTTTGATAAAATCTATTTTCATATAGTACTGAATTCTGATAGGATTTAGATCTAAATATCCAACGAAATGGATCTAATTCAGATTTGAAATAAATTTACTTTATAATAAAAATAATAATATTAAAATTTTATTAAAATAAATTTAAAATAAATTTTAATTCACATTGTTATTTCATCAAAAATTCAGCAACAGCAGAATTCTGTTATAACAAACTATAACAACTTCAATCAATAATTGATTAGGATCATCTAATCCAATCAAAATCAGATTAAAAATTTTATATAAATAGATTTAAATTAAATTTAATATCTCATAAAAAATTTTAATTATATCTTATATAATTAATTTTAAAAAATTTAGTTATACATGTATGTATTTCAGACCTGCTCTGATATCAATTGAAGGGAAGGAAAACTGTTTCTCTTTGAAAGGCCCAGATTGCACCTAAATTTTTTTTATTAATCTATATGAATAAAAATTAAATTCTTACCTGATTAGTAGTAGAACTAGAGATCAAATCTCAAACAATCCGATATAAACCTTCACGGAGGTTTGGATGTGCAGACCCTCTACTTTGCATGCACACCAGATGCCGCAGGAAAGCAGGATGAACTCCAATCTTTGCAATCCAATCAAATGAGGGATGAGATGTGCTAGTGTGATACCTCACACTAATAGGTGGGATGCCCAAGAAGGGCCCACGCCCAAGGGAGGAGGGGCGGCATCAAAGGGGAGAGGCTAAGGAGAAGAAAAAGGGCTTCTCTCTTCTCACGCCTCTCTCTCTCTTTCTCTCTTCTCTCAATCTGATTTATTTGCTATGCATCCATAGGTAGAGACCCTCTCTATTTATAGATAATTTTTATAACCCAATAAGTATAGAAGTCTTAACTCAAATCTGATTTGAATTAGTTCAATACTCATGAAAGAAGGATTCCTACATGAGATAGAATTGCCATCACATATGACAATTACTTTGCACCCACTCCCTCACCCACATGGGATGCCCCAAACTAGCACCATTTCAAGTGTTGGGTGGCTCACATGAGAGGAGAATCTCAGTGCAAGTAAGATTTTTCATATCTCATCCAAAATGGATCCGATTCGAATCCAATTCGAAGCTGGTTCGAAATAATTTTGAAAAGCTGTCAATCCCGAATTCTTTAAGACTTTTGTACCAAGTTTAATTTAAATTTTTAGATCTAACTAAGTCTAATTAATTTAGATCTAATCTAAAATTAATCAGTACTTAAATTCAATCTTTCATATGCTCCATAGATCATAGATCAAAAACTATTCATCTCCAGGATCGAATCTGAACCTCATGTGTAATGCTAGCTAGATGTAGTCAACTCTTCAATCACGTTTGATCCATAACCTAATTCTCAATCAAATTAGCTTATATATTCAATCAAATCAAGTACTTCTAAATTAGATATATAAACACAGATCAATTTCTTTCTACTTTGTCTGACTTATATGAGTGACTCCATAGGTTCAAACACTAAGCCAGTAGCACAGGAATCAATTTCTGCACTAATCGAGATACCATCTAACAATAATTCTCGATATTTAGATAGATCGAATTATCGTAAAAAGAATATTTCAAAATCCATACACATAGTTACTGCATAGTTCATCTTTTTGACTCTGAATGCTCTAGGATGGTCTCAGGTTAACTGTCAACCGAGATTACTTTATCCACATTGTATTTTAACCTTTCAAATCCATCTCATGGATTATCCTGATCAAGATTTTGCTAAATTAAAATACAGCGATACATCAACTCTAATAATTCAAAGGGGTCAATTCCATCTTAATCCATACACAGACTTCGCTAGTACTTGACTGTACTCAATAGCCTTCCATCACTACATTAGAAATTCAGACAGTCTGGTATCAAAGCAGAGTGAGTTACTTGCAAGTCTCTATGGTGATCTCAGGTTTGAAGGATACTTATATTCTTGTATTTTGCGAGCAGCTCTTGATAGCAAAATACTCAGCAGTTGAGTCACTTGTTTAGTGACGATGTACTCCTACATCCCACCTGTATGCCATATCAGTGTCACCACACTCTTTGGTTAAGAGGACAACCAACTCATATGGCACACAATAACCTCCACTCGATAAACATCATCATCCTGTAATGATGTATTATTTGATCATGAATATGTTTCAGAACTATGCGATAAATCCTCTATTTATAATACACTAGTATAGTTCTAAGGACTTCATCACAACACAAGAGTTCAAGGAAGATATTACTTTGTAATGAAAAATACCTGAATAATTTTTATTCAATATTCAATAATTCATATACAAAGAGAAACTCAATCATCACATAATTAATTTTAGGACATAATTTTCAACAGACACTAGGATTGTTGCTTAAGCTAAGGAATTAAGATCTCATCACAAATCCAAGCACATCCTGAGGTGGTTCTATCTTGATCGAAAGATTGTCAAAAGATAAGATATGATCATAGAGTGGATTGACATAAAAAATAATATAACAGACCCATTCACTAAGATCTTATCATAGTAGTAGTTTGATTGTCATCTAGATTGCATGGGTATCAAGTATAGAGGTGATTGGCTTTAGTGCAAGTGGAAGATTGAAAGAATAATGCCCTACAAGCCAATCGCATGTGTGATGCGATGGGATATTTTATGTATTCTATCTTTCTAACTTATGTATTTGATATTAATTATTAATAAAATTAGATATTTTATTTGATTATGTGCTGCATCATGATTTAAGATTATAATGAACCCTATAGATTAGGGCAAGATTTTAGGATCATGATGAGATCATACCAGTAAGACCTAAATTCTTGATAGCCCCAATCTAAAATATTTTCAATTATAAAATCATAAATTCTAAAATCAATTGATACCAGTAAGATTGGTACATCCTATGTATGTTCAACGGAGAGGGTGGTTGATCTCACAATCATTTATGTGGTGACACTAATATAAGGATGTGAGTGCTCATTGGAGAATGAATTCACTGAATTGACCTATCGAGAGAACATTTGATGGAGCCTTATATGCATGTTAGCTGATTGTTTTCTAGTAAAAATAGTGCAAGTGATCCTCAGACCTGAGATCACCATAGTACCTTATGTATATGAATCTATATTTTAGTTCATTCTCTAACTCGACTCTTTGAGGCTTGTGTGGGATATTCTGGACATGGTGAAGTATGGATGAAGGTTGTGAGTGGTTAATAGAGAATCGGTTACTCCTTATAAAGGAAGAGAATATCCTATATGATCTCATAGGATGATGACTCAGGAAGTCTCTAATGGTTCATTAATTGAATCATCATCATCAGATTGCGATACATATAAATAGATATTTGGATCGACATATTTTCATGCCCATGATCTGTTTGGGATATTGTATGATCGAAGGATTGAATTGCATGGTAACTCATCATTAAAGAGTATTTTTGATATTTTCATCAAATTTTATATCTTCTGGTAGTCATGATATGTTGCTAGACATCAATATTGACTTGCAGACTCACAAGAATCAAAGAGTTTAATTCAACAATCAATTAGGAGTTATAATTAATTAGTGCATTTGGAACTGACCTATTCTAATTAAGTTAATTTGGTCATAAGCCTGAGTCTACTGCTAGATAGATATGGAATCCAATTGGTCGCACACTTAGAAATTTGATCACGGATTAATCTAATTGAATTTATTAAAAATTTTATATGCTAGCACATGAATTAACCCAAGTTCCCAATCTAGCTTAGTCCAAAGCTGTTTGAGCTAACCTAGAACCTGATGCCTTGACCTAATCAGATTAGGCTTTGACCTTTGGTTTCTTAGATGGGCTACCCACCTCACATGAAATGTTTCATGTTGATCCAACCTCCTCCATGCCATATCTCCATGCCATATCTCCATGCCAAAATAACCAATGCCTCATTTATTTGAGGTGCCCGGTGCCTAGAAGGAAGGTCTTTTTGGGCTACTCCTCTTAAATTACCTTACCTAATTCCCCTGCCTGCCTTTATTTCCATGCACCATCAGATGGCTGTTAGGACTGTAGCCCTTAACCAACTTTCCAAAAGGTAAATATCCATTGGGAGGTGGGGTTTATTAGTCTTTATCCACTAGGCACAGGGATTTCATATCTGAGTTGATCCGCATCAAGCTAGATCACCCTCAATCAGCAAGCTGGATGGTTAGACCCATTTAATCTTACCAACCAGGCACCAGTCGACCCTCCTTATCGACTCCCATAATTGTTGTCAATACATCAGCCACCTTCGGCTACCAACCCGGCCTGAGTCTCACCGAACCCCCTCGGCTACCATCTTCTTCTAGAGTCTCATCGAGTCTTCTTCGGCTACCTTATCGAACCCCCTCGGCTACCATCCTCTCTCAAAGTCTCACTGAGTCCTTTTCAGCTACCAATCTCTCCCTGAGTCTCACCAAATATGTGCTGGAACCTTGCACAATAATTTCTCTCTCCAGCGATATTTTTTTTTAACACTCTGGGGGTCTGTCGGCTTTTGAACCTGCAACCTCACTCTGATATCACATGTTAGGATCGTATCCCCTAACCAACTTTTCAAAAAATAAATGTCTATTGGGAGGTGGGGTTTATTAGCCTTTATCCACGAGGCACAGGGGCTTCACACCTAAGTTGATCCGCATCAGGCTAGATCATCCTCAATCAGCAGACTGGGCGATTAGACCCATTTAATCTTACCAACTAGGCACCAGTCGATCCTCTTTATCGACTCTCATAATTGTTGTCAATACGTCAGCCACCTTCGACTACCAACCCCTGCCTGAGTCTCACCGAACCCCATCGGCTACCATCCTCTTCTAGAGCTTATCGAGTCCTCTTCGGCTACCTCACTGAACCCCCTCAGCTACCATCCTTTCCCAGAGTCTCACCAATCTTCTTCGGCTACCAACCTGTCCTTGAGTCTCACCAAATGTGCGCTGAAACTTTGCACAACAATAGCACCTTGGGAAGTGTGCATAGAGAGAGGAGAGTCCTTTTGCATTAAGGCTCTTCCTTTTCCATGTGGTGTATTTATTTCTGCATAGAAATCAAAAGGGTTTTGGTCCTGCATGAAGAATCCTTAGCGCCAAGGGATATGATCCGCACCCTTTCATTCCTTATTTAAAGGAGGCGCTCCATTTATTTCAGCGTGCTATCTGAGAAGAGTTAGGCATGCAATCTGAAGAGAAAAGAAAGAAAAAAAATCAAAATAAAACAAAAGGAAAGGAAGAAAGAAAAAATAAGAGAGCAAGAAGGGCAGATTATCTGTTTCTCTTAGTGATTACTATATCCAAGAGTTGGATATCCTAATCAAATCAGCGCATATCAATCTTTTGAGAAAAAAATTTTGGTGTGGTTTAGTGAAATTTTTGGAAGGCTATCAGGTTGCAGTGCACTTCATCCTTGAGAAGAAAAGTTAGCGGCATTGCTGCGAAGCAAGCTTCAATGCTACATCAGATTGGAAAGGTCTGTGATGGATCCTGTGTCGATTACCATTGAAGGATATCTACGTGGGTGTCTTGTGGAGATCATTTTTGCATCAGATCATCATCTTCTAGAAGGTATAATTTCTACCTTATATAATGTGCATGTTTTGTTTGATTGAGATCTATAAGGTCATCCTAGGGTTTAAGTTTCGGGTTGCTTGTTTTTAATAGTTAAAAGTATGTAAAATTTTTTAAAATCATATTCTATTGCACAGCTGAAACCTAAAAGCTACCAATCTATATTAAGTGGTTAAACTCTCACCTGTTAAACTTTATAATCTTTATATAAAACTCGATTAATCTTTCTAATAAGGAAAATATCTGTTTCACTAGTACTATGCCCCATTTTAAAAGTTATCAAGTAGAAGTTCTTTTCAAACCAAGTATTCACTAATACTAGGTCATGTGCCACATTCTAACACCTAGAGATTACTGTATCCCAACACCTAGGGTTCACCATTTCCTTCTTTTCTAACGACCAATCTTTAATGAGTATCTTATGATTATTATTTTTCAAAAGTAATTTATTGACTCATCAATCTTGTTTACACTACATCCTAATGCTCGAGGATCACCATACCCATGGTGGCCCTAAAGTGGGACCAAGTAGGGACCTCAAACTTTTAGCAAAGACCTAAATAAGTGAATTGAACTTTGAAAAAAAACCTTTTATATATTAATAAGTCCAATTTAACTTTAGTTATCTTGCTTTATCTTTTTTTACCTTGCTTTTAGATCATTAGTAGGACCCTACCTTAGGATTAATGGTAACAATAAATTTTTGAAATCATAGGCCTATCCGAATCTATCTATCTTCTTGCGAATGGATGGTGTAATGATAGAGAAAATCTTTAAAGATCAAGATATTTGGACCATGCTATGTTATGTTGGATTTTCTACAGGTGCTAGTGTATGTGGATTTCAAAATTTTTTTAAATCTAAAATACAGCAAAAAAATCAGATTAAAATACTTTAATCTAAGCATGCATTCATCATATGAAAGCACCTATAAATCTAGTTCATATGCTAAAATTAATATAAACTGATTTTAGGATGAATGAAGAAAAGTCTATAATTAATTCACATACCAGAATCACTTTTCTTTTGCTTCAAACCTATAACTGGGGTTGAATCCAATTCAATCTCTGGATCCGAGATTGATCAGTCTCTAAATTAGTAGCACAAGCATCCTCCCTCTATGGGTATCTATAAGACCGATCTCGAATAGATCCTCTTGACTATTGATTGCTTGAATCGAAGGCTTGAATAAGCTTGAACCAAGCCTAAATAGGGGTCAACTCTTGAACCCCTTTTTTTTTATCTTTCTTTTCTTGATTCTTGAAGAAACTAAGAAGCTTTTCTGATCCCTTAACTAATCAAGAAGAACAACAAATAAGAAATGGTTGTAACTAACTCTCAATAGACTTGAGAGGAAAAGGATGAAACCAGCACCAACTTAGTGCCAACCCTTTGACACTAAAGAGGGAAGGCACCCACCTCTCTTCTAGCTCCAAGAGGGATGCCTAGAGAGAGAGAGCATGGACTAGAGAGAGAGAGAAGAGGAGGCATGGGCATAGTAATAGGTGGTGGCAAAGGATGGGAGATCATGAGATTATGAAAAAGATGAGGTTAGGATCTTTTAAATAGACATCATAAAGGTATCCTAATCAAATTAAGATCCCTCCTCCTAATCATATTAAAAATCCTAGCCATAATATATTTGGACCAAGTAAATGAGGCGCCACCCATAATTTACCCATGTCCACACCTAGTACTAGGCATCCCATCATATGGGACCTAATTAAAGGTTCTCAAATCAACCTACATAGTTATATAAATTCACTTCAAAGATTCTTGATCAAATCAAGATGAATAAAATCATGAAACTCTTTTTTGATTTAATTCAAGCTATAAATTAAGTATCCAACCATTGAAGGTCATTAAATCAAATTCAATTAGGTTCAAATCAGGTGTAGGAATTGGCTAAAAATTTATCACATAAGCAAATCAACTACAACAGAAATTGGATTCATCCAGGTGCTAGCAAGGTTAACATGAATCCAATAGGATTTCTCTAAATCCATATTAATTGGTATTCCATAAATTCAATTATAACTAATCTAGATCTTCTCCCTTTATGTGTGATCCATTGATTCAATTCTGTCTGATAGTGAGATATACCATGATCTCTATCATAGATAGTATTAAAATCTCTTTCAGTAGATCAAAACAGTTTCACTTTAACTGGTCAAGAATTATTGATCTAAAATGATCCTATTGAGCTCTCATAATCTACTATTGACATCTAGTAATATGTAGTGACAACTCAACAGAACCAAAATAGAATCTTTAGGTATAGTTAATATATGATATAGTCTCTCTATTATGAGTCCTAACTAGATGGTAGGTCATGGATAAATCATCAAACCTCATCATTAGTCATATGATAGATCCGATTAGCTCAAGTTCAATAGTGATTCTAAATAATTTTTTTTTTTCATTAATCATACTGCTATAGCCATAGACTTATAGACTCAGCTTCTCAAATCTCATAAGACTATTCCTCTCTATCAATATCGATAGATCCTATCTAGATACACATGCTGCTCCTGCAGCTCAACCAATTGAAGCCAACATCCATTATAAAAATTCATAATTGAGTCAATGTTTATGTGTAGTCAAACTATAGCAGTCTTACTGTGAGCAACTGTGACACCACAGGTCAAAGGACTAGTCACATAACTACAATATCTTGAAGATCACTAACGATTGGATAGAAATTTATGTGATCTCTGATATGGTCACATTCAGTACTAGTTGTTCTCTAACAACTACCTGCACTTGCTGCTCAGTATCTCTATATCGTAGACTAGAGACTCATCGACCCCAAATGAAGTGAATCATGCACCGATCTATCTGAATCGATCACCATCTCTATGACTATCCTATGATCGGAAGCAATTTAAGAATCGATCATACATGGCTGTAATTCTCAATACTTGAAAATAGGTATCATAACATCAATTTCAAAGATGATTCAAGGACACATAATATTTGAATGAAAAAAAAAACTTATTCTTTATTGATTAAATCAATAGTTTAAGTATAAAATTATGTCATAAAATGAATAATATATCAGCCAACAATTAGCTTCAAAGATATACATCTAATAATCTCTCACTTGGACTAAAACCAATTAGCTATTAATCTAAGCCTCATCTTCTCAAGGTGGGCTTTCATTTTGGGTTGGCTCAGCTGCTTTGTCAGTGGGTCTACCATGTTGTCTGTGGAGTCTACTCTTTGTACCTCGGCATATTGCTTCTTGAGGTAGTTGCATATGATGTAGAACCGTCATTCAATGTACTTTGATTTTTGATGAGATCGAGGCTCTTTAGCAAGTACCATGGCTCCTTTCTTATCGCAGTATAATGGTATGGCATCCGATGTCATTGCACCAAGTGTTGCGGTATACTTTTTAAACAAAAGTCTTCTTTTGCAGCATCCGTAGCGGTGACATACTCAAACTCTGTGATCGAATCTATGATGATGCTCTATTTGAAACACTTCCAGCTGACTACGCCATTATTACAAATGAACACATATCCCAATATAGATTTTCTATTATCAGGATCTGACATGAAGTTCGAATCTGTATAACCCTCAATCTGCAATTTAGGTACTCCTCTAAAGATCAAAAATAAATCTTTAGTCCTTCATAAGTACTTAAAGGTGTTCCTCATAGCTATCTAGTGCTCCTCATCTGGATTCGATTGAACCTGCTCGTGACACTCACAGCAAAGACAATATCATGTCGAGTACATAGCATGGTGTACATGAGATTCCTTATCACTGAAGTATAAGAGATCCTACTCATGCACTTGATCTCCTTAGAAGTGGTCAGATATATCATCTTGGAGAGTCGAACACCATACCTAAGGGGTAGCAAATCTCTTTTAGAGTTTTTCATGCTGAGCCGCTTCAGCATTTTCTTTATATACAACTTTTGTGATAGGACAAGCATCCTTCTAGATCTATCTCTATAAATCTTTATTCCAAGGATATAAGACACTTTTCCTAAGTCTTTCATGGAGAATTTCTGAGACAATCAAGCTTTGATCGAGGTCAATATGGGAATATCATTCTCAATAAGGAGGATATCATCCACATACAGTATGAGAAAGACAAGTGTGCTCCCACTAGCACTTTTATAAATATAAGATTTCTCTTTATTTTTGATGAAATCAAATGATTTGATCACATTATCAAAACAAAGATTCCAGCATCGAGAAGCCTGCTTTAGTCCATGATGGACCTTTGTAGCTTGCAGACTCGATGATCACTATCACTAGATGTGAAATCTAGAGGCTGCTCTATATAGATATCTTCCTCAAGATATCCATTCAGAAAAATAATTTTTATATCCATCTATCAAATTTCATAATCATAGTGAGCTACAATAGCAAGCAATATACGGATGAATTTCAGCATGATTACGGATGAAAAAATATCATGATAGTCAATGCCTTCACACTGACTATAATTCTTCACCACCAGCCTTGTCTTATAGGTCTCTATCTTACCATTGGCATCTATTTTCTTTTTGTAGATCCATTTATACCCAATGAAAATAATTTCTTTAGGTAGATCCACTAAAGTCTATACCTAGTTCGAGTGCACTGAGTCAATTTCTGACTTCATTGCATCTAATCATTTTTCAGACTCGATGTCAGACATTATCTCATCCAAAGTACTAGGATCAGCATCATGACCCCCATCTTCTACAAGGAATACTTCCTCTATATCCTCTTTCAGCATACCCATGTATCTTTCAAGAGGATAAAAAATTCTACCTGATCTATGAGGTGGGATGGAACATTAACTATTGGCTCATTATGGATGGATTTTTGAGGATCTACAGCTCATTGCTCTTCAGAGATATTCTCGTCAAGCTCAACTAGCCTCCCACTGTCACCATCTTGAATAAATTATTTTTTTAAAAATATGGCATTACGACTCACAATCACATTATGATTATGTAAAAAGTAAAAGTAGTACCTCATGAATTTTTTAGAATATCCTATAAATCGAGTTACAATAGATCTATCCTCTAACTTGTCAGCTTTCTATCTTTGGACATAAGCTGGACATCCCCAAATCTTAAGATAACTCAAACTCGACTTCTTACTGTGCCATATCTCATATAGTGTGGTGAGAACAGATTTAGAAGGAATCTTATTTAGAATATGCATCGCAGTAAGTAAGGCATGTCTCCAAAGAAATATGGATAAATCAGTGAAGCTCATCATGAATCGACCATATCTAATAGGATCCTATTTCTCTTTTCAGAAATTCAGTTGAGTTGAGGTATGCCGGAAGGAGTCCATTGAGAGACTATACTATTCTTCTTAAGATATTTCTGAAATTCAGTGCTTAGGTATTCTTCTCCTCGATCAGATCGAAAAACTTTGATAGGTTTATATATTTGCTTCTCTATCTCATGCCTGAATTCTCTAAACCTTTCAAAGGCTTTAGACTTGTGTTTCATGAAAAATATATATCCATACCATGACAGATCATCATTAAAGATAATGAAATAGGAATAACCATCCCTGACCTGTATATCAAATGGGCCACATACGTCGGTGTGTACCAGGACTAGTAACTCAGTGACCCTTTCTCCTAGCCTTTTTTTCTCAAAGGCATGATTCACAAGCCGAAATTGACTCAAATTTAATCAAGTCAAGGATCCCATTCTTTTTCAGTTTGTTTATCCTGTCCTTATGGTTAAACTCATCTTTGAATTATTTTTGGCCTACGACACTCACTACTTGCTCATTTAGGTTCACAGTAGCATCAACATGCAAGTGATAAAGACTATCAATTAAAAGATCAGATGCAATCAATTTATTTTATAAATAAATAAAATAATAATTTTTATTAAATAAAAAAATAAATCCATCCTATGCTAGCACAGAAATCAAAATCAAATTTTTGACTAACTATAGGAATAAAATAATAGTTTTTTAAATCTAATCTAAAGTCTGATAGTAATCGAAGAGGGTAGGTTTTAATGGCTTCTACAGTAACTTTTACTCCATTACCAATTCGAAGGATCATGTCATCTTATCTCAATTTTTTACTTTCTATTAGACCCTGCATTAAAATACATATATGAGCACTAGTCCAATACCCAACTAGAAGTAGAAAAAATCATTAGGTTAGATTCTATTATGAGTATACCTTCAGAAGGTTGTTCATCTTTTTTCATCTTCAAACTCTCTAGATAAGACAGACAGTTTCTCCTCCAATGGCCATCGGAGTTGCAGTGAAAATACTTTTCCTTCTCCACAGCTTTCTTCAGAGTGTCCTTCTTAGGTTTGCTTTCTTCTTCTGCTTCTTTGTAGGCTTATTCTTTTTCTTTCCTTGAGACTTTTTCTTGGAAGGTACCTGTTTAATAGCAAGAGCAGAGCCTCTTGAACTTTTCAAGGTACCCTCAGCAGTGACCAGCATATTAACCAACTTGGATAAGTTACAGTCTAATTTGTTCATATGGTAGTTTACGATAAACTATCCAAATGAACTAGTCAGAAATTAGAGGATCAAATCCACCTTTAACTCCCTCTGCATAGTAAGCTCGAGCTTCTCAAGCTCCTTAAAGTCCTTAATCATTGTCATATAATGATCATGGACTGATTGTCCGTCGTGCATCTTCATATTGAACAACCTCTTAGACAATTCGAAGCGTGCGATCTGGCTCTGCTCATCGTACAACTTTTGCAGGTGAGTGATCATGGCATGGACAGTGGGCATATGCTCATGCTGGCAGTGTAACTCATTTGACATGGAAGCTAGTATATAGCACTTCACCCTAAGGTCATCATCCATCCACTTCTTCAAAGCAGCTCTTTGCTCTACCATAGGACGGGCTGGTGAGGCTAGGGTATCCTAATCGAGTACATACTCAATTTTCTTGGATATCGAGACTGTCTTGAGATTTTTGAGCCAGTCCTTAAAATTTATGCCAGTCAGATGGTTAGTTTCAAGGATGCAAACTAGTGGGTTAGAGATCGACATTGTTTATTTGTGAGAGTAGAGATTTTACTTAGATATTTGTACTTAAATTTATATTTACTTAAGATACTTTTAGATGCAAATAGACTTTCACTATTTTTTCAAATTTTGATACTCTCTGAGTGGAAAGCAAAAATCTGACGTGACCAATGCAAGATTTCTAGTAGATGCAGCAGTCTCACCGATGCCGTGTATCTCATTTAACAGTTATCGATAACATGCACACCAATGTGTAGGTAACTCTTTACTCAGATTCTTCTCTAAGCATATTGCAGCGACTTGATTTTTAAGTCATGTAAGCTCAGATAATACATATTCCTCCACTCCTTAGTTAAGCCAAACCCACCATTTATAAGTAGGTGTGAAGCCGTCATTGAGTCCCTTAGATAACACATATTGGGCCGAACCCCATCTTTATCCTAGAGCAACTCTTTACTAGTGGAGTGATTGCATATTTTTGATGCAACTAAACCATTATAACCAGTCGAGAACAGTCAACGCTAGTACCATGCCCGCACTTCTACAATGATAGAAGACCATAATGCTTAATATTGATTAGGAAGGTTTAGGTCAGATCTCATCTAATCAGTCATCACATGACTGATCTAACTGACATGGGCTAAACCAAAATATCTTAGCAACTAATGAACTCAATCATCCAATTGGCCAGATAAATGAGACCGATAGGAGGGTACGTCATTAACTCACCATAGGTTAAATTATCTAAGTGAGTAGTTTTTCAATTAAAAATTATCGATCGTGACTTATCTTAAGCACTAAATGATTTATTGGTTTCAATTAATCAGCTTAGGTAAATTGGATTCAAACCGTAAAGCTGAATTAGGTCCTTAGATTAACTCGATTCTACATATGAGATTTTATCAACTCAATCTACAACACTTATAGAATTATAAGCTCAATTGATCTAACCCAAATCAACACTTGACTTAATTTAATCAATAGCTACATCAATTTTGACCTAATATGATTTAATCATAATCTAAGATGCAATCTAATTATATGACCTAATGCAAAACTATCCATGCCCAACGATTCATACACACACTAATTTCAGATCATAAAAATAATTTTTAAATCTAAATTTATTGTATAAAAAGTAAGTTTTTGATTCTCAAAATAATTTTAGAAGATGCATGCAATCATATATCATATAGATAAAAAATTTTAAATTTTTTAAAAATTAATTTCAGATCTAAACATACCATCATATATTATATATACAAAAAATTTAGATCATAAAAATTTAATTTCTAACCTATACATACTTTTATATATTGTATATATAAATAAAAATCAAAACTAAAATACTTTTAGATCTGAATATAATCTCATACATTGCATGTATAAACCAAAATCAAAATTTTGAAAATAATTTTTTAAACTTTTATGCTACTTTCATTCATATGAACATGTGGCTCTGATACCACTGTTGGATTTTCTATAGATATTAGTGCATGTAGATTTTAAATTTTTTTAAATTCAAAATATAGCAAAAAAATTAGATTAAAATATTTTTAATCTAAGCATGCATTTATCATATGAAAGTACCTATGAATCTAATTTATATACTGAAATAATATAAACTAATTTTAGGATAAATGAAGAAAAATCTGTAATCAATTCACATATCTAAATTGCTTTCCTTTTGCTTCAAACCTGTAACTGAGGTTGAATCTAATTCAATCTCTGGATCTGAGGTTGATCAGGTTCTGAATTAGTAGCACAAGCATCCTATCTCTATGGGTATCCACAAGGCCGATCTCGAATAGATCCTCTTGACTCCTGCTTGCTTGAACCGAAGGCCTGAATAGGCTTGAACTAAGCTTGGATAGAGATCAACTCTTGAATCTTTTTTTTATCTTTCTTTTCTTGATTTTTGAAGAAGTCAAGAACCTTTCTTGATCTCTCAACTAATCAAAAAAAATAACAAATAAGAAGTGGTTGTAACCAACTCCCAACAAACTTGAGAGGAAAAGGATGAAACTAGCACCAACTTGGTGCCAACCCTTTGACACCAAGGAGGGATACTGCCTACCTCTCTCTAGCTCCAAGAGGGATGCCTAGAGAGAGAGGGCATGGGCTAGAGAGAAAGATGGAAGAGGAGGCATGGGCACAGTAATAGGTGGCTGTAAGGGATGGGAGATCATAAGATTGTGAGAGAGATAAGGCTAGGGTCCTTTAAATAGACATCATAAGAGTGTTCTAATCAAATTAGGATCCCTTCTCCTAATCATATTAGAAGTCCTAGTCATAATATACTTGGACCAAATAAATAGGGTGCCACCCTTAACTCACCCACTCCCACACTCAGTGCTAGGCATCCCATCATATGGGATCCAATTAAAAATTCTCAAATCAACCCACATGATTTCATAAATTCACTTCAAGGCTTCTTGATCAAATCAAAATGAATAAAATCAAGAAACTCTTTCTTGATTTAATCCAAGCCATAAATTAAGCATCCAACTATTGGAGGCCAATGAATCAAATTCAACTAGGTTCAAATCAAGTATAGAAATTGACTAAAAATTTATCACATAAGCAAACCAACTACAAAAAAAATTGGGTTCACCCAGGTGCTAGCAAGTTTAACATGAACCCAATAGGATTTCTCTAAATTCATATTAATTGGTACTTCATAAGCCCAATTATAACTAATCCAGATCTTCTCCCTTTATATGTGACTCCATAGATTCAATTCTATCTGGTAGTGAGATATACTATGATCTCTATCATAGGTATCATTGAAATCGCTTTCAATAGATCAAAACAGTTTCACTCTAACTCGACAAGAATCATTGATCCAAAATAATCCTATTGAGCTCTCACAATCCACCAGTGATATTTAGCAATATGTAGTGACAATCCAGTAGAACCGAAATAAAATCTCTAGATGTAGTTAATGTATGATACAATCTCTCTATCATGAGTCCCATCTAGATGGTAGGTCATAGATAAATCGTCAAACCTCATCATCAATCATATGATAGATCCAATTAGCTCAAGTCCAATAGTGATTCCAAATGAAAACTCTTTTCCATTAATCACACTGTATGGCTATAGACTTATGGATTCAGCTTCTTAAATCTCATAGGACTACTCCTCTCTATCAAAGTTGATAGATCCCATCTAGATGCACAAGCTGCTCTCGTAGCTTAACCAACTGAAGCTAACATTCACTACAAAAATTCATGATTAAGACAATGCTTATGTATAGTCAAACTACAGCAGACTTACTGTGAGCAATTGTAACACCGCAAGTCAAAGGATCAATCACACAACTATAATATCGAGAAGATCACTGATGATTGGATAAAAATCTATGTGATTTCTTATATGGTCACGCTCAGTATTAGTTATTCTCTAACAACTATCCGCACTTGCCGCTCAGTATTCCTATACTGTAGATTAGAAACTCATCTATCCCGAAAGAAGCGAACCGTGCGTCGATCTATCTGGATCGATCTCTATTCTCATGACTATCCTATAACTGGGAGCAATTTAGGAATCGATCATACATGGCTCTAATTCTTAATATTTGAGAATATATATCATAATATCAATTTTAAAGATGATTCAAGAACATATAATACTTGAATGAAAAAAAAAATATCCTTTATTGATAAATCAATAGTTTAAGTATAAAATTGTATCATAGAATGAATAATATGTCAGCCAATAATTAGCTTCTAGGACATACATCAACATGTTAATCTTGTTTCAATCATCCACTTTTTAGCTAATCCAACATCAATGACAATGCTAAGGCATCTATTTAGCCTAGATATTAGATTTGTCTATCTTTTGCCCAACAATAAGCATTTCTGGCATATCCATCTCCTTATAGACAATCAAAGCAAGAG
Organism: Elaeis guineensis; assembly: GCF_000442705.2. Lineage (NCBI taxonomy): Eukaryota > Viridiplantae > Streptophyta > Magnoliopsida > Arecales > Arecaceae > Elaeis > Elaeis guineensis. The sequence continues at coordinate 93,270,253 of NC_025993.2, read as the reverse complement.
CAAAGAAGGAAAGAAGTATATATAACTGTGGTCACATGTAAACTTTGTGATAGAGCCCAAAGTACTATACTTAACACTTGCAAAGTAGATCCAAAGTACTATATTTAAACCCTATGGAATAGGTCCAAAGTAATCAAGTTTCAAAACAATCAAATGCTAGCAACATATAACCCCTATTAGCAACACCTAAAACGTAGTTGATTAATATACACAAAATCAAATTATTTAATCAATATTATTACATTTATTTTTCTAATATACACATATGGCTTGGCATGTACAATCCATAATTATATAGAAGTATAAATATTTCAATAGTTGATATACAAGCATGATTTTTCAAATCAATATATTTAAATCATTGAAATACAAAATCTTGAGGTTCATGTAGAAGTTTCCAAAATTTTAATTAATTGAAATAATTCTAATAGTAACTCAAGATTTTTCACATGGATGCCATAGACATTTAAAATCTCGATAATATAATAGGTTCATACTTAATCCAATTTAAAAGTATACAAAACAAATAGTCTAGTTTTCAAAATATTTAGCAATAATTAATATCAAATATATTTTCAAAAATATATACTATTTAAAATTGATCTAATTCAGTGGAGGCTACTTACAAGGAAAGTATAGAGTATAGTTAGGGCTAAATAAATAATCGAAACTCAAAGAAACCCATCTGATCTGACCCAATAAATATCAGTTTTGATCGATTGAAAGACATAAATCAGATTGAAATTTATAAAAAATTGATTATTTACGATCAAATTTGGTTCCTACACTTTTAACCTATATAAAATTGAACCCAACTGATGTAGTATTTTATAAACTCACTTTCATCATGAAAATATTAATATTAAATTATTGATGAAAGCATATCAATTTGAGATAATTCTAAAGAAAAAATTTTCAGATATAGTTACTTTCAGATGAGTAAATTTTTTTTTTCTATTTTATTTTGTACATATTCAAAAATAAGTTCAAAATTTATAACCTATAAGGTTTAGGCTTTTTTACATTAAATTGATTAAAATAAATAAATAAGCTTAAGTGGATAAATATTGGACTTAAAATTAATATTGGATCAATATTGAAGCCTAAATTGATACAACCCACCCGAATCCAGTACAAACTATTCATTTTGATTTCAAATAGTTTATACATAATAAATAGTTGACAGCAGATTGAATTTTTTTCAATCTGATTAGATTCAGTCAGATGAAATTTTTCTCTCAATCCGACCGAACCTAACCCAATCTCAGCCCTAACTATAGTCAAATCAATTATTTTGAAATAAACTCTCCAAGACCTAATGATTGATAAATAAATAAATAAATAATGTTTATTAAGAATTATCTACAAAATCCTTAAAATCTCACTTAACTTCATTAATTCACTTTCTAATAGCCTAGAGGTATCCACAAAAGTCATTCTTGGCCTCAAGACAAAAGTCAATAACTATTTAGTGCTAAAAGCCCTTATAGACTAAATCTCCAAAATTATTTAAATCAACCAAAATATTTGATCATAATTTTTTTAACTATTTCCAAACAAATATTTAGTTATAAATAAAAGTGATAAAGTACCTTGATAACTTGGCAAGAGGATCTAGCTACTGATGATCACTTGCTTCCTCTACCAACATATTAAAAATGAGAAGTTTATGAGATCAAAAATTAAAATCAACTTAGAAAATGGGAAATGGATAAAGAGGAGAGAAGAGCGGAGTGGGGGGTTGATTGGTAGTCGGGGTCTTTGGCTACCACTTGTAGCATGGTTCCTAGCCATATGGTAGAGAAGAGGAAGACAAGACAAAAAGGGATGTGTTGGGTGATGATCAGTGGTGGATGCATGAAACAAAATGCGAGGTCAATTGACCCTATAAAAAAAATAGACAGATATATAATATATACTTGTAAGAAAAGTCAAAATTGACCCCATTAATTTCATGAATTGATCCCATATCTCATGTAAAAAGTTTAAAGAAATAAAAGATAAAAATAACTACATAAAAAAAATAAGTTTGATCTACATTCTCTCTTAAATGACTCAGATATCTTGTCTCTTTCTCCCTCCCTTTCTTTCTCACACCACTTTGACCTCTCTCCCTCTCTCTCTCCTTTCTCTTTCTTTATTAATTATTTTTTATTTATCTTTTAATTAATATCCCACCTCAATTTCATCCATCTATCTCTTATATTTAAATCCCACATCAATTTATTTTTTATACCCTAGAAAGACTACATCAAAAGATGAAAAAAATAATTATGACATAAATTCTCTCTCTTTAATGATGCACATATCTTATCTCTCGCTCCTTCTATCATGCCACTTTGATCTCTCTCCTCCTCTCTCTTATTCTTTCTCTTTCTTTATTTATTATTTTTTTTATTTATCTTTTAATGTCCCACCTCAATCCCATGGTCCCTATCCATCCACCTTTTATATTGAAACCCCATGTCAATTTATTTTTTATACTTTAATCAATCTAAATGTAATAGAAAACCATATATTCTTCTTGTCTCTCTTCTCAATCTGAATTAGGTATGTTTCTTTTAGCTTTCTTTTTATAATACTTTTTTTATCTTTCCTTTTTTTGCACTCATATCAAATATATATAATTAAAAAAAATTTTAATTAGTCATTATAATTTTAACATTTAATAATACCTAGAATATTGCTATGGTGCTCCTTTATAATATTTTATTATAAAAGATATTTAAGATATTATACATTATCATTTTTCATATATTTTATTATTTTTAAAAAATAATATTTTTTTATTATTATTTTTATAATATTTTATTATAAAAGATATTTAAGATATTACATATTATCATTTTTTATATATTTTATTATTTTAAAAAATAATATTTTATTTTATTTTTTTTTATCTTTCTACTACTCCTCTGCTTCTTGTATTATATTGACCTCATAAAGCAAAATTTCTAGATCCACCACTGGTGATGATGCAAAGGGGCCAAGTGAACAAGAAAAAGAAAGGGTGGGGAGGAAGAATGAGAGAAAAAGGAAGAGACTTACCAATAAGATTTAGGCTTTAATGGTGGTTGAGAGGGGTGGTATGCTTTAGAGTCAGTAGAACAACGATCTTAGTCGCAAGGTGAAGAATATGAGAGAAGGAAAATAGATGTCGGTAGAGTGAGGGTCTATCTCGTTAAATAAAGGATGAGGGCAGCATTGAAAAATTAGTGGGCAAGTTGGACAATGGTTTAGGAGAAAAGCAATAACCTCCCAAATGATTGATAGTTTTCGAGAATAATTGGGAGGTGATGTGTCATGCTTCAAATCCAGTATCCAGATTAGACATGTGATGCCACACACTCCTTAGGACAAAATCTTAAAGAATATGCAAGGCTTGCCTTCACATTCAAAAATATCATATCAAATCATACTAGATAGTGGTAATAAAAGTAAACCTCTAATTTTATTGATTTCAATAAAATATATGTCACCAATATCTCAATATAATCAAGATCAATATTTATTTAAATTAAACTAAGAAAATATGCTCTGGGATCCTATTCTTCTCACCGCTCGATCTTAAGTCCCATAAAATTTTTTGGATCTAAAAAAAAAGAAGGGGTGAGCTTTACGAGCTTAGTAAGTTACCAATATCTCTGAGAGATCAAGCATAATTAGTTTTTCAAAAATATAACAATATAATAGTAATATGTAATAAGATAATTTTTCTTTAAAATATACTATGCATAACAATAAATATCTAAAAATTCTCTCTCAGTCTTTGGTGACTATGGCCATGATCAGCTCTATGACAAGGTCCGAGAGAGACTAGCTCCTGAATAATAAATATATGATGCATCATCGTATACCAGCAATTAGTCCCAACTGACTAGACCTAAATGAAATTAGCTCTGATTCACATGACCATGATTAATCCCATGACAAGATAAAGAGACTAATTTTAAAATATACATGCGATGCATCAACGTGTATCAGTGATCAACCTCAATTGACTAGGCCCGAAAGAACTAACTCTGCAAGCAATCAGCCCCGACTACTTAGATCCGAAAGAAATATATTTCTGACATGTAGCCAATGATCAGTCTCATTGGCTAGATCCGAATCATAGTCAACTAAAGAGTTTTTCTTACAATTTTATAGTATTCAATTTTTCATATATCATCAAACTAGTTTTCATATTAATATCAAATCAAACTTTCCATATCTCAAATTCAAAAATAAGAAAATAATTTATTCAAAAATTATGAGAATAAATATGTATAATTTAAAGACTAAAAATTATTTCTTTTCAAATTCGTAATCATACAGAGATGATGGCATACTTGATCCAATATTTTAAATTATTTTTTATTCAAAAATATATAATTTCAAACTATAATAATTTTTAAATATTTATATACAAAAATTTAATTGTAAACATATAAATATATATTAAAATATACTTAGAGATAAAAGAAAACTTCAGCCTTAAATCAATCTAATCTAAATGTTACAACCTTCAGACTCGTGGCTCAATCTCTAGATTTAATGCTTGTCTGGCATTGAAGACTTTGATTAGATAACTTAAAAAAATATATTCTTAGCCTTTAATAGAGAAAATATTAGGATAAAGAGAGAGAGAATCTCGATTCAAGTCATGGTTTAGATTAGATCTGAATCATTGGAAGAAATCTTTTACTTGATCAATCATAGAGAGAGAATTACATGAAGAGAGGAACAATCTCGAGAGAAAAAATTTTAGAGAGAGAAAATCTATAAAGAGAGAAAGTCGAAGCCCGTAAAGAAAGAAGGAAGAGAGAGAAGAAAGAGACTCTTCCTCTTCTTTTCTTTTCTTTTTCTTTTTCTTTCTTCTCTTTCTATCATTTTTCTTTTCTCTTCTTCTTGGTGGAAAATAGGGGAGGGAAATTGTATAGGGCTGGCTATGCCCACAGTGGTGACCACGACTAGTGGCGATGGTGGCTCCAACCCGCAGTGGTCCAAGGATGGCTACGGTCGGCGATGGTGGCCGGCATGGTGGAGGAAAAAGAAGAAATAGAGAGACTCGAATTCAAAGGAGATTCGATGACTTGTCGATCCTAAACTAATCATCAGTGATAGCTAATGGATGGAGAGAAGATGGAGATGGAGCTAGTGATATCTTACTTTGACTCTGACGATGAATCGACAATGAATCGTGGGGCACCATTATCGAAAAACCAAAGGAAATCCAAAGAATTTTCTTTGGCAATCAATTGAGGCTGAAGTCAGTTCACCTGGAGGGAGAAAGAGAGGGGTTTATAGAGAGGATCTGGGAGCTCCGACGAGTCTCTAAAGTCCCAATCCAGATCACGTTTGAAGAAGGAAGATGGACTTTATCCGGAGTCCTCTTCCGCCTCACGTGCCCAGCACGTGCGATTTTGATTTTTTTTTTAATCTTTTAGATGGATTATTATATTCTTTTCTCTTAAAATAATTTTATCCTCGAGCTCCTAAATAACCTTCTTGATTGAGGAAAAAAAAATTAAGACCTTTATCTTGACATATTTGCTAAACCATCACGCTTTCACTATGCACTCTGATTTAATCCACCGATTATCTTGGATTTGCTAAATAATTTTTGAACCAATAAAATTATAGGCTATCAATTATTCAAATTATAATTCAAGATATAAATTATCCATCGACACCTAATAAATCATCTCTGTCACAATTCCTGTTAATGAAAATCCTAAGTTTCAATATTCTTTATGTCATATTCTCACAATAAAATTCAATCCACCAATAGAACCAAATATATTTTTCGTTTGCATGTGAGTTTCATATATAATCCTCTTGTAAGTTCAATGCTTAAAAAATATTCATCTTTTGTACAATGTAATTCCTTCTTAGGCCACATCTTAAATAAACTTCTTTTTAATAAGTCTAAAATTATAATAATTAAATGATTGACATCAAAATTAGAAAAGTCATCATGATCTTTACCTATATCAAGTTTAAAATTCTAAAATCATCTAAATAATAATTACATAAGTATAATCAACACAATGTATCAATGTATCCCACTTTATTCTAGGGTCAACACCTCTTAAACTTAAGTCAAATCCTATTTATTGAACTTCAAGACATAACTCATCAATTTTGTTATAGACATCATATACTATTTATGCATAAATTTTATCATAATACCTAGTAATCTGAAATTCAAACTTTGAATCCTTTATGCTGCTTCTATCATATCTTTAGTAATCATAATCTTATACTGGAATACCACTTAAGTCGCAGTCTCATATGATCATAACCTAAGCTCTATATTATTCTATCACATCCTCAATAATCATAACCTTATGCTCAAATATTTCTTAAATTACAATCTCAAGAGATCATACCCTCAAGCTTGATACCATTATGTCACACTCTATTGATCATAAATCAAAGTTTTGACATCACTTATGTCACAATCCCTAGCGACCTTAAACCTAAGCTCTAATACCACTCTGTCATGCTCCGAATTTGGTATCTAGATCGGACACGTGATGTCGCACACTCCTTAGAATAAAATTTGAAAGAATATGCAAGTCCTACCTTCGCATTCAAAAATATCATATCAAATCTTACAGATAGTGGTAATAAAAGTAAACCTCTAATTTTATTGATTCATATAAAATATATGTCACCAATATCTCATTATAATCAAGATCAATATTTATTTAAATTAAACTACATAAATATGCTCTAGGATCCTATTTTCCTCACTGCTCAATCCCAAGCCCCATAGAATCTTCTGGATCTGAAAAAAAGAAAAGAGGGGGTGAGCTTTACAGGCTCAATAAGTTACTAATATCTCTGAAGAATCAAGCATAATTAGTTTTTTTAAAAATATAATAATATAACAGTAACATGTAACAAGATAATTTTTTTTTAAAACATACCATGCATATCAATAAATATCTAAAAATTCTCTCTCAGTCTTTGATAACTGTGGTCATGATCAGCCCCGTGACAAGGCCCAAGAGAGACTAGTCCCTAAATAATAAATACGTGATGCATCACCGTATGCCAGTGATCAGTCCTGACTGATTAGGTCTGAAAGAAACTTGCTTTGATTCACACGACCATGATTAACCCTGTGACAAAGCAAAGAGACTAGTTCTGAAATATACACACGATGCATCAGCATGTGCCAGTGATCAGCTTCAATTGATCAGATCCGAAAGAATTAGCTCTGCCAGCGATCAGTCTCGACTGGCTAGACCTAAAAAAAATATATTTCTGATGTATGGCTAATAATTAATCCCGTTGGCTAGATCCGAATCATAGTCGATTAGAGAATTTTTCTCACAATTTCATAGTATTCAATTTCTCATATATCATCCAACTAGTTTTCATATTAATATCAAACTAGACTTTCCACATCTCATTTTTAGAAATAAGGGAATAATTTATTCAATAATTTGTAAGAATAAATATGTATAATTTAAAGATAAAAAAATCATCTCCTTTTAAATTCATAATCATGCAGAGGTGATGCCATACTTGATCTAATATGTCAAATTATTTTTCATTCAAAAATACATAATTTCAAACTATAATAATTTTTAAATATTTTATATATAAAAATCTAATTTTAAACATATAAATATGTATAAAAATATACTCAGAAATAAAAAAAAATTATAATCTTAGATCAATCTGATCCAAATGTTACAACCTTCAGACTCGTGGCTCAATCTCTAGATCTAATGCTCATCTGGCATTGAAGGCTCTAATCAGACAACTTAAAAAAATATATATTCTTAGCCTTCAATAGAGAAAGAATTAGGATGAAGGGAGAGAGAATCTCGATCCATGTTATGGTTTAAATCATATTCGAATCATTGTAAGAAATCTTTTACTAGATCAATCATAGAGAGAGAATTACATGAAAAGAGGAACAATCTCGAGAGAAAAAAATTTAGAGAGAGAAAATTTATAGAGAGAGAAAGTGGAAGCCCGTGAAGAGAGAAGAAAGAGACTCTTCCTCTTCTTTTCTTTTCTTTTTTTTTTCTTTTTCCTTCTTCTCTTTTTATCAATTTTCTTTTCTCTTCTTCTTAGTGGAAAATAGGGGAGGGAAATCGTATAGGGCTGGCTATGCCTATGATGGCGACCATGACTAGTGGCATGGTGGCTCCAACCTATAGTGGTCCAAGCATGGCTACAGTCAGTGATGGTGGCTGGCACGGTGGAGGAAAAAGAAGAAACAAAAAAACTCGGATTCAAAGGAGATCTGGCAACTTGCCAGTCCTAAACTAATCACCGGCAATAGCTAAGGGATGGGGAGAAGATGGAGATGGAGCTGGGGATATCTTACCTTGACTCTAGTGACAAATCGGCAATGAATCGCTGATGAATCATGAGGCACCATTATCAGAAAACCAAAAGAAATCCAAAGGGTTTTTATTGGCAATCAATTGAGGCTGAGGTCAGTTCACCTAGAGGGGGAAAGGGAGGGGTTTATAGAGGGAATCTTAGAGCTCCAGTGAGTCTCTAGAGTTCCAATCCAAATCATGTTCAAAGAAGGAAGATAGACTCCATTTGGAGTCCTCTTCCGCCTCACATGTCCAGCACGTGCGGTTTTGATTTTTTTCTCTTTTAATCTTTTGGATGGGTAATTACATGATGGCTCCCTAGTAGCCCGTTGACAAGTCCCTAACACTGCAACCTCTATCAGGCACCGGTGTTGCAAAACTCGGTGGACACTATGATCCCTAGCAAGCATCTCTCAAATCAATGGTAGGGCAGCTTCCTGTGGCCTGAAATATAGGTGCCCCTATTTCGAAATGAAATAGAGGACACTCTAATTTATTTTATAAATTTCAAATTGAAGTCAAAACCACCGGCTAACTTTCTTCCAACTATAATCAACCAAACATCTGCTGACTTTCTTTAGTGAAATCAGTAAATTATTTATGATTTTGATTCAAAACCCCAATATAATAGGTCCAGTTGGACCGGTTCTTCTAGTAGCACATTATGAAATAGTTATGATATGTGCTTGCCTACGAAGGAGAGCTAACAAGAGTGAGGGAAAAAAGATAGAAGTAAAAAGAAAAAAAAGAAAAAATGTGAAAGAGATTTGAGAGTGCTCATCGACTCAATATTCGATCACATCAATCTCAAAATTGTCCGATTCAATTGTTTATATATTTTCAAAGTAACTTTGTTTTATATCTATCTCTTTTTGCAATTCTCCTTGGTACTAATCTCTCTTTTGTAACTCTTATACTAAAACATAGTTTGAGAGGTATAATTATGGCAGCTTATCTATTATGATATTATTATATAATGGATTTCTTACTTCCTTGTAGAATCATCTAAAATTTTATTGTTATGTGGTTGGCCTGAACTCTGAATGCTCCTTTGTTTTATCATTCTATGCACTTATTCTTGGGCTACGGAGTGCATGTGCTTCAATACACTGGTCTCCCTTGAGAAACTTCTCAAATGGATTCTTAAGGAGACCACCTCTTCTTCTCCTCATCTCATATGCGCACTTTGTTTATAAATAAGTGCATCTTTCTCTAATAGGAAAGGCAGAGATCCCCCCACAACATCCAATTAACCTAGTATAGGGGAATTTGAATCTAGGTTTATCGGGTAGAACATCCCACTGACTTCACCTACTTGACTAGTTGGCAACCAATACACCCCTTTATATTTATATATTGTATTAAGAGTAAGTATATTAAAGTATGTGAGGCGCATACTTACCAAATATATTCCAGAAAAATGTGGATGGGCTCTTTGAGATTCCTCTTCCAATTGCAAGTTATCTACAATGGGTCGGTCTTTGTTCAAATAATTTTGGGTTAAAGATAGAGCTGCCGCCTTCAATTCCTTGTAGATCAAGTGAATGACGATCGAAGGGTGGCGGCGGGGTCACGAAAGGCTTGTTGCCTTGTGGCTACGATTCCTTGTTGGAATCTAGTGGTTAGAAAGGGATAATAATAGAATCTTTTGACGAGTGAGGTAGAAACGTTACACAACTTGCCGGTTCCTGTACTACCATTGGTTGAAACTTCTTCCTTTAAGGTTTCTTTAAAGATGTTCCATCAGAAAAAGATTTCTTTTTTTCTACCAAAAAAAAAAAAAGGTTTCTTTAAAGATGAACTACCAATTAGTGACTAGTGAGAAATCTTTGTCTACTTTGTTCAGAATGGTGACTGCCTAGTAGGGACGCAAATGATCTGACATGCTTGTACAGGAACAATATTGGAATGGTCACGAGGTAATTTGCTTGAGAACCAGCCCGAACAGGACCATTAGAAGGGTGCTATTAGATTTACAGTTGTGGAAAATAATTTATCTTAGAGTTATGGATCTATATACAAAATGCATAAAAAACAACTTACCGAATTGGCTCTGACTAAGTACTCCGATGCCTAAGTCAAATCGAGCTTTGAAAGAATAGTAATAAAGAGAATATAATAGAGAATTATAGTATAAAATATTATCCTATTCTGGTTGGTCTGGTTTCGGATGATCTTTTTCTCAATTTTTTCACTTCAGCCTTCTCTAATTGACCTTAAGATCAATCTTTAGGAGCTCGGTCTTTTGATGAGCTTGACCTTATGAGGTCGACCTCCCGATGAATTCAGCCTTTTGGACTTTCTAATAAGCTTGGCATTCTCGATTTTCTGATGAGCTTGACCTTCTGATGAACTTGGCCTTCTAAGATTCTCAGCCTTTCGATGAGCTCGACCTTTAGGAGCTCGACCTTAGACTCACCTTGGTCCCGGGCTTGAGTTATCACCTCGACCTCCGCCTCGGCCTCAACCTTGGGTGCTTATAGACCTATGGACTCATAAAAAGAAAGAAAATAGAATGATGGATGAAAGCTTGAGAGCCACTTATCATTAGAGCTTTGAGTTGTGAGAGTTTCTTCCTTTGAAAGTCCTCTCCCTTTTGGGATCTCTTGGCCTTGTTTATAAAGGTGTGGAGCAAGAATCTATTATAGTTAGAGGTGGAAAAAAAGAAATAAGACATAACTTCCTCATTATGAGCCATCACTTCTTTTCTTTATTTAGATTTAATTCTGCTATAATCATCCTTCTATTTTTGGATTCCTCTTAATTGCAAAGTTATAACTATCTGAAATTCAAATCTTTATAGAATTGCTAGCCATATGTCAATTAATAACCTATTCATGATTACAATTAACCTATTCATGATTAAAAAATTGAGTGTTATTAGACATAATTTTTGTAGTGCCTGTACCTTATTTCTTTTGCTATGATTGTATTTAAGGTCAGTTCAAAGTTTTGGCCATTAGTTATTAGTTGAATAGATCTATATTTGATCTTCTACTAGAGTGATCACATGTTCTCACCTGGGCATAACTTTTTTCTAAGTCTTTTCATCGACCTGAGATCAGTATTTTAGAAATCTTAGATGAAGCTGAGGTGTCTCTAGTCGATCATTCTCATCAGTTCAGAGGTCCCAACTTGGGTCGAGGTATCTACTTGTAGTCGGTTGGCTAGAGCTAGAGCTGAAGCTCATGCTTTTTATTAGATCAGTTCTCATTCGATCAAATCGAATCATCTTGAGCTGGAGCTTGTATCTTTCATTAGGTCGGTGCTTAAGTCGAATTATACCGAGCTGAGGTCATACCTTTCATTAGGTCGGTATTCAACTGACCATGTCGAATCATCCCGAGTCGGAGCTCATACCTTTCATTAGGTCAGTGCTCAACTGACCAAGTCGAATCATCTCAGTCAGAGCCAGTTGATTATCCTCATAGTTAGGATTTGGAAGTTCTAGTCAGAGCCAGAGTGACCTCAATTGAGTTTCCTTAATCACTTAGATGGATCTAGATCCTTAGTTGATTTTTCAGTCTCCTCGCTTTCGGTGTCTAGCTCATCGGATCTTCAGCTCAACTCATTTTTGATATGAGGAGCGATTCATAGAGATCTTTTTCGATTGACCAAAGTCAGTGTCTGCTCAACTCGTATCCGATATAAGGAGCACGTTGCCACCTACTTGACTCACATTTGGCATAAGGAGCATTGGGGGTCCCTATTTAGGTTATCTCCCTCTCTCGATTAGTGGAGGTCAGCTTGTGGTCCAGGGTGGATCTTTTGTTGCTTTATATTGAATATTGATCCCATAATAAGAAAACACAAGAAAAGTGAAAATATGTGGAAACTTGGAGAGCCGAAGATTCAGCCCCCCACCTAACATGCCAATATTGTGGTCAAGAGCTCATGGGTCGGCACGTAAGATATTATCTACTTTGACCCATGGACCTCATGATTTTGTCCTTTGAAAGGCACCTTACGTGGGATGGGTGGTCCCTTCCTATATAAACTAGACTCTCTCTTAATTGAGAGCTATATTGTGGTGTAGAAGGAAGGCATTATTAGTCTCATATTGGTTATGAGTCAAGGGAGTGTCATGCCCCAAATCCAGTATCCAGATTGGGCATATGATGCCCGCATACTCCTTAGGGTAAGGCCCGAAAGAATATATAAGGTCTGTCTTTTTATCAATACACAATTTTATGCTCCTCACTATTCGGCCCCATAGTATCTTCTGGATCTAAAAGAAAATAAAAATAGGAAATGAGCTTTACAAGCTCAGTAAGTTATCAATATCTCTGAGGGATCAAGTATAATTAAAAATTCTTTCAAAACAATAGGTATAAATATCAATATAATTTGAATTTTCAATGCATGCCATATGTAACATTAAGATTTAAAATCTTCTCTCAGTCTTTATTGACTATGGCCATAATCAATCTTGTGACAAGACCTAGGAGAGACAAGCTCCAAAATATAGAACATCCGATTCATCGACGTATATCAGTAATTAGCTCCACTAGCTAGGCCCAAAAGAGAACTAGTTCTAATTTATACATCCATGATTAATCACATGACAAGGTAAAGAGATTAATCTGAAAAATAAATACGTGAATGCATTAACGTGTATCAATGATCAATCTTGATTGGCTAGGCCCAAAAGGACCAACTTTGTCAGCGATTAGCTCTGACTAGCTAGACCTAAGAGAAATATATTTTCGACGTGTGACCAACGATCAGTTCTGTTGGCTTGACCTAGATCATAATCTAACTAGAGAGTTTTTCTCATGATTTTACCGCAACCAATTTCTCATAAATGATGATACTTATTTTTTTATAACAATGTCAACTTAAATTTTCATATCTTTCAAAAGAGTAATAAAATAATTTTTATTCAAAATTTTATGCAAAAGTGAAAATATATAACTTTTTTAAAAAATCATGTAATATTAAATAAAAAAATTATCTCTTTTTAAATTTTGTATCGTATAGAGGTGATGCAATGCTTGATCCGATATTTTAAATTATTTTTCATGCATTAATACATACCTTCAAACTTTAATAATTTTTAAATATTTTAATAATTTTTATATACAAAATTTAATTTTTAAATATATAAATATGCATAAAAATAATCTAAACTTTAATAATTTTTAAATATTTTAATAATTTTTATATATAAAATTTAAATTTTAAATATATAAATATGCATAAAAATAATCTAAAAATAAAAAAAATCATAGTCAGTCGAATTCAAAAATCATGATCTCCGGCATATGGCCAGATCTTTAGATCCGATACTTAACTGACACTGAAAGCTCTGATCAGATAATTTAAAAATATTTTAACCTTCAAGCGAGGAGAATTTAGAATAAAGAGAGAGAATCCTGGTCTAAGCCATAATTTGGATCAAATCACGAGTCGGGCTTAAGTGTCTTCGGTTGATTTAGATTTAATTGGATTGGGATTTGATCAATAGAGATGTCTCACATAAATATTTGGGCTTCTCTCTCTCTCCCTCTTCTTTTTTTTCCCTTTCTTTCTCTCTTTCTTTCTCTCTCTTGTTTCCTAAAACATCCGATGGGAAGCTTAAACAAAGCTTTCCATCACTAAGAAAAAATGGAGATGGGTGGGGGGCACAAAAGCCAAAAGCTTCGACAGTGGTGCAGCTGGGAATGGCATGATTGGAGCGATGATGGTTGGCCAAAGGTGGTGACTGTCGGTCGAAAATGAGAAAGAGATGAGGGAAAGGGGCATCAACCCCCGAACTGCCTTCTTGGCAACTTCAAGGCCAAAAATAAACAAAGGGGAGAGAAGGAAACTCATCGGAGATGAAGAAGATGGTGGGGCTTGGGCGAAGCGGCTGGATTCCGATGGCTACAGTGAGACCAATCACCAAAAATCAAGAGGAAAAGAGGAGGCAGTTGCGGCAAGCTCTTAGTGAGGGTGAATTGGGAGGAGGGGTGTTGGGGACTTTAAGAAGTAATGGAGGCTAGGGTTCCTAGCCTCCAATGAAGAAGAGTTGGAGGAGGACTCATCCTCCTTCAACACACAAAATCAGGGGAATCCCCTATTTCCAAAATAAGGGATAGTATTAATGATTTTTTTTTTGAAAAAGATCAGTTCTCACATCTCCCACCCCCCAAAAAAAAAAATTTCATCTTCGAAATTTGAACAATCTAGATCTTTTGAAGTTAAAGGTGTTTAGCCCCAAAACTTAGCAGTACCAATTTGTCCTAGCTTGGTATTTCTTTCAAACTAAATACATGATCATATTACTCATAATATACCCTCTTATATTAGTTATGTAACCTTCGATGACTTCGCAAAACTTTTATCTATATCAATCTTCTATACTTTAATCCTAAGGATCATAATTTATATTCATAAGAGAAGTTTAGACATTGTGTAACAATTCAATCAGCTTTGAGCACCCATAATTATTTACGATAATCAATCAAAATCCTAAATTCTATCCTGCTCTCATTACTAATCTAAACTCTAAGATCTTAAACCTAAGCTCTGATACCACTTTGTCACTTGTCTGATCCGATTGCTAGATTTGGGGCATAATAAAGATGTTAGATCTATATCCTAAAAATCAATTGGGCTAACACATTAATTCTTTCTAGAACATAATTTCGTACTTGTTCTAATTAACTAGGACAGTTAATTTTTATTCATGTAGGATATGTGTCTATGAATCATTCAAGAAATTAATAAGATAATGACATATATTCTTAAGAGTTAAGAATTTGAGATTGTTTCCCAGCTAGACAACCCAAGAAGGGAGGGTGAATTGGATTATTAAATTTTTTTCAAATTTAAACTAATGTGTGTAGTGTAGAAATATAAGTAAGCTAAAAATGCAGTGAACAAATGAGCTGAAACCAAATACAGAAGAAGTAAGGGATCACACACATACAAACACAGTAAAGTTATAATGGTTCAGTATATTTTAAGCACCTACATCCACTCTCCAAGCTATCTCTTAAAAATTTTTATTATAATCAACCTGATTACAGCGTGTTTGCTTTCATCAGACTCACAAACAAATCCAATTGATTTTAACCCAAGTCAACCAATTAAAATCTTTACAAGTCTTGTCCCAAGGTTCCCTCAAACTAATTTTAGTTTGGTACAAATTCAGCCTTTTAAGTTTCAACCCCTGCTAAAACTATTACAGCAATTTCGAAATAGAAAAATAAAACAACAATAAAAATTTTGATGATGGTTGAATTATTGTCGTTGAAGCCTGGTGGTTGAGGACTTGAATGCTTGTAATCAAAGCTCTTTGTCTTCTCTTTAATGCTTTCAAAAGATCAAGAGAAAATTGGTTGAAAGTTGGTGGACACTCTTGATTGCAATGAATGCTGATTTTCTCTCTTTTTCAGATGAACAATATGTCTTTTTTGTTTCCATGGCTTTCCTTTTGTCTTTGATCCATTTTCTCTAAGCTCTGAGTGATTTGAACTTGATTCTAGTTGTTTGGACTGTTGGAGGTGAAAAATAGCTGTTAGAACCTTTGTCTGAATGAAAAACGACTTCTGTAGATCTAGCCATTGTACCTATTAGATTGCATCGAGTCGGCTTGAATTGACCTTGAGTCAGCTCGAATAGCATTTTTCAAAAATTCAACATTTTGTTCTATGGAGAGAGCTAGCTTGATTTTACTTCGAGCTGGCTCGAGCTACAAAATTTGAAATTCATCTTTCTGTTCATTTGAGAGAGCCGGCTCAGATTGTGTATCGAGCTGGCTCGAACAGCATGCCTGAAAAACCATCTTTCTATAGACCTGAGAGAGCCAGTTCGAATCCTATTGTGAGCTGGCTCGACTGCATGTCAAGCTAAAATAGTGAGGGTGTACCATGCCAGAGCCGGCTCGATTTTTAGGTGAGTCGGCTTGAACTCTTTATGCTGGTTTTTCTTGTGTCGATTTTCTTTAAAATCAGTTTCTCTTGACTCAATTAATCTTCAATAATATTTGAAGTCTTTTAACTTTTTTTTATAAAAATATTTTTTGACATATTTAAAAAGTATTAGTATTGAATTATGCTCTAATATTTTATGATCATTAAAATCATTCCCGAAGGCAACAATCTTTTCCTTTTTGATGATGACAAAATATTGAGCATATAGTATATATTTATATAAAAGAAATTTCTTAATGTCAACAAATATAAATATAAATGTAAAAAGATTTTATATTTTAATATACACTATATGCACAAGTAATTTAAGCTATATGAACAAGTTGTATCTTTGCAAATTTTAGGTGTATAAACTTCTCATTAGCTTTTAAAAATTAAACTGCCCCTTAATAAATGCCTCTTATGAAGTGATCTTATGCTAACTTTTTAATGTTCACAGTTCATTTCTAATGTTTTTTGTTCATTGTTTAGCTCAAAAATTCTAAAGTTGATACATTCGATGTTCAATCAGTTCAATGCTTAAATAGTCCTTCCCTCCCTTTTTGTCATGATAAAAAAATAACACATCCACAAGAAGTCATAGTACTATACAAAAGGATAAAGTGAAGTAAATATTCATTAGCTGTTAACTTTAGTACATGTCTATATTGTTCATAAAAAGAAGCCACCTAAACAATACAACATTCCTTATAAAGAGGTCCCAACCCAAAATATAAAATATAGTCTAACGCAAAATAAGATAAAAACTAAATCTAAAGATAACTAATCCTCATCAGAGGAGAATTCTATGATAGGTTCAATGGATGAGGAGGAAGGGGCTGATTTCTTGCTTCGAATTCTTGCAAAAGGCCCGGGACGAATGGGTGGGAAACCAGTGCTAGGTCTAATTATGGCACTGAAGGGGGGTCTAATAGAGGATGTGTGAGGTTGGCTGGGAGAAGGTCTGGGTTGAGTGGAAGAAGGAGATATCCGAGACCATGGCTGACCCAACTACACCTCAACTCTGTGGAGAGCAGTGATAAGAACCTCTGCAACCTTGGTGACCTCTACAGTTAAATGATCAACCTCCGTAGTTATCCTAATTTGTCTTTTCTCCAAAATATCTCTGCTTTGGGATAAGTTGCTGATCTGCTAATTGAGTGAATCAAATAGCCCCTTAGTAGATATCTTTTGCTGCTCAAAGTTCTGATGCATATACTGTCTGAGATTTGAAGCATCAGTTATGTGGCTCTCAACTCTTTCCAAACTCTCAAGTCTCAGAGTAATCCTAAGCAAATCACCACGAAACTACTAAAATCGTGACTAAGTGTACTCTTGAAGTACATCGTGGCTTTGCAAGATTTGAGACTTGAAATTTGCAAACTTCCTACCCATCCGATCCATAATTTGATCTACCACCCCCCTGCAGAAAAGCTGTGAGGCATTACTGGTGTGTGAGGGGAAGCAAAAAGTCCTGGGTGATGCTCTCCAGCTACAGAACCAGATGCTAGTGCTGGTATAGGGGATGATGGTCCAGCAGTAAGTGTAGGGGAGGAGGGCTCAGCAGAGTTCAAAGGAGAAGAGGAAGAAGATCTAAAAACATCAGGTTGCACTCCTTCAACCTCTTTGACCCATACATCACTTTCTTTTCGAAACTTCATACGATGTAGTGAATGGATGGTGTAGTAATCTGTGTGCTTGAGAGATTTGAAGTCCTCTCCATCCAAATCAATGCCAACTTCTCTAAAGATCAGAGTAAAAATCATGCCATAGGATAAGCAAGCTTGGTTCTTTGATTTCCCCACTACAGTCATCATCTGCTCAATCATCATGAAGGGAAGATTCATTGCAGTTCTCTCAACTAGATGGACCATCACACCAAGATCTGTAGATGATATCCAATCGAAACTTCCTGTCCTTGAAAAGAAAATCCTACAGATCATGCTTTGTAGTAGCTTCAACTCTACGAGTAGAAGGTTGGCATTGTAAATGTCAAAGTTCTCCTCAATATTCCTACCAAGAAGCCTTCTCATACCATCAAAATGATTCTGTAACTCAGCAGCTCGGAGTCCAGAGGTAGGCATTTTCAAGAGATGCCCTAGTCTTTTTTGGTCTAAAATGATTTCAGTTCCTTTCACCACTGACCAAATAAACTCTGTGTCTAATCTCAAATTCTCAAAAAATTCTCTGACCAAATGGGGATAAGTGGTTACCTCAAGTGAGCACAACTTCTCCCATCCTTGCTGCTGAATCCATGTCCCAATCATAAAATTTTGTTCATCCAAACATTGAAAACTGACCTTTCTTCCCATAGTCACTGCTCTTGACACCATGGACACTTGATTCGGAGCAAAAATTGAAGTGGAGGGTGCTGATCGTGCTGAACCTCGACGCTGCCTCTTGTTGGAATGGACTTCACGATGTTCCTTAGTTCGACACTTCTTTGCCTCGACAGTGTGGGTCTTGGGTGCCATGGCTCAAAAATTGTAGGAACCAGATCTAGGGTTTCAGGGTTAGATCTTGAAACTTTTTCAAGATCATACAGTGGAAGACTAAAATAAATCAAAATTTATTTTCTAAAATCAAAAAATTCCTAGATCTAAGATCCTATTACATGATTATTACATAGCATTAAATAAAAAATTAAAATATATAAATATAGCATGAACTACATGTTGATCATATCAACATGTTTCTATACTACATCTAATGTATGTATTAAACAATAGATCAGATCTATTACCTTGCAAGTTAGACGTTGTAACCTTGTTGATCTGGGCTTGAGGATGATGTTGCAATCCGTACACGTGTCCGACCTCTAGGAGTCGTCCACACGAGCCCACGAATCTCGATCAGAAGTCCTGCTTCAGAAAATCAGCACAGTATGCTAGTACTGCGCTGATCCTTCTTTGATGGTTGATCAGGTGCCTCCTTCTTCTTGATTTGGACTCTTCCAAAGATGAAAAGTAGAAGGAGGAGTTTCAGATCTGAGACGCTCTCAAGAAACTCAAGATGGAGGGAGGAAAGATATGAAAACAAAAACCCTAGAAGAAGACCCTCTTCTTCTTCATGTTTTTCTCTCTAGACACCCAAACTTGCATCTTTTATATCTCCACGACCCAAAGGTATTTTTCTCTGATTTTTGGATGGCACAAAGGTCTCTCAAATATCTGTTTTCATCTAAAATTTCACGAAGCAACTCATCTTATATAGAGAGATATGATAGAGTCTTTGTCTAGGTCAAACACCTAGTCAAGGCTTATCCAAACATGGCAAGTTAAGAGACGCCCAACTCTTGAGCACCTCCTTCATATTTTCGTGCATGGATCACCAGAAAAGGGTGCACAATGTAAACCCTAAAAGCCATGAAAATTCCAAAAAAATTTTCGATAAATTCGGTGCAAAATTGAAAGAGTTTTGGATTTCTAAAACTCTATCTCATAGAATTCGAAATCCAAACTTATTCCTTTTAGATTTGATCCAAACCACCTTCCATGTAAGAAAGAAGAGAGGAGACCTTTTGTGAACGTGGGAGAGATCTGGGAGAGGGCTTTTGTCACACAAAATAAGTGGAGATTGGCGTTGAATAAGAGAGAGGGCGTGGAGAAGATTTATGTGGCGCAAGGTGGAATCCTAATCTTATTAGGATTCTGTCTTATGACTTATTCTAATTTGGTTTCCCAAACCAAATCAAATCAAAATTAGATCAACTCAATTAAAATAGATCTTAACCCAATTAAGAACCTAATTTAATCAGATTAAATTAGATTTAAATCTGATTTAATTTTCTAATCAAATTAGAAATTAGATTGACCCAAGTCCTAGTTGAACTAGGACTAATTTTTCCTTGCACTTGGCTTATCCAATAAACCAATTGGACTTGATCCAATCAAGTCCAAACTAAATCTAATTAAATCATATTTAATTAGACTTAATCTCAGTCCATTGGCTTAATCAAATTAAGCCAATCAGCAATCGAATTGCTAATAGATCCTCCTGCAACACTTGCACTGGGTTAAATGTCAATCGTATTGATCATTTAACCCTAGAACGATTCTTAATCGTTGATCAACCATCTGATCGGATCATGAACTCTAATGTGTGTGACCTCATAGGTCCGAACGTAAGCCAGTAGCACAGGAACAAATTTTTGTACCAATCGAAATGACCATCTAGCAATGGTACCCGACGACCGGATAGGTCGAATGTGTAGAACAACATCCTTAGAACCTATGCGGATATAGTTTTCATATAATTCATCCCCTTGACCAAAATGATCATAGGATACCCCAGAGTTCAACTGTCAACTCTGATCAGGTTGTCCACATTGTATTTCAAAATATCAAATCCATCTGATGGATTACCCTGGCCAAGGTTTTGCTAAATTGAAATACAGCAACTCATTCTTCTCCAACTCTTGGAGTGGTCAATCCCATCTCAATCACACTCTGACTTCGCAAGTACTTGACTGTGCCCAAAAGCCTTTCGTCCCTAAATTAGAAATTCAGTTAGTTCAGTACCAAAGCATAGTGAGTTGCTTGCAAGTCACTGAGGCGATCTCAAGTCTAAGGGACACTTATACCTATATCCCATCAGAGATATTCTCGACAGCAGAATACTCTGGAGTTGGTCATGTTCAATGATGATGTACCCTTACATCTCACCTGTATGCCATACCAGTGTCTCCACACTCCTTGGTTAAGAGGACAACCAACCCATATGGCCTACAGCGACCTATGCTCGATAGAAGCTGTTGTCCTTATTAACAGCCTATCATTTGGTCGTGAACAATTTTAAGGACTAATCGATAAATCCTCTCTTTATCAAATCTAAATAGTCCTAAGGACTTCATCATAACAATGGAGTTCATTAGAAGATGAAAGCTTATGATGAAGATGCCAAATATATTTTATTTATTAACAAATCAATTACAATACTTGGTTGCTCAACCGTCAACAGCTTGACGATTGGCTTTTTGGGATACATTTTCCAACAACTCCCACTTGTCCTAAAGCCACTCGGCACAGTATCTAATATCCATCTTCGACTTGTGGTTGTCGAACTCCTTTATTGCCAGGGCTTTAGTGAAGGGGTCGGCTAGGTTCTCCTTTCCATCGATCTTCTGTAGGTCGACGTCACCTCGATCCATGATCTCCCGGACCAGGTGGAAGTGGTACAAGATGTGCTTCGTCCGCTGATATGCTTTGGATTCCTTCGCCTGAGCTATGGCACCAGTGCTGTCGCAGTAGAGCAGGACCGGACCATCGAGGGAGGGTGCTACTCCGAGCTCGTTGATGAATTTTCTCAGCCACACAGCTTCCTTCGTGGCATCTGATGCTGCAATGTACTCCACTTCACAAACAGAGTCTGCCACAGTATGCTGCTTGGAACTCTTCCTGCAGATGGCTCCACCATTCAGAGTAAAGATATAACCCGACACACTCCTGCTGTCATCATGGTCAGATTGGAAGCTGGAGTCTGTGAACCCCACAAGTTTCAGATCTAACTTGCCATAAACCAACCATTGGTCCTTAGTATTTCTCAAGTACTTAAGGATGGCTTTAACCACTTTCCAGTGGTCTTCTCCAGGATCAGATTGGTATCTACTCACTACTCCTACTGAGTATGCCACATCTGATCTTGTACATGTCATGACGTACATGATAGATCCCACGGCTGAAGCATATGGGACTCTACTCATACGCTCTCTCTCTTCAGGAGTTGTCGGACAATCCTTCTTAGAGAGAGAAATTCCATGGCCTATCGGTAGATAGCCCTTCTTGGAATTCTCTATGCTGAACCTCTTCAGCACAGTGTCTATGTACATGGACTGGGATAACCCAAGCATCCTTTTAGATCTATCCCTATAGATCTTCATCCCTAGGATGTAGGATGCTTCACCCAAGTCCTTCATGGAGAACTATGATGACAACCAAACTTTTATTCCCTGTAGTGCGGGGATGTCATTCCCGATTAAGAGAATGTCATCCACGTACAAGATAAGGAATACCACAACTGGACCATTTGCCCATTTATAGATACAGGGCTCTTCTCCATTCTTAATGAAGCCATACGTTTTGATCACCTTATCAAAATGCATGTTCCAACTCCGAGAAGCTTGCTTCAATCCATAAATGGATCTCTGAAGCTTGCACACCTTGGACTCATCTGTGGATGTAAACCCCTCAGGTTGTATCATATACACCTCTTCGGCCAGCTCTCCATTTAGGAAGGCTGTCTTTACATCCATCTACCAGATCTCATAATCCAGATGGGCAGCTATTGCAAGCATTATCCGAATGGATATGAGCATTGCCACAGGGGAAAACATCTCGTCATAGTCAATACCATAACGTTGACGATACCCCTTGTCTACCAGACGGGCTTTATAGGTCTCCACCTTTCCGTCTGCACCCCTCTTCCTTTTGAAGACCCATTTACACCCAATGGGTTTAACCCCTTCAGGTGGGTCAACCAATGTCCATACATCGTTGACCTTCATGGACTCCATTTCGAATTTCATGGTTTCAAGCCATTTCTCGAAATCAGGTCTCTGCATTGCATCCATATAGGTGATCGGATCCTCATTATTCTCATCAAGTTCGATGGGATCACCGTCCCGGACCAAGAAATCGTAGTATCTGTCCAGTTGATGCGGTACTCTATCAGATCGCCTTAATGGTGCAGGTACATTGGGCTCCGGATATGATCTAATCATATCAGACTCAGGTTCAGCTATTGGTGTCGGTCCTTCTACCTGTTGAACTTCATCAAGTTCAATCTTAGAGGCAACGGTTCCTTCACCAAGAAACTCCTTTTCTAAAAAGATTGCCTTAAGGCTGACGAACACTTTTTGTTCATCAGCATGGTAGAAAAAATATCTTTTTGTCTCTTTGGGGTACCCTATGAATGAGCATTTGTCAGACCTAGGTCCAAGTTTGTTTGTGACTAATCGTTTGACATAGGCCGGGCACCCCCAGACCCTAAGGTGTGAAAGTGCTGGCTTACGTTCCATCCATATCTCATATGGAGTCTTAATTACAGACTTACTTGGAATCTTATTTAATAGATAACAGGTCGATTCGAGTGCATATCCCCAGAAGGATATCGGCAAGCTAGCAAAACCCATCATGGATTGGACCATGTCTAACAGAGTCTGATTCCTCCTTTCAGACACACCATTATGCTGTGGTGTTCCTGGAGGAGTCCATTGGGAGAGAATCCCATTCTCTCTTAGATATGTGAGAAACTCACTAGAAAGGTATTCTTCTCCTCGATCAGATCGAAGAGTTTTAATACTTTTTTCAGTTTGTTTTTCTACTTCACTTCAAAATCGTTTGAACATTTCAAATGAATCCGACTTATGTTTCATCAGATAGACATATCCATATCGGGATAGGTCATCCATGAAAATTATGAAGTAGAAATATCCACCTCTAGCACTGGTGCTCATGGGCCCGCATACATCAGTATGTACTAGGCCCAAGAGCTTAGTAGCTCTCTCACCTTTTCCAGTAAAAGGTGACTTGGTCATTTTACCAAGAAGACAGGACTAACAGGTTGGAAGTGATTCACAATCACTGACTTCGAGGATTCTCTCTTGAGTCAATCTATTTATTCTGTTCTTGTTTATATGACCTAGCCTACAGTGTCATAAGTAGATATCTAACACACTATCTAATCTAGGGTGCTTGCCAGTAGAATAGACTCTTATCAGGCTTGATCTTTTTGGTCTGGCTCTGCACAGATGTCCCAGCCTGAACTTGCACCTTCTTGACTTTCTTCTTCTTGTTCTTCTTTCCTTTCTTAAAAGGTCAAGAACCAGAAGATGAACCTCCCACTAAGTTCACCGACTCCTTGTAAAGTTGGTGATCCTTCTCAAAGTTCTGAAGCAACCCCAGTAACCCGTGGTAGTACTCTTCAGGCTTTGTCATTCTATAATGAGTGAGGAATGGAAGATAAGACTTGGGCAGTGAGTTCAGTATTGCATCTTTCCCAAGCTGCTCATGCAAAGGAAAGCCGAGCTTGCTCAATCGTTCCATCAGCTCGATCATGTATAATACATGATCAGTGACAGAGGCACCATCCCGCATTTTGGCGTTGAAGATGGCACAACTAGTCTTGTGCCTCTCTACGTCATCGGGTGTGTCAAAGGCATCCTCCAACACTTGAAGCATGTCCTTTGGCTGAGCCATCTCAAATTTACGACTGAACTCGTCGCTCATGGCAGCCAGCATGATACAGTGCACCGTGGTCCGATCACTGAGCCACTTCTGGTAAGTATCTCTGACTGTTTCACATGCATTGACAACTGACTCCTCAGGTGCAGGATCCATTATCACATATAGGATCCGTTCATGCTCCAGGACTATCTTCAACTTTCGGTACCAGCTACCGAAGTTGGGTCCCACCAACTTATCATTGTCCAACAATGATCGGAGCGATAGGGAAGTGGCAATATTTACACAAAGGAGAACCATAACCTAATTAGTAATTGATTCATTAAACCTAAATATTTAGACTTTAATCAAAAAGTTTCTCTCACTATTTTATTCGAATTGGTAGCCTCTACCTCCAACTCGAGAAATTATCCTAATTTCTTAGCGGGTACTAGAATCCACTTAGACTGCACACAAGCCCAACTTTGGTTGGTCAACCCATGTACATCTAAGGGTAGGTTCATAACCAATTATTTCTCTAAACAATTTCTAGTAATTTTAATTTTGCCCCAGAAACCTAATCAGTAGGCTTTGGCCTCCACTGCAAGGATCCGATTAGGTCCAACCATTAACATGATCATACTTGGTGTATCTAACCAACGAATGATTAAGCCCAATTTTGGTTGGCTCAACTAACCACCATTAGAGAGACACTTCCAAGTCATCATATGATGAGTGATAATTTCATTAGTCAACAAGCACCAGGTCTTTGGGTCTGCAATGATTATTGAGTTAATGGACTCATTATCAAACACCTTAATGGGAGGCTATGATTCAGTTATCTCCATAACTTTATCATTTTAAGGACCTAATAATTTTAGAAGATTTAAATAATATAGAGGATGAAGTCAGATGAACCAGCTTATCATGATCCTCCCACTGACTTCACCAAGTCAGCTTAAGGGAGACCAGGGCTGGTCTAGGAGCACCTAAATCAGTCACACTGATTTATCTAGCTGACATGGGTCAGCTCGAATAGTCAAGTGATCCGATCAAAACATAATTTCACCAAGAGGCCAGGTAAGTTCGATCAGTGGGAGGGTCTGCCAAAGCTTGCCTTAGACACCATCAGAAATGGCCAGGTAAGCGGGCTCCCAATTAAAAACCATCGGTCTGGTTTACCTTAGACACCAACTGGTTTAATTAGTTTCGATTAGATCAACCTAACAGTTCGTGCTAGACCGCTTAGCCAAGAATCAAGTCCATTTGGTTCTCGTTAAAGACATGGACTTGACCAACTACAACAATTGTAATTGATCTAGAGAATCCTTGACCTAATCTAAGACAATAATTGATTAGATTTAGTCAATTCTCTAATTAAGACCATCTTTAATCTAACCATAGGTCTAACCCAATTAATGGACCTAATTCCCACTAACCCATTAACCCAATGTGTTATGATTTGTGTCTTAGGTTCTTCAATTCACAATCCTAGAACCTAATCAAACAACTTCTTAATTCTTAATTAAGTTTTGGGCTGAGGGTTGGGTTCAACTTTTTAAAAAATAATTTTTATATTTATAAAATAATTTTATAATATGATTCTACCAACCATATTGCATGTTTGATTCATAATCAAGATACTACTTTAGATCTAATCTAAACAGGTTCATGTAATTGAAACAGTTTCAACTTTAAACAATTTCTTTGCACAAAAATTATTTAACAAAGAGATTTTATTTCAGATTTAAATACCTTTTAAATCTAATAAATTATAAATTTAATCTAGATTATATCTAATAAATTTATGATTAAAGATAGATCTACACAAACTAGGACAACCTTTGCACTGTAAGGGGTAAACCTTACAGCAGGACAACCTTGCAGTTTGTGATTGATCTAAAATTTTAATTTCAGATTTAATAATCAGATTATAAATTAGATCTGATCTAAAAAATAATCTAAGCATGTATAAATAATCATGTAATAAAGAACCTTGGCTCTGATACCAATTGAAGGAACCAGATCTAGGGTTTCAGGGTTAGATCTTGAAATTTTTTCAAGATCATACAGCGGAAGACTAAAATAAATTAAAATTTATTTTTTAAAATCAAAAAATCTAGATCTAAGATCCTATTACATGATTATTACATAGCATTAAATCAGAAATTAAAATATATAAATATAGCATGAACTACATGTTGATCATATCAACATGTTTCTATACTACATCTAATGTATGTATTAAACAATAGATCAGATCTATTACCTTGCAAGTTAGACGTTCTAACCTTGTTGATCTGGGCTTGAGGATGATGTTGCAAGCTGCACACGCATCCGGCCTCTAGGAGTCATCCACACGAGCCCACGAATCTCGATCAGAAGTCCTGCTTCAGGAAATCAGCACAGTATGCTAGTACTGCGCTGATCTTTCTTTGATGGTTGATCAGGTGCCTCCTTCTTCTTGATTTAGACTCTTTCAAAGATGGAAAGTAGAAGGAGGAGTTTCAGATCTGAGACGCTCTCAGAAAACTCAAGATGGAGGGAGGAAAGATATGAAAACAAAAATCCTAGAAGAAGACCCTCTTCTTCTTCACGTTTTTCTCTCTAGACGCCCAAACTTGCATCTTTTATATCTCTACGACTCAAAGGTATTTCTCTCTGATTTTTGGATGGCACAAAGGTCTCTCAAGTCTCTATCTTCACCTAAAATTTCATGAAGAAACTCATCTTATATAGAGAGATATGATAGAGTCCTTGTCTAGGTCAAACACCTAGTCAAGGCTTATCCAAACATGGCAAGTTAAGGGATGCCCAACTCTTGAGCACCTCCTTCATATTTTCGTGCATGGATCACCAGAAAAAGGGTGCACAATGTAAACCCTAAAAGCCACCAAAATTCTAAAAAAAATTTGGATAAATTCGGTGCAAAATTGAAAGAGTTTTGGATTTCTAAAACTCTATCTCATAGAATTCAAAATCCAAACTTATTCCTTTTAGATTTGATCCAAACCACCTTCCATGTAAGAAAGAAGAGAGGAGACCTTTTGTGAACGTGGGAGAGATTTGGGAGAGGGCTTTTGTCACACAAAATAAGTGGAGATTGGCGTTGAATAAGAGAGAGGGCATGGAGAAGGTTTATGTGGTGCAAGGTGGAATCCTAGTCTTACTAGGATTCTGTCTTATGACTTGTTCTAATTTGGTTTCCCAAACCAAATCAAATCAAAATTAGATCAACCTAATCAAAATAGGTCTTAACCCAATTAAGAACCTAATTTAATCAGATTAAATTAGATTTAAATCTGATTTAATTTTCTAATCAAATTAGAAATTAGATTGACCCAAGTCCTAGTTGAACTAGGACTAATTTTTCCTTGCACTTGGCTTATCCAATAAACTAATTGGACTTGATCCAATCAAGTCCAAACCAAATCTAATTAAATCATATTTAATTAGACTTAATCTCAGCCCATTGGCTTAATCAAATTAAGTCAATCAGCAATCGAATTGCTAATAGATCCTCCTGCAACACTTGCACTGGGTTAAATGTCAATCGTATTGATCATTTAACCCTAGAACGATTCTTAATCGTTGATCAATCATCTGATCGGATCATGAACTCTAATGTGTGTGACCTCATAAGTCCGAACGTAAGTTGGTAGCACAGGAATAAATTCCTGTACCAATCGAAGTGACCATCTAGCAATGGTACCCGACGACCGGATAGGTCGAATGTGTAGAACAACATCCTTAGAACCCATGCGGATATAGTTTTCATATAATTCATCCCCTTGACCAAAATGATCATAGGACACCCCAGAGTTCAACTGTCAACTCTGATCAGGTTGTCCACATTGTATTTCAAAATATCAAATCCATCTGATGGATTATCCTGGCCAAGGTTTTACTAAATTGAAATACAGCGACTCATTCTTCTCCAACTCTTGGAGTGGTCAATCCCATCTCGATCATACTCTGACTTCGCAAGTATTTGACTGTGCCCAGAAGCCTTCTGTCCCTGAATTAGAAATTCAGTTAGTCCAGTACCAAAGCATAGTGAGTTGCTTGCAAGTCACTGAGGTGATCTCAAGTCTAAGGGATACTTATACCTATATCCCATCAGAGATATTCTCGACAGTAGAATACTCTGGAGTTGGTCACGTTCAATGATGATGTACCCTTACATCTCACCTGTATACCATACCAGTGTCTCCACACTCCTTGGTTAAGAGGACAACCAACCCATATGGCCTACAGTGACCTATGCTCGATAGAAGCTGTTGTCCTTATTAACAACCTATCATTTGGTCGTGAACAGTTTTAAGGACTAATCGATAAATCCTCTCTTTATCGAATCTAAATAGTCCTAAGGACTTCATCATAACAATGGAGTTCATTAGAAGATGAAAGCTTATGATGAAGATGCCAAATATATTTTATTTATTAACAAATCAATTACAATACTTGATTGCTCAACCGTCAACAGCTTGACGATTGACTTTTTAGGACACATTTTCCAACAAAAATCCCATGGATTAGGTGTATAGGAGGAGGAGGGATGGAATTTTGGAGGATTTAGGACCAGAGCTGGGAGAGGGTCGGAGTGGGGTAAGCTTGGAAAGGATGAATAGGGTTTTAGGAAAGGTCGGGTGTTTTAAAAAAAATTGAGCCCTGACCATCGAGCTGGCTCGAAGTCTTGTTCGGGTCGGCTCGACAGTTGAGTCAGCTCGATAGCCTAGTTTCAAAAAATTTTATAAAAATTTGAAATAAATTCAAAAATTTTAGGATAACTTGGATCAAGCCAACCAAGATATGAGCAAAAAGATATTGAAGAGAATTTTTATTGGAAGGGATCATAAATTTCTAACTCACCTCTGATCATATTAAATCTATCTTCATTCAATGATTTAGTGAAATGTCAGCTAATTGATTTTTTGTTGGGATAAATTCAAGTACAATATCACTGTTTTGAATATGATCTCTAATAAAGTGATGTCTAATTTCAATATATTTTGCTCTATAATGTTGAATGAGATTTTTTGTTAAATTAATGACACTAGTGTTGTCACATTTCAAATAAATTTTATTTTGATCAATGCCATAATTTTTAAGTTGTTGTTTAACCAAAAGAAGTTAAGCATGATAATTTTTGACCACAACATACTCGGCCTTGGCCGTAGACAATACTATCGAATTTTGCTTTTTGCTTAACCATGAGATTAAGTTCAATCCTAAGAATTGACATGTGCCACTAGTACTTTTTCTATCAATTCTACATCCCCCATAACCAGCATCTAAGTATCTAATTAAATCAATTGAGGTTTGCTTAGAGTACTATAAATCTAAGTTTTGTGTTCCCATCCAATATCTTAAAATTCTTTTAACAGTAAGCATATAAGATTCTTTAGGATTAGACTGAAATCTAGCACATATGCAAATACTGAAGAGTATATCAGGTCTACTAGTAGTTAAATATAGTAGAGAGTCAATCATATCTCTATAAAATTTTTGATCTACGCTCTTATTATTTTCATCTTTATCCAATTTGCATGATGGGCTCATAGGCGCCCCACTTGCCTTTGCATTCTCCATCCCAAACTTCTTTGCTATCTCTAAAATGTATTTGGTTTGGGATATGAAAATTTCTTCCTTTATTTGTTTGACTTGAAGCCCAAGGAAGAATGTGAGCTTCCCCATCATGCTCATTTCAAATTCATCCTGTATCAACTTGACAAATTTTTGATAAATATTTTCATTAGTAGATCCAAAAATAATATCATCCATATAAATTTGAACAAGTAGCAAATCTGATTTCTTTCTTTTCAAAAATAATATAGTATCTATACTACCTCTAGAAAAGTTTTTATTAAGCAAAAATTTACTTAATCTATCATACCATGCTCTTGGTACTTATTTTAAATCATACGATGCTTTATTAAATTTAAAAACATGATTTGGATAAGTATGATTTTCAAAACCTGATGATTTCTCTACATACAAAAACTTCTTTAGCAATAAAACTATTTAGGAAAGCACTTTTTACATCCATTTGATATAACTTAAAATCTATATAACAAGCAAAAGTAAGTAATAATCTAATGGCTTCTAATTTAGCTATAGGTGCATATGTTTCATTAAAATCTATTTCTTTTTCTTGATTATATCCCTTAGCAACTAATCTAACTTTATTTCTTATTATATTATCATTTTGATCTAGTTTATTTCTGAATATCCATTTAGTGCCAATAATTAGGTGATCAAAAGGTCTATCAACTAATGTCAAATATTGTTTCTTTTAAATTGATTTAATTTTTCTTGCATAGCAATTAACCAATTAGGATCACTTTCAACTTCTTCAATAATTTTAGGTTCTATTTGAGAAACAAAAGCAAGATAATCATAATTTTCTTTAAAAGAAGCTCTAGTTCTTATCCTTTTAGAAGGATCACTTATGATGAGATCTTTAGGGTGATGGTGTGCATACCTCCATTCTTTAGGCAAATCACCTTGTTCTTTATTGATGTTTTCTTATGAATCCTTTTCTTGCTCTTTACCTTTTTCTTCTTTCTCTTCTTGACTAGGTTTCTTCTTCAAGCTGAGTTCTTTTACTCCATGTTCAAGAATCTCTGCATCATCAAAAGCATCTTCCTTTCTCGAAGATTAATTGTTAGATTCATCAAAGATAATATGGATAGATTCTTCAATAACTAAAGTATGTTTGTTGAAGATTCTATATATTTTGCTTGATGTGGAGTATCCAAGAAAGATTCCTTATCAGACTTAGCATCAAACTTATCAAGGTTATCTTTTCCATTATTTGAAATGAAACATTTACATCCAAAGATACGAAAATAGCTAATGTTAGGTTTTCTACCTTTTCAAAACTCAGAGAGAGTTTTCTTTAAAATTGATCGGATTAAAACTTTATTAAAGATGTAACATACTGTGTTTATGGCTTCAGCCTAAAAATATTCAGATAGATTTCCTTCACAAAGCATGGTACAAGCTATTTCTATTAGAATTCTATTCTTTCTTTCAACTACACTATTTTGTTGTGGGATTCTTGATGCAGAAAAATTATGTTCAATACCATTTTTATTACATAAATATTTAAAAAATTTATTTTTAAATTTAGTGCTATGGTCATTACGAATGCAAACTATAGTTGAATTCTTTTCATTTAAGATTTTTCTATAAAATTTTGAAAAAGTAGAAAAAATTTTATCTTTGTATGTCAAAAACAAAACCCAAGTAAAATGTAAGAAATTATCAACTATCACAAGTCCATATTTCTTTCCTCCTAAGCTTGTAATCCTAGTAGGTCCAAATAAGTCTATATGAATCAATTCAAGTGACCTAATAGTTGAAACTATATTTTTGGATTTAAAACTCCTCCTAGTTTGTTTACCAAATTGATATGCATCCTAAATATGATCATTTTCAAAATTCAATTTAGATAAACCTTTAACTAAATTTTTTGCACTCAATTTTGATAAAGTATGTATGCTTGCATGTCCTAACCTACGATGCTATAGCCAACTAGTTTCTTTGATAGTGTCCTTAGCAACAAGGTATTGGCCACTCTTCATGACTATCTCATCAAGATCAACCAAGTAGATGTTGCCGTGTTTATATCCAATAAATTTGATACTTTCATCAAAGAGACTAGTGACTACGCATGAAGATAATTTAAATATTACTTCAAAGTCTTTGTCACATAATTGACTTATACTAAATAGATTATATTTTAAATTATCAACTAATAATATATTATCAATAAAGATAGAAGGAATAATCTGAATTTTATCAACGTCAATGATCTTTTCTTTGCCATTATCGTCAAAGATGACTACTCCCCCTTTCTTTTTCTCAAGGATGAAGAATTGCTCTTTGTCATCCATCATATGTCTTGAACAGCCGCTATCTAAGTACCATTTTCTTTTTGATTCATTGACTGCAAGGCATTCCTGCATGAAAATCAAGTAGTTTTCTTAGGTATCCAAATTTTCTTGGATCCTTTAGGGTTAGCAACTATGGTTCCTTTTGAAACTCAAATTTTTTTAGTTATTTTATCATTAGTTTTTCTTAAATTACATGCAAATATCTTGTGTCCTATTCTTTCATAACTGAAGCATGTTATGTAAGAAGTGCTATAAGTGGATGATGATGCAGAAAAGTTTTTAAAGAGTTTTTGTTTATTATTAGGTTTATACCCTAAACCTGTCATATCATAAACTTTCTTATGAGTATTTAATATCATTTGTAGTTTATCTAAACTATATATAAATTTTTTAACCAAAGATTTTAATTTATCAACTTCTTTCTTTAAAATTTCATTCTCTTCCCTTAATTTATTATTATTTTGAAGAGTTTTTTCTTTTTCTTTGATTAAAATCTCATTCTTTACTTTTAGATTTTTATTTTTCAGGCTTGCCTTTCTAAATTCTTTCATTAAGTTATGAAAAGTATCTTGAAGTTCATCAAAAGTAAACTCTAAAGATAGTTCAGAGAATATCTCATCATGTAGTGCCATAAGGTAGAAGTTTGCTTCATTTTGGATTTCTTCTTTAGAGCTAGACTCATCACTGTTGCTCCATGTTGCTACCATGGCCTTCTTCTTGATTTTTTTGAATGATTTCTTCAAGGTTGGACAGACCGTCTTGAAGGGTACAGGTTTCTTGTATTCATAGCACAAGGGTTGTTCCTTCTCTTTTTCTTTCTCCCTACTCAGCTCTCCTTTGGTCAGGTTTCTTCTCTTAAATCTATACCTTCTTCTTTCCATAAATTTTTTGATTACAAGAGCCATGTCCTCATTGTCATCATCATTTTTGAAAGACTGACTTTTATCTTCTTCAATTACCATAGATTTTAGGACAATAGTCTTCTTCTTTCGACTCTCATCTTCATTATGCTGCCCCATAGCCAACTTATAAGTCATCAAAGATCCAATCAGCTCCTCAAGTGGCAGCTTGTTCAAGTCTTTCGGCTTTTGAATAGCTATCACCTTAGCTTCCCATGACCTAGGTAAAGACCTAAGAATCTTCCTCACTAAATCACTATTAATATAATCTTTACCTAGACTTTTAAGCCCATTGATAATATCAATAAACCATGTAAACATGCTAGTAATTGAATCAGTGGAATCTATTTTAAACATTTCATATTGATGCACAAGCATATTAATCTTTGATTCTTTAACTTGATTCATCCCTTCACGAGTTACCTCGAGCCTATCCTAAATTTTCTTGATTGAATTGCAAGTGGAAATCTAATTAAACTCATTGACGTCAAGGACACAATATAATATATTCATTGCCTTGGCATTTAGTTGGGCAAGCTTCTTATCCATTTCATCCCAATCCTTCTCAAGCTTAGTTAAAACAACGCCATCCACAATGATTGTAGGTTTGCACAGCCCATTGATTATAATACTCCACATATTATAATCAAGAGTTTGTATGAATATGTACATGCGAGCTTTCCAATAGGTGTAATTCGATCTATTAAAAAGAGGTGGCCTATTGGTAGACTATCCTTCGACAAGTGAGCCTCCCAATTGAGTTATCATGATCTTTTTCTCATGATCGTAAGATCAATAATTAGTAGAGAACCAACCTGATACCAATTATTTTTCAACTAGACAATCCAAGAGGAGTGGTGAATTGGGTTATTAATTTTTTTTTAAATTTAAACTAATGTGTGCAATGCAAAAATATAAATAAGTTAAAAATATAGTGAACAAATGAGCTAAAATTAAATACAAAAGAAGTAAGAGATCACATACATACAAACACAATAAATTTATAGTAGTTCGGTGTACCTCAAACACCTATATCCACTTTCCAAATTATCCCTTAGGAATTTCACTATAATTAATTTGATTATAGCATGTTTATTTTCACCAGACTCACAAACAAATCTAATTAGCTTTAACCCAGATCGATCAATCAAAATCTTTACAAGCCTTATCCCAAGGCTCTTCCAAACTAATTCTAGTTTGGTACAAATTCAGCCCTGTAAGTTTCAACCCCTGTTGAAACTATTAGAGTAATTTCAAAACAAAAAAATAGAACAACAATAAAAATTTAGATGATGATTGAATTATTATTATTGAAGCTTGGTGGTTGAGGATTTGAATGCTTGCAATCAAAGCTCTTTATCCTCTCTTTAATGTTCTCAAAAGATTAAGAGAAAATTGATTGAAAGTTAGTGGACACTCTTGATTGCAATGAATGCCGATTTTCTCTATTTTTCAGATGAACAGTGTGTCTTTTTTGTTTCGTTGACTTTTCTTTTATCTCTGATCTATTTCTTTTAAGATCTGAATGATTTGAACTTGATTCTAGCCATTTTGGACCATTGGAGATGGAAAATAACTGCTATAATCTTTTTCTGGATGACAAATGGCTTCTACAGAACTAGTCGTTGTACTTGTCAGACTGCATCGAATCGACTCAAATTGATCTCGAGTCGACTCGAACAATATTTCTCAAAAATTTAATATTCTGTTTCACTAAGAGAGCTGGCTCGATCTTGCTTCGAGTTGGCTTGAGCTGCAGAATTTGAAATTCATCTTTCTATTCATTTGAGAGAGTCAGCTTGGATTGTGCGTCGAGCTGGCTCGAACAGCATGCCTGAAAAATCTTCTATTGACTTGAGAGAGCCAGCTCGAATCTTGTTTCGAGCTGGCTCGACCGCATGCTAAGCTAAAATAGTGAGGGCATACCATGTCAGAGCTGGCTCGATTTTTAGGTCAGTCAGCTTGAACTCTTTGAGCTGATTTTTCTTGTGTCAATTTTTTTGAAAATCAATTTCTCTTGAGTCAATTAATATTCAATAATATTCGAAATCTTTCAACTACATTTTTATTCTACAAAAATATTCTTTGACATACTTGAAAAGTATTAATATCCAATTATACTTTAATATTTTGTGATCATCAAAATCATTTCTGAGGACAACAAAGATATGTATCATTGATGGTTAATTCTTAAATTACTTTCAATCGATGAATCATCACAGAGATGATGATTGATCTAGTTAGATTGGTGTATGAATCACTTTTCTTTGAGAAGATGAGTCTCAAGTCTACAGTATGGAGATACTGGAGTTAGAGCGCAAGTATTTATTAAAGAATAAAGATACCGAGCATGACCAATACGAGAAGTCATTTAGATGTCTACTCACTCATCAGTGACTTTCTTGATGCTGCAGTAGTGTGACTAGTTCTTAAACCTGTGGTGCTTCGACTATTCATAATGGGGTTGCTACAGTTTGACTGCATAAACACTTAGTCTCCTAGCCATTCAGATCCTTACAGTATATGTTGGTTACAGTAGGTTCGTTGTAGGAGTAGGGTATGCAGTTAGATGAGATTTATCGATCTTAGTAGATAAGAAAAAATCTTATATGATTTATGAGACTGAGTTCAAAAAATCTTGAGCAGGATAGAGTGAATCATGAAAAAAAATTTTCATGAGGTTTCACAAATAAATTTGAGTTGAATAAATCTTACATATGACAGATGAAAGAATTTGATGAGTTTTTCATAACCTCCATCTTATCGAAATTCATGATAGAAGAAATGAATCACATGGTAACTACATTAGGAGATTCATTCATTTTGTTCTGTTAGATTGCTCTATATGCTATTAGACGTCACTGGTGGATTATGGGACCAACAAAAATTATTTTGATAATCAATAATTTTTGATTGATGAGTTAGAATTGTTTCAATCCATTGAAAGAAGTTTCAATGATATTTTAATAAAGATCAAAATATATCTTACTACCAGACAAAATAGAATCTATTGGGTTATACATAAAAGAGATCCTGACTGATCAGATTATCAAATAGTGATTTCGATTCATAAAAGAGATTCAATTAACAATTTGATTGATGATTGAACTTATATGTAAAAGTTACATGGAGGACTTGTTAAGAGTTAGCAAGTTGTTGGAGGACTTAATTACTATTGTTGCTAATTATTTGATTTGAAAAAATAAAAGGGTTGAGTTCTAATCAAATTAAATTCAGATTTGATTTGATTAAATTCGGTTGAGTTTAAATCACATTGGATTTTATTAGTCTAAAGAATTTAGACTAACACCATAAGTACTTGACTTATTAGGAAATCCAAATTAGTCTGGATTCAAACCCAAACCAAGCAAGAGTTTAAACAATAGAAGGACTCTTCTCAGATCCCACGCCCAAGGTCTCACGTACAAATGAAGTCACAATGATTTATTTTTGCATGGAGAAATAGTGAGGGAGCAAAGGGATGGGCGGCACATTATCTCCAAGAGTCCAAGAGCTCTTAAACTCCTATCCAAAAACCCTAACTAACCTAGACATGAGACGTGAAAGAAGGGATGCCTCCTATCTGATTTTTGGCATGAGAAACAAAAAAAAGAAGAGGCGTGAGAAAGGTTTGATAGAGGAAAAGGATGAAGGGATGCTCCAAGGGTTGTACACCTCCCCCTTCCTCTATTTTTCATCCTAACCTCCATGGGATAGAGGTCTTATTCTTCTCCCTTTCTCTCTTTCAATGTCCATGGGATGGATACCTTGCCTCTCTTTCTCTCAATCTAAGAGTTGGATGTTTTCTCCATCTCCTTCTCCTTTAGATTAATCTAAGAGTTGGATGAAAGGAAAGAAGAGAGATTTGATCTCTCATATTCCTCCTTTAGATCTTCTTCTGTTTCTCTTGAGAAAAAAAATAGAAAAGAAGAAATCTAATTAAATCTAATTTCTTCCTCCTACGATAGATCTATTTGGTTCTTTTAAGGAGAGAATCAAAAGAGGGATTGATTTGATAATCCAAAGAGCGATCTCTGCAAGGAAGCTAGCATCTCAGTGAGATTGAGATCTCCTGATCAGATCTACCTCGTGTGGATACCTATAGAGGTTGGATACTTGTGTGGCTTCAATGGACTTTGAAGACATCCGTAGATCATTGGATTGTAGCTTCCACGGATCTTGAAGATATCTATAGATCATTAAATCATGGTGAAGATTCACTCGCACAAAAGTAAAGATCAGATCTCTACTTGAGCATAGATTTTAGTCTTGTATATTATGATGATGTCTGGATTTAATTGAGATATGATCTCTATGCAAGCTTGATTAGATTAAATCTAATGAACATCGTTCTGATATAAGGTTGCTTTGGCATAATGGTGAAATGTTATGTTACATGGTTGTCTTAGAACAATGTTGGTTGTTTTAAAAATTATTTTGAAATTTCTCTTCTGCTGCATTTTAGTTTTTAAAATTTCTGCATGCATATTTATAGAAATGTGATGGCGATCCCTAACAAGAGAGACTCTGGCTTATATAGGAAGGGACCATCCATCTCATTTGAAGTATTTTTCAAAGGACAAAATCGTGAGGCCCATGAGTCAAAATAGACAATATTTTACATGCCGAGGTATGAGCCCTTGACCGTAATATATAGAATTAAAGCAAGTTGGATAAAATAAAAAAATGTAACTAGAATATTACATGATCGAAGGATACTTGCCAAGTTAGAGTTTGATGAGCCTATCAATAGGAGTATGGAAGCTGCAAAGAGCATCTTGACAAGCCTGTCAATAGGTGCATGTTGTGGTTGCATAAGAGTTGACAATATCAACATCTAGAAAGGAGAGCTTTTGCATGATACACAATAATTGAGTAAATGACAGTATTGGGCCATGAAGCATTGCCATTTATCAATTCATGGGCAAAATGATGGCCATTTAAGTATGGGTTTGACATGACATCATTCCTTAAGTATGTGTTAGATCTACAAGGTCTCACAATTATGTGTCACCATGGGATGATGATCTATTCAACTGCAATCACCAATGACAAGGCAAAGAAAAATATAAACTAACAGTAAACAAAATAAGAAAAAACTAAGAAATATTAGAAGGCAACGAAAGGATTGTATGATCTTCATAGATAATGCTCTAACAACAACTCTCAATATCAACGCAAAAGTAGGGATGCCAAAGAGAGGAGTTTTTCATGAGCTTGCTCATATTCGGCTCAAAATTCACCTCCATTAAGATAAAAATATAAATATATTAGCATTCTTTACTATTAT
This sequence comes from Elaeis guineensis, assembly GCF_000442705.2. Taxonomy (NCBI): domain Eukaryota; kingdom Viridiplantae; phylum Streptophyta; class Magnoliopsida; order Arecales; family Arecaceae; genus Elaeis; species Elaeis guineensis. The sequence goes on along the minus strand of NC_025993.2, from coordinate 93,231,773 downwards.
ATATTATTTATATTTTTTCCTAAAATTATCAGAACTTAGCTGAGTTGATTGTATATCAACGTAAATTAAAATATAACTAGAATGATCTCCTAAATAAATAAATAAATAAAAATCTTGAAAAAACTAATGCTCTCATTGGAATTTCTTAACCAAGCTATTTATGAATAGATGGAGTTTGGTTCCTGACATGGCATATAAATCAGCCTCTTTATTATTGATTGACATGTGGTCAGCAATTTTATAAAAATTTAAATTTTAGACAGTTACAACTTTATAATTAAGAAAAATTCAAAAATGAAAGGATGATTATGGCAAATTTAAATCCAAATAAAGAAAGGAGATGATGGCTTATAATGAGGGATTATGTCTCATCCTTTGATTTTCACCTCTAATTATAATAGATCCTTGCTGAAGACTTATATAAATAGGACCAAGGGACCGCAAAAGGGAAAGGATTTTTAAAAGGAGAAACTTTCACAACTCAAAACTTTTATAGTGAGAGGCTCTCAAGCACTCATCCATCATTCTATTTTCTTTCTTTTTACATGTCCATAGGTTTGTAAGCACCCAAGGTTGAGGCCGAGATGATAACTCAAGCCCAAGATAAAGATGAGCCTAAGGCCAAGCTCATCCAAAGGTCGAGGATCTCAGAAGGTCAAGCTCATCAAAAAGCCGATCTTAAAAGCTGAGCTCCAATAAGCTAAGCTCCTAAGGGTAAAGCTCCTAAAGATTGATCTTAAGGCCAATCTGAGTAGGTCGAAGTGAAAAGATCGAGATAAAGGCCATCCAAAATCAGATCAACTAGAACAAGATAATATTTTACACTATAATTCTCTATTATATTTTCTTTATTACTATTCTTTCAAAGTCCGATCTGACTTAGGCATCAAAAGGCTCGGTCGGAGCCAATCCAGTGAGTTATTTTTTATTCATTTGGTGGGCAGATCTGTAACTCTAAGATAAATTATTTTTCATAATCGTGGATCTAATAGCACCCTCCTGATGGTTCTGACTAGGTCAGATTTTGGCAGCAATAGAGTGACGCACTAAGAAGGGGACCAGCCCTGCAATGTAGGGCTCCTCCAATTTGTATACCAGTCTATGATAAAAATAAGGAAGAGGATACCTTCTATCTATATTCTGCTTTACTAGAGGCTGCGGTAAAAATAAAGAGGGCACCTTCCATCTATATATAGACTCTTCCTTGACTAGGAGCTATGTTGTGATGTAAAAGGGAGAGCATTATTAATCTTATATTTATTATGAGTCAAAAAAGATTCTGACTTATATAGAAAGGGACTATCTTTCTCACATGTATCTTTTGAAGGACAAAACTATGAGGCTCATGAGTCAAAGCGGATAATATCTCATTATTGAGCCACGAGCCTTAGCTACAATACTATAGATAATGTCCTCTTCAATCTCCTCTTTCTTATACATAATCAATTCTGAATATCGAAAATGATCACTCTTAAGAACTCCATAATTCTCAATGTTCACTCTATCTTCATCTTTATTTCTAATTTACTAAAGTACCTTCCATCATGGTCCTACTTAACATAAAATTCTTAGTTTTTAAGCACTCCTTCATAATTTAACATTACAATTAATCTTGAGCTTTCTTTCATCCACTAGGATTATATCATCCATAAAGAGTATGTACCAAGTAATATTATCTTGAATATATCTCATAAGATCATCTATAATGACAGCAAAAGGTTAAGGACTTAAAACATATTGTTAGTATAAACATAGTATATTGAGAAGCTCAGTAGTATTTCTACTAATAGCTCTCACACTAATAATCACTTCATTATATATATCCTTAATTATATTAATATATCTAATAAAAATGTCTTTCTTTTCCAACACCTCCATAAAACTTCTTAAGATACCTTATCATATGATTTTTCTAAATAAATAAAAATCATATGAAAATTGTCTCTTTTCTTTGAACTTCTCTAATAACCTCCCAAGAAGAAATATAACTTACATTGTTGACCTCCCCTTATAAAATAAATTTGGTTCTCTAATACTTTCATATCATCCGTTAATATATACTCAATTATATATTGTTGAAGTTTTATAGTCACTCATAGGTTTGATACCATGCTAGTTAGAACAATTTTGAATATCACTAGTAATCGGTTCTTTAACACTCTTCCACCATGAATCAAGCATATTTTTAGTCCCTAAAAGCTTATTAAATAAATTAGTCAACCCCATTAATTATTCTCACATAATCTGAACATTTTCAAATCTTAATAAAAGATCTATTAGGTCAATTGCTTGTCTTATTTTCATCTTTTCAAAGCCTCCTTTACCCCCATCACTCTAATATATATGTGTGCTTAACACTACAATCCTCAAATATAAAAAATTAACTAATATTTACCATTCAACATTAACAAGGTTAACATAGCCATTACCTCGATGGTAGAGACTAGTTTGCCTCATTCATAAAAAATGAGATGCTAAATATCGTTTTTATATTTTTTAACTGCAAAATCAGAAATTTCTATGTTGAATAATTCTTCGAGCTTTCAATTTTTTTTTTCCAAAATATGAGAAAGATATGTAATGCATTATCAAAAACGAGATAAGGCATGGGCTAAAGGATTTGATCAAAGATGGGAGGTCATCAAATTAGAATATTCACTCTATCTTTGAAGATAAGGATATGCTTTCAAATTCAAGGAAATGGGTATATTTTTGTATAGATGAGGGGATCTTGAAGTATGAAAACTACTAAATAAATTAATAAATTACTTATCTAACAAATGCAAAATATAGTCAAATCTGACGATTCCAACATAATCTCTCCAAGATCTAATAACTAATAAATTAATAAATAATATTAATTAAAAATAATTCCTAAAATCCTTCAAATTTCAATTGACTTCCTTAATTCATTTTTCAAGAGTGTAGAGGTTGAAAACAATAACTATTTAGTGCTAAAAGCTCCTATAGACTAAATCTCCAAAATTATCTCAATTAATCTAAATATTTAATCTTTATAATTCCTTTATTTATTCCTAAAAATACTATTTAGTTACAAATAAAAGGGATAAAGTGATCTTACCTCTATAATGTGGCAAGAGGAGCTAGCTATTGATCACCTACTTCCTCTACAAACATATTAAAAAAAAAAGAAGTTCAAGGGATTAGAAATTAAAATTAATTAAGAAAATAGAAAATTGATAGAGAGGAGAGAAGAAAGGTGGCATAACTACTAGCCACACAAGAGAGAAGAGGGAAACAAGATAGAGGGGTGTGTTGGCTAATGATGCAGGGCGACAAGCGAACGAGAGAAAAAGAGATGGAAGGGAAAAAGAAAGATAGGAAGATAAAGAGACTAACCAATAAGGCTTGGGCTAAGAAAGCGGTGGAGAGTGGTGGTATGCTTCGGAGTCGATGGAGCAACAATCTCAATCACAAGGAGGGGAACAAGGACCTCTAGGCTAGAACAAGGGAGAAGGGAAGAAAAAAAAATATGGGTGAAGTGTGGGCCAATCCCCTTGAACAGGGGATGAGGATGGTATTGCAAATATATGGTTCACTGGAAGGTAATTTGGGAGAGGACAGTGACCTCTTTGATGATCGATAAGATAGAGAATGGTTAGGGAGGTGGTAGCTCCTTAAAGGCCCATTCAGAAGTCTAAAGGAAGGATTCCATTGGTAGCATCGCAAACTATGACAAGTGCTGCAACCTCTAGTGCAAAGCTCGACGAGCGCCATGATCCCCGTTAGGTGCCACCTCAAATCCATCGTAGGGCAATTCTTTGTGGCCTGAAACAAGATGCCCCTATTTCAAAATGAAATAAAGGATGCCTTAATTATTTTTTATAAAATTTGAATTGAAGTTGGCAAACCATCTACTGACTTCCTTCTGAATGAAGTTGGCAAACCATCTATTGACTTCCACCTGACTATAGTTGGCAAATCATCTATCGATCGATTTTCTTTTGTAAGTTGGTAAACGATGAAGTTAGACCACTTTTTACAGTAGTATGTTCAGATAGTTATTATTGACTCAAGATTTGATTTTGATGATACAAAATACTAGAATATAAACATACTAATTATGTGTTTAAGAATCATTGTAGGATCTCTAAATGAGTATAAAAAAGTCAATTTAAGCGAAGAAAGAACTCACTCAATTTATCCAAGTCAAAAAAAAATTTAAGCAAAATTTTTTCACTTTTTATTTAGAGAAGTCAACCCATGTAGTCAGAAGCTGACCCCTGAATGCCCGTAATGTTAAATAGAAGACCCTACTTTTGGAAGGTTTCAAGAGTCAACCCTTAGGAAAAAAGAGTCAACCTCGGCACGCTAGAAAGATTAGTACATTTCATGAGTCAACCCCCCACGACCTCAAGTGAAAGGTAAAATGCCTTAGAAAACAACTCTTTCAAGAGTTAACATCAGCTTTTCACAAATGACCCTCAAGATCAGAAGAGTCGACCCTATAATAGTCTTGGGAAGAAGATATAAAGCTTGAGGAAAAAGCCCCTATGAGAGTTAATCCTAGTGCTTCAAGAGCTAACTTATGCTAGCGTGAGTTGACCCTAATATCAGAAGGGTCGACCCCAGAATGGTCTCAGACAAAAACAAAAGATGCCCAAAAATGCAAGATTTTAGATTCAATCCTTAAAGACGACCGGTCGATCTTTGAGTAAATAGAGCTGGCCCCTCTGCATCTAATAGCCTAACAGCTACTTTTTCTGTGAGTTTCTGATGGAAAAATCCCAACTCTAACAACTCTTTTCACCCCTCCAATAACTAATATAGGTGTTCCAACCATTCCTCATGGTATTTAAGGATAGAAATTAAATGAGAAATACGAGATAAAGGACATCAAGAAGAAAAAAACAAGTTTTATTGAGTGTATTGAATGCATTTGAGAAAAATCCAAAGAGAGTGGTAAATAAGCTTTGATTGAGTTAGCTTCTAAGCAAACATCCACAATGCCCAACCTTGCATTCATCAAGCATTAAAAAAGAAGTCCACGAATTCAAAAGCAACCTACTTTGGCTTCTATTGTGCTTCAACGAGCCCTTGTTCTTTTTTTGCTCTTAAAAGAGCTGTGCTTTATGATTCCATTCATTTACTTCTAATTGTTTAATTGTAACAAATTTCAAGGGGGTGAAATTTAGAGGGTCGGTGTGTCCAAATCTTGAATTGGGACGTTGTATCGAGACTCAGAGTTGGGAAGATTGTGATTAATTTACTATCTAAAATTAACTAAATTGATTGTGAGCCTAAGTAAAACAATCAAATTACAATCAAGTTGATTACAGTTGAACTCCCAAGCAAGAATTCAAGGACGTAGATATTGAGTTTGGACCAAATCACTACAAAACTAATGTATTTGTGTGTGATCTCTTGGGTTGCATATCTAAGCAACAACCATAACACATGTTTAGCTACCAGGGAGAGCTGGCGAGAGAGGGGAAAAAGGAGAGAACCAAAGAGAAAAAAAAAAAGAGAGAGATTAGAGAGTGCTCATCACTCAATATTTGCTCCCATCAACCTCAAAATTGTCCTGATTCAATTATTATGTGTTTTTGAAGTAACTTCCTTTTATATTCATCTCTGTTTTGGAATTCTCCTGGGTAATAATCTCTCTTTTGCAATTCTTATGCTAAAACCTATTTTGAGAGGAACAATTCTAGTAACTTATCTATTATTATATTATATATAATGGGTTCTTACTTCCATGTGAATGTTGGCTTTTTAGGTGAATCATCTAAACTCCAAATACTATTTCTTTATTATTCTATCCAGTTATTCTTGGGTATGCAATGCATCCACTTCAGTGCACTGGTCTCCCCTGGGAAACTTCTCAAATGGACCCTAGGAGATCACCTCTTCTTTCTCCTCATCTTATATATGCACTTTGTTTACAAATAAGTGCAGCTTTTTATAATAGAAAAGGGTGAGGTCCCCCTACAACATCCAATCAACCAAGTGTAGGTGACTTTGAATCTAGGTTTATTGGGTAAAACATTCCAATGACTTTACAAACTACACTAGTTGGCAACAAATACACCCCTTTATATTTACTTCAGAAAAAAGAAGTATATTAAAGTATGTAAGATATCAAATATATTCTAGAAAAAAACTTGATGCATACAATTGTATCCATCCAGTGCTCTTCTTCCAACAAACAATCTTCATAATCAAGTGCTAGATTGTAGCCACATTATTGCCACATAATGGATATGGATACATTATTACACATAATGGCAACTAACATTAATTATCGCACCACTTAGAAATCAAAAAATAGGAGAGATGACATATTGCTGCATCAACTTTTTTGTGTGAGATTTGTGTTGTTTTAAGGCACATGAATGCATTTTCTAAGAAAGCACAACAGGCTATCATCTTCCTGCGAGAAGAAAGTGACTCACCGGGTCCATGATCTGCTTCAACCAGCTTCATCCATCAGTAAAATACTATTTTCTAATTTCTACTCCAGTGATCCATTTACCAAGCATCTTACCAACAAAAACACTTTAGATTGTATCCTTTCTAAAAATAATTTCACAAAAAATAATAATTTCAACTCTAACAATCAAACAGTCTTAATCAAAATGCATGATTTTAGATATTTCATTAATAGGGCATCCTTGAAAGCCTATCTTTGCAAGCTAACTTTGTGGTTTTAATCATATGATGGATATAGCATTTCTAGAAATGGATACACGAACATTATGCTACATTCTAAAAATAATCTTTTTAACTACTTAAATAAAAAAAAAACAAAGGTATCTATTCGACCAAGAAATATCTCAGTTCAACAGCAAGCAAGATAAGTAATTTCCATTGAAGATTATCTATTACAATGTAAATTTGCTTAATTTCAGAAATAAAAGGCAGTATGAATTTGTAGACTTCGACATTTTTTGTCCTACATGATGCTATATACCAAAAGATCCATAAAAGATACAGTTGAATTTATAAAACTCCACCAAATACAATTCATCATAGCAAGACATAAAAAAAGGTCAAGAAATAGTAAATTTGAAATATTTGACCAATTTCCAAATTGGTATATGTCATATATACAAGTATGGTCAAATGAATCTTTCTTGTCATCTACCCATGGTATAAGTTTACATTTTGAAAGGCAGGTATCAACCAGTAACTCCTGTCGCAACTATTACTGGAAACAAAGGGAGGCACTCCACAAAAACTTATAATTTACACAAAGATTAATACCAACAAAGTGAACTTCAAGTGAAGGATGAGTTTCAGCAGGTTACCAGGTTGACGGGGCTATAGCCAAAAATATAGCATTGCCTGTTAATCATATAAACCATGTCAAAGGAACTCGTTGATGTCAATGACAAAAATGCAATGCCAATCTATGGTTGCAGCAGTTATACTCATTACAAACAGATAAAAAGTCTACAATATAACTGATCATTGCTAAATTGCTTAAAGAAAGAGAATTTGTGTTGAGAAAGAGACATGTAGCAGTACACGATATGCTCCCAGGTCATAAGCTTGCATTATTTCTTTAAATTTATAAACATTGTGATAATCAATCATAATCAGCCAGTAATAACAAGAAATTTCATAAAAGTAATGAGGGGCAAAGAGACTAACTTAAGAAATTTTGATAGTATAGTATGGTCATGATACCTATTGCTGAACTCGATCAAGCATGGACGAAATGGACAGAGGTTAAGGTGAATTTGACTAAAATCAAACTGACAATAACTTAAGATAAGAAGGCCTTACAAAAGCCTCAAGAAGCCCTGTAGATACAATCCAGGAAAGTTGTGGTTCATAAACAATCATTAATAAACTAGGAATTTATCTGTATTCATTAACTTAGATTGGTATAAATTCTCAACCCATATATGAACATGTTCTGCCTATCATGACATCCTTTAAAAAAAAAAAAAAAGATAGCAGGAGTTAAACATGCAAACAGGACATAATTCTCCAAAACATGTAAACAGAACATACCTCCATAAGATGCACTGATGAAGGCTCATCCTGTTGAGGGAATTTCTTAGACTTTGAATTTATTTCTGATTGTATTGTGTCAAGCTGCTCGCTTATCCCTCTCAACAACCTCCACAGTTCTTTGTTTCTCTCAAACTCTTCCTGCTTAATATTCCTTACATCATCCTCAAGCTGCTGCATCTGCTTCTTCAACAGGTCAACATCAGCTTGAGACGAAACAATCTCACTCCCAGATTCTGCACCAATCAAACGATAATTCATAAAAGCCTCTTTCTGTTGTCTGAGAAATTTGTTTTCATGGAAAGTACATTCTTTCTTTAACAAGTCCTTGTCTCCTGATAAGAAGTTCACAGGTTCTTGTGGCATTGATTTGGGCATTCCAGTAGTTTGCTTGGCTTCCAAAGTAGATTCTTGTAATTCTTTGTGATTGCAGCCGTTACTACTTTCAGGGACTTCATGTATGTCTTGCAGATTGATAGGATTTATTGCGTGACCATCTGCTTCAGGTTCCAAATAAAAACTGCTAAGGTGGTCACAATTAGATATTTTATCTGCATCTTTCATTTGAGATGGTAAAGACAAGGCATCCTTACCGTTTAATGCAATACCCGATATTGAATTGTGTAATGTGTCACCACTCACATCGAAGTACCATGAACATCTGGACTCCTCTCCCAGTCTCACGGAATCTGTGGCCGAGGTTATTTGAAATTCATCATATCCAGATATGCGCTCCTTTTCTTTTAGTTTCCTGCTTGTTTCTGCTGGCTCCCATGCAGACTCCTTAAAGAACTCTTGCAATTTGTGCTCCTTATCACTGAGCTGCTTCATGTAGTCACCACTTCCCCAACAAATTGATTGCCCAGTGGGAAATAAAGAATTATCCTTATCAGCAATATCAATTCCATAGCACAACTTTTCCAAGTGAACGGCAGGCAAAGAGATGTTCCTTTTAGCAGAACGCTCAAAGCATGCCTTGTCCAAAAGTGAAGTACTGCTTTTTAAACATGGATAGTCAAATGTTTCCACTTCTCCAGCCTCAAGGTTCTTGACACCAATACCTGCTAACTTGCGTCTATAAGCATTAATTTGATATTTGAGGGATGCAATCTCTATATCTTTCTGAAATATGACTTCTTTGAGAATTTCCAAAGACTCTTCAGCATGCTGTAGCTTCTCCTCAGCCATTCTTTTGTATTGGCATGCTTCCATTTTCTCTACAGCCTTCTCTTCCTGAAGACGCAAAATCATGGACAGAGCTTCATTGGTTCCAGATGTTGAAGCTTGCCTTTCCTCCTCTAGCTCCGCATAAAGCTCTTTCAAAGCAAGAGACTGGTTGTCGAGAGCTTCCCTTAGAGCAGCAACCTCACATTCAGCCATAGCCAGAAATTATCCAGATTCAATCAACCACCTTATATGAAATATTAATGTCTTCCAATCTGTATCTGAACGGGGTAACAATAAATTTCTGAGAGTCACATAACAGACACTAACCATCTGTAAATAATTCCAAGCAATCTATTTTCCAAACACTCAAACAGAAACCACACAGATTTACATCTATCTCCTATGGATAAATAGGGTAAAAGGTCATAGCAAAGCTAACGTGAAAGAATAAACCAACAATCCAAGCTAAATACCACTTCTGCTAGCAACTCTGTGCATATGTTATGATGCAAATGTGAAAAATTTTCTTTTCATATCTTGTTCTATCCAGATGTCAGTAAATAAAGGGGGAAAATCAAGCAGAAACTCAATTAACAGGTGGATTTCAAGGTAACATGTGGCAGAGCATATGACGAGACTGATGGTGAAAATATTTTCATAAAAAGAACAACATAGATGAAGTAGTTAACTACAAAAAATATATGTATCTCATGTATCATGATTAAATCAGAGAAAAAGCATGTCAAGAAACTTTTAATTGAACGGAAAATAAAATTTAGTTCACATGCACTAGAATCCAAATCCCATTTCCAAGCGTAAAAATTTTTGCATGCCATATCACGAATAGAGACATCTACTCATCTTGCCAACATGCGACTTCGAACTTAGATAAAAGGGAAGAAGGCAGAAGATTACAACTTGCTTAGACAACGATTTTATTTCGAAAAGGCGAATTAAACCAATCTACATAGATAGATAGATAGGCTAGCAAACAAAGACAAAAGAAGGCCAAAAGAAAGAGAAGCACCGACTCACCTGATCGATATCTCTGTAATGCCCAACGCTATAAAATGGTCCCAGGGCAAAAAGCAAGAAAGATTATGGTACCAAAAACCATATTTTTGTTCTACCAAAAACTCTACAGTCGCCAAAGTAACTGATTAGATCCAACAACTCAAGAAGAGGATGATGTTTTAAACAGCGATATAGGCCTGCATCAAAAAAAAAAATCAATAAGAAGTTCCTAAAGTTCTCTGGATTGTTTAAAAATGAAATCTTTTTCCAAAGAGAAAACTATCAGAGATAAATCTTTTTGAAAAAATTAAACAACTCAGGGACCCCACCCATTCCCACAGATCAGAATGCTTCTCCCATAAGGAATTTTTTTCCGCCACGAGAGAGAGAGAAGATAGATACCTATTCCGTGGAGTCTCGAAGAATTCAAGCTCGAAACCTCAACACGCTGTCTCTCTCTCTCTCTCCCCGAGATCTCCAGTGAATCGAACCTTTCCCTCTTTCTGGATTACAAATCCGTTGCCGAAAAGTACATTTAATGGTATTCGGGGGTGATGTACCGGAAAAAAAAAGGTATTACGGGGTGCATTTATCAACGGCCATTTTTGGTTAAAAGTCGTTGTGTCCACCGGAGGGGCGGGTTAAATCCAATGCGCAGTAGAAAGTTTATTTCCATGGACCCTTGACTGCAATACACGACAGACATCAAGATTCCTACAAATTAAACCGAATCTTGAAGTCAAGATGGCGTATCTGAGGCCTGCGGTGGAACAAAGTATCCACCAGACGCTAAACGCGGCTAGGAAAGCGCAGAAGGCCGGCCCAACGGGGCGGTCCCACGTCGCAACACGTTTTGGGGCGTCGAATGAAATCATGATGGGGCCGACAGAAGAACATGGCGCATGATGTGCAAATGGACCGATAAATTTGTCCTTGTGATTTTGGTTAAAAATCATGTTGTGAGCCGATTGCTTCTTGAAAAAAAAGAAAGAAAAATTACGAAGACGCTCCACAAAAAATATTTTGATCTTAAATTTTTTAAGAAATTAATAAAATTTTATAATTTATTTTTTTCTGTAGTAATATAGGCCAGCCATCATTCTGGATCTTGACATCATTAATTAAATGAAAAAAAAAAAAAACTCTTGGGGCATGTCCAGTTTGCAACAAGAGTCGAAATAGGAATGAGAATTAGAATGGAAATATACTCTAATATGTTAGGGTCATGATTGGAATCAAAACCAAATAGACTTTAAATGCTAGAAGAGAGTAGGGATTAGATTTTAGAGGATTCGAGCATTCTATTCCTAATGAAATTGAAATGAAAATGAGATTCTCTCCAACTAAATAGTTTTTAACGGGAGTCATTTATTTTTATTCTCATTACAAAGTCCAACTCCTCCTAACAAATCATATCCTTGATTCAAAGGAGTATGATCATAACTTTCACATGAAAGAAAGATTTATTTTTCTTTTCCACAAAACTACCATTGAATCACCTACCATATAGATCTCAAAGCATTCTGCAGTCCATCATTCTTCCACCAACATAGATCTCAAAATAAGTAGTCAATAGAGATCAAGGAGGCCAAGCTTTCTCTATTATGCATGACCGCTTCGTCCCCAAGCCATCTCATCCACCTATGCTTGCTCTGGTGCCTTGTCAAACGAGACTGAGGCCTCCAACAATGACAAGATATGTATCGCCAGCAAGTCCATCAATGAGATCGAGCAAGCCATCACCTACCCTCTTTCTCCATGCATGATTGCTCGAACGATGAGATCCACCCACTCCAGTACCTTCTTCCCATTTTTTCTTCCACCCGAGGGCATCACTCCTATGTTCTAAGGGCTCCTCGTTTGACAAAGCTGAGGTTCGATGGCACCACACTAATGAGGCCAAGGCAATCACACTCCGATGGCACATTGCCTCTATTACAAGGGCACATCTGTTCCTCTGTTTTGAGGATATCATGCCTTCATTCCAAGGATACTTCAGTTTGATGAGCCCACAATCTAGGGTTGAGGGTCAAGGGCACCATATTAGCAAGGTTAAAGGCACTTGCACCTTTATTCCTCTATTTTGGCAAGGCTAAAGGCCAATGGTGAGGGCACCACACCTCTACTCTTCTATTCCTTTGTTTGGGAGAGACCAAAGGCCAAGAGTGAGGATACTTAGCTGGCATTGGTGCCTCACCTCAACCTATCGAGACCAATCTACTTCCCACCTCCTTAGCAAGCTTCATAACCTCAATTATATTGATGTCTCCATCATGATCATTTTCTTCTCTCTCCAAACTACTGTGCTTCTCCCTCGCTCCCTTCATATACCATTCCACCATCACTACCCTTAGCCTCATTGTCATCATATTTATATTACATCTCAATGGCCTAGAAAGTAGCTACGAGCAAGTGCCACATGGATCAATTTGGACGAAATTAAAATATATAAAGGTTACATGACCCTTGCTAAAGCTTGGCTATGATAAATTCTATAGAATATGAAGACAAAAGCTGAGAAATGATGATTAGGCCATGATGTTGATATGGAGGTCAAAAGACAAAGTTAGCCATAATTGACTACAGTATAAGGCAGGTGAATGGGTCTGAAGAGTATTTCAAAACAAAACTATACTATATGATGCTTATAGTGAGGCGGCTAATATGAAACCATGTCAACATAGGTTGAAGAATAGTTAATGATAGGTTAAGGTCGATAAAATATGAGTATTGATTTGGTAATTAATATGAAATGGATCCCAATAGTTCTACAATAGTAGAAAGGCAATTACCATCAACCATAAAAACCACTATGAGTAGAGAACATGGATGGCAACCATCAAATTAGATAATTATTTTATTTCAATATAAATTAGAAAAAATGTACTCTATAAATAATAATTTTTTCAATAATAGATTCAATGTATATTTTTATTTTCTCATAATTTTACTGTATAAGTAGTTCTATCATATGAATAGTTGTAATTTTGATTTCTATCTTAACCTAGTGCTACACCTTTACTGTAGCTTAGCACCTCTATCATACCACAATATTACACTATTATCCAACAAATCTCTTTCAAATGGTGGTATGATAGTGCCAAAAATCTTTAAAAGGTCAAAACATCTGAATCAATACTACTCTCTATCCTTTCTTTAATCTCCATCATCATCGACATCATTACTATTGAGACTCGACACTTTCCTCCACCAACCAACCTAGTTCTTTAGGATCCCAATTTTTCTCATGCTTGCCTAAATGCTGAATGGGATGATAAATGTCCATGTTGTTACCCTCCTTATCTTGGCCCTCTCTTCCTCTTGCTTCTACTTGCTCAATGCTTGCCTCTTCCTTGCCATGGGCATCTCCAAGATAGTTCCAACACTCCATGCATTGTGGATCCATTAGGAGAACCATGAGCACTATGTGGCACTAGGTCTGGAGCTGATAATGGGTCTAGCCTATGGAATAGAAGCAATCATCTATATTAGCCAGATACCAAAGATGTGGTGCCCTCAGGACATTCAAAATCATCAACCACAACTACTAGATATTCCATGCACTCGTGCTTGTCAAAGCTCTCATTCACTATACCATCACACGTTATGATCCTCGACTGATAAGACTGATCAGGCATAGCTTGTGCTGTATCATCCTATAGCATTCTCCTCCATTCATTTAGTATGAAGGGCATTTTTAAAATTTTAGGACTAGTTCGTTGTCAAGTGATGGTCATGTGATAACAATTTCTAATGGAGATAGATAGGCTAGGCTTCATTGGAATAAAAAAAAAAATTATAATATCTCATTTATTTTTTTTTAAATTAAGAATTGAAGTATTTCTCATATAGATTTGAAAGGTTGTCTTTGTATTTTTTTCAAAAAAAATCGAGAGCAGCTTTTTTCAAGTTTTAAACTATGACACTAATGTTAATCATGCTATTGCAAACTTTTGATAAAAAAATATTTTGTCTAATAAAAAAATGATTAGGAGCTTAGAGGGTAATGGCCATTAGTTGGTTGAAGAATTATTATATCTAAGAAAGCATTTAGTATCCATCCCTATTTCATATGAGGTATCTTATGCGAAATAACATATCTATTTTCTTATTTCTACCATGAGGCTAATTAGGCTACCAACTAGATGCCCAATTTTATAGCCTAAGACAATGGAGGGACTACCTATAGAGAAAATGTACCTAAAGAGTTAGTAGAGAATGTTAGGAAGGATGACAAAGTAGTCTTGTATTTTTGAGGTGAGTAAGCTTTCACTTAAGTATTAGAAAAAAAAAATTTAGATTAATTCTTGAAATTATTCATATATATATATATATATATTAATTTTTATGTTTTCATATTTATTTCATATATCACTATTTTCTCTAGTTTTCGTTCATCAAACCCTGGACAAGGTTAACTAGGATTGTCCAATAAAAAAATTGTTCTTCATTAACCATGAATGAAGTTTGGGACTCATCTTTTCTTGCTTATTTTGCTTCTCTTTTTTTTTCCTTTTTGATAAGAATAGATAGATCATACTAGTTTAGTATAAGTACATGAAATAAGATGAAAAATAAAATATGCCTAAAAGTAATAGCAACAATCACCATCTTGATCTACAAACATCCTCCGAGTGTTGAGTCACGAAGAAAACAACTCAATTCGTCACATTGTTCACCTCATGGTAGATATTCCTAACCACCAAAGAGATGCACTCTATCAAAAACCTTTGGATATCGCACAAGAGAAGTTGGGTATGTGACATCTACGCTTGATTTTGAATCCACCCAACCACCATGACAAAAGCCCCCTCAATGACTAATAGGTCTACTCCCAAGATCTACCTCTATAAGAGATGCCCAACCAAACTGCCCTTAGCTTAGCTATAGGAACCAAAGTATCAAAGAGGTGACTTCTGTTTGCCCCATAAGAGAAACATTCAAGCTACGGATCATAAAATTGATGCCACTGGTGACATCCATCATGCTACCATCGAAGTTAACCTTGAGGATACTCAAGGATGGGTGCTCCTAGGTGACAAAAACTAGATGGTTCACTCCAAAAGTAGAGAAGGAGCCCTAGGTATCCTGAGTTGTTAAGTCACACCATCAGAAGAAAGGCTAGTTATCTTGATAGACTGTTTCAAAGCTCTTTTCAGGATAAACCTCATATGTTGTTTGATAAACCTCATATGTTGTTTGCTACCCTCACAAACCTAGCTATTCCTAGCCAGCCAAATCCAGTAAGCAATGTATGTTGCTCTAATATCCTAATATTAGAGGTACTCATAGCAAAAGCCTAGGCTGGTGCCTCCACCTAGGTAAATACCGAAGTAGCCCCATTAAGGAACCAAACTTGTACAGTCTTCAAGCACTGAAATAACATAAGCGCAATCATCTAGTGTCATCCTCACAGCATAAATGGGTCAGGGAGATATCCATCCCCCGCTCCCTCAACACCCCTCTATTCAGCAAGCACCCCACGTCACTCTCTAGAGGAAGAGGCCAACTCTTGGGTGGACCTCAAGTTTTCAGATCTAAGCGATATCTAATCTCATGGCAAGCTTCACCCTGTAAAGCTCATAGAGATTTTTAGTTGTCACCCTAGTGCAATAGGAGAACCTCTAGACCCTTATATCCTCATGGTGCTAGATTGGAATCGACAAGGAAAGGATCTGCTCTACTAGCTAATCTTTGAATAAATGGGTCACTAGCATAGTATTCCACCTTCGCTCCCTTGGGTAGAAGAGATCAGATACCTAACTAGATTCCACCTCCTCCATAGTGACTAATGTTGGCCACTGATCAATAGGAGGTCAAAGAACCAGGCATCTGACAATACATCAACAACCCAACCATCACCAATTAAGCATCTAGTTTGGGGAAGAACCTCTGGTGTATAAGCACATATCTCCCTTCACAAGAATAAGTTGCTTTAGGGGGCATAAATATTTGCTTTAGTTGTCCACAAATCATACTTAGCCCTCATCACTAAGCTCCAAAGGTTTCCAATCTCCAAAAGAAAATATATTGTATGCCTAACAATCAAGACCTAATCTCATCTAGCAAGTTGGGACTAGATGCCCAACCCCTAATCATTAGTCGGTTAATAGATAACATCTCAAGCAATAAGATGAAGTCCCCCTCTACCCTTGTGCAAAGACCGACAAGAACCCTCAAAGAAGCTATTCAAGCTTCAGAAGAGAGGTCCAAAGGTAATATGGTATTGGATAGAAGGTGGATTGGTATGAAGCTTAAAACCAACCAAACCAACATCACTCCACCCATCATGGGCAACGACCTAGCCTACCAACCATTAAACCACTTCTAGATGCTTTGTTCCATCTTAGTGCACTCAAATCTCCACAATCTCATCCCATGATTGAGACCCCCATGTAGTGCAATACTCCATCCTGCTCTAAAATCCCTAAGCACTCCCTAATTGCTTGCTTTACTTAGGATCTAGCCTTCATGCTGAAATAGATAGTAGACTTTAGGAGGTTCACCTTCTATCCTCAGGTTGCATAATAATCTATCAAGATCCTCATGAAAATTGTAGCATCACCATTGCCCGACTAAGGAAGAGATAGTTGTTTGCAATGAGTAAGTGGGAGACCAGCTGGACCTTAGAGCATGTACATACCCATTTAGGGCCTAACTCTGAGTCATAGCTTAAAAAGCATGAGAAAGAGCATTAGCACAAATAATGAAAAATGTAAGGAGATAGCGAGAAAACTTGGCAAACCTAACCATGCAGTGAAAGAAGTCTGTTAGTGTTGACCCTAGATTTGATTTTGATGAATAACAAAATTATTGAGTATATATTTGATACTAATAATATATTTAAGTATTTGAGGATAAGTTTTAGGAAGCTAGGATCCTATTTCAATAAAGCTCAAGATTTTTGATATGAAGATTCAAAGAAGGAAGATTTAAGAGGTCAAACCAAGTATTTTTTAGGAAAATAAGGGTTTGAGTTGACTCCAGAGGAGTTAAGTTGACTTTGATATAAATTCAATCTTTGGTACAGATCTTGAGTCGATCAAGTACTACTCAAGCTGACTCTGGCATGCAGACTAGTACCAATACAGACATTGAGATGATTCAAGTACTGCTCAAGTCAACTCTCTCAAAAAAGATAAAGAGATAGTTTTTTGGATATCCTGCTCGAGTTGAATCAAAAAAATCTTGAGTCAACTCAAGAAGACCTTGAGCTGACTCAAAAACTACTCAAGTCAACTCGACAGTCTCTGATAGTTCTAACGACTAATTTTCAGAAAGCTACAGAAATTATCCAGAAAGCTCCAAACAGTTATTTTTTGAGTTCCAACAGCTATGAACCCATTTTTAGTCATGCTAACTTGATTTAGAGGGTGTCTAAGCTATTACTAAAGCAAGAAAACTCACAGATACATAAGAAGGTAATTGATACACACTTGAAAAATCTATTCAATAATTAAATAAATTTTTAAGAAGAGTTATTCTACTCCAGCCACTCAGTTTGTTATGCAATCAAGTCTTCCTTAAGAGAAAGAAGAAAGCATTCATTGCAAAAGGCTTTTTAACTTCTCAACTTCGCTATCAAATATTCAACATCAGCTCATTAAAAGAGTTTGTGATTGTATTTAATTTTTGCCCTCATATTTTTGTATTTTA
Source organism: Elaeis guineensis (assembly GCF_000442705.2). Lineage (NCBI taxonomy): Eukaryota > Viridiplantae > Streptophyta > Magnoliopsida > Arecales > Arecaceae > Elaeis > Elaeis guineensis. Next base: position 93,213,953 of record NC_025993.2, on the reverse strand, counting down.
AATTTTAATAGGATTTGAAACTTAAGGGATAGGCTCATCCAAGCCTTGAATTGGATTTGTATGAGTCTAAGAGTAGTTTGAAAAAAAGTTTTAGTTGGTGAGCCCATAAAATCAACTAGATTCAAATTGTAAATTCATAAAATAGACTTATTATAATCTACTAAATATAATAAAATTCACAAGAAGATTGCTTGGAGAGTTGATGTAGGTATTGGTCTTGATACTGAACCACTATAAACTTGATTGTTCATATGTGTGTGACTTTATCTTTCAGTCATTTATTTTTTTTTGCCTTAAATTTTAACATGATAACTCATTGACTTCACTACATACATAATCAACTTACTCTAGAAGTACACATACTTGTTTAAATTAGTAAAAGCTTTTGAAAAATCCAATCCAACCTTATTCTTGGGTTGTATCTCTAGACAACAATTAGTATTATGTTGACTAAGATGAAACTCCTTAATATCTAACTGATCTACTAGTTATTAAATCCAAAACACTTTAAGGTAAATCGAAGAAACTCCTAGCTCATATGATCATAGGCTCTCTCCATGTCGAGCTTGATTGCCATCAGACTATGTTGGATGGAAGCTCTACGGACATCATGCATAAAGTCTTAGGCAATCAAGATATTGTCAGAAATACTGTGACCCCTTACAAAAGCATCCTGCTCCTGATTATGTTAGAAAATATGTCCTAAAGCCAATCATTTGATAATTGTGCTAATTATAATTATATATGAATTGATAAATAATAAAAATTATTTGGTCTTATTCATCATAAAATTACATCTTCTAATGAACTCCTATTCTACGATGAAGTTCTTAGGATTACTTTGATCGATAAAAAAAAATTTATCGCATAATCTTTAAATTGGTTCACGATCAAACGATATGCTATTACTAGGATGATAGTGATATCAAGTGTAGGTCATTGTGTGCTATATGCGTTGGTTGTCCTCGTAAACAAATAGTGTGGAGATACTGATATGGCATGTAGGTGAGATATAGGAGTACATCGTCACTGAACGTGACCAACTGTGGAGCACTCTGCTATCACAGATAACTCGCGAAGGGTATGGGTATAAGTGTTCCTTCGATCTAAGAACACTATGGCGACTTATAAGCGACTCACTGTACTTTGGTGCTGGACAATCTGAGTTTATAATTCAGTGACAGAAGATTTCAGAGTACAGTCAAGTACTTATCAAGTCGGTGTGTGAGTCAAGATGGGATTGACCTCTCTAAATTAGTAGGAGTTAATGTATCAATATATTTTAATTTAGTAAAATCTGAGCTCGGATAATCCATGAGATGGATTTGAAAGGTTAGAATACAATGTAGATGATTTATCTAAGATTGACAGTTAAATTTTAGGTCATCCTCGAGTATTAAGATCAAAGAAATAAATTATACGATAATTATTTATCAATAGGTTCTAGAATGTTGCTTCACTTTCATTCGACCTATCCAAACATCGGATCATCATTGTTAGATGATTACATCGATTGATTCAAAAAATTATTCTTATACTATCAGTTTAGGTTCGAACTTATGAGATCACATTCAAAAAAAGTTTCTAACTAATCATGTGGTTGATCAATGATAAAAAATTATTCAAGAGCTTAATCATCAATTCGATTGATGGTTAACTTTATGCAAAAGTTATAATAAATTAATTCACTAAGTGTTAGTAAATTAATAAAAAATTAATTAATAATTAAATTACTAATTAACTCAATTTAATTGAATAAAAAGGATTAAATAAAATTTAATTAAATTAGATTCAATTAGGTTTGACCCGATTAGATTATGAGATGACCTAATCGCTAAGAGAGAATTATCCCTGAATTGATCAGGACTTTGGTTCAATCAATTTTTAATTTGATTAAAATTTAATTAAAAATTTATGAATTTAATTAGATTAGATTTTATATATTTTATTTAGACTAAAGCAGATGTGATTTGATTTGGATTCAAATAAGAAAATTAAGAGTCCTTATTGGAATAGGACTCTTATACCATGCGCCTCCCACTTTGACACCATATATCCTCATGCACAAATAATTTTTGTATGAGATTTTTTCACACCAAATAGTTCTTTCCCTTCTCTATCTCACATCCAAATTTGGATAGGATCAGGTTTCAAATGGTATGTTCAAATCTGATTTGAAGTAGGATACCATATAGATAATGTTTGATATTATCTCTTAGACTTTGTCACTAACTTATTTTTTTCTCTTTATATGTATGATATTTTGAGTAGATTTTTTGTAAAAAATTAGTTGGAAAGCTGATTTATTATAAAAAAATATGGAAAGGGGTGTCCCATATTTTTTTGATTTATTTTGGTATGAATTTTTGAGTGGGGATGACAACACATCAAGAGTCTATGATCTCTAGGATTGTTTACCCCACCTCCTTACACATTAAAATAAAAGGAGTTTTATTTTATTCTTATGTAGACCTGAGAGAGAGGCCTTCACATTAGGAAAGGTCTTGGGTGTGGTTTCATGATGTGAAAGAAGAGGAGAGTCCTCTTCTCTTGGTGTGTGCACAAAAATCAGATTTCTAGGGTTTTGATTCTCAGGATTTGGGAAGAGAAAAAAATAAAAAAATATATTTTTCTCTCCATCTTTCTTTCACCTCTTTATCTCCTCTAGAAGTCTATCTCTAATATCTAAAAAGATTCCAAAGATTTGAAGAAAGGATCTAAATCAACCAAGAAGAAAGTCTTTGCACGAGCTAGCATTTTCGAGAAGATTGATCAGATCGGGACTTCGAGTGGATTTCTCGTAGAGGTCGGATGCATGTGCGACTGTGAGCAACCAGCAAGAATCTCGTTCACCATATCTTTTAGCAGCGGTGATCATCGATCCATGTAAAGGTATCAAGTTTTGAACTCAGATTAGAAGTAGATGTAATCTACTGCTCACATGCATGCATGCTGATTTTATCTTCAGTATTTTTCAGATTTTATATGCAACATATCATATCATAGATCTTAAAATAAGTTGATTTGATAATTAGATCATATGCATATTAGATTAATTTGATTAATCTAATTATCTTTCACTATAATTTATTCGAAAAAATTTTAAAATACATACATGAAATCGCCTACGTTCTTCAATAGTGATATCAAAGCCTAAGTTCGTTATGACATGATTTATGTGCATATTAAATTTAAATTTAAATTTTATTTAAATTTGATATATGATATTTTGATCTAATTTTAATTAATGGTGGATCGCACAAACTGACATAAGGTTGTCTTGTTGTAGGGTTTACCCCTTACAATGAAAAAATTATCCTAATTTATACTGATCTTCGATAAAATTTAATTTTATGTCATGCATGTGATACTTATAATCTGATTTAGATATGATCTAAAGTTATAATCAGATCTGATGTAATTTAGATTAGATCTAAATTTATATATATATGATATATGATTAGATTAGATGATCCGATTAGCAAGTACTTAGATTGGGTTGATCATCAGACCGTCCGATCTTAGGAGCAAAAAAATTTTAAAGACCCTCTCTTCTCATTCGATGGGATGCTTTTATGGCATGTAGGGGTGCCATGTGATTAGATCCCATAAAAAAGAATGCAAAAGAAAAAAATTATTTTTCTGCAAAACTCTAGATCTTGAAATCCTAGATTTGTTGTATATGATACAAAGTTATATGAAAAATAAAATATCTAATCTATATAATTAAAAATATTTTAATCATAAAAAAATAAAATCTCGAATAATAAAAATTTTAGACATAATCTAAAAGTGTTATGATTAATTTTATTTTAGTGGTATGCAAGAATTTTCAGATTTGAAACTTTTTGAATCATGCTCACACAATTACTGAATTGATCTAGTTTTGAATAGAGTTGACTCAGTCTCCTTATGTAGCTGGTATTGAAAAATGTATCCCAAAGTCAATCGTTAAACGATTGTGCTCATCTTGTAAATTATATATGAATTTTTATTAATAAAATTATTTGATATTTTTATTACAAATTGATCATCTTAGAACTCCTGTATTGTAATGAAGTCTTTAGGACTATTATTAATCAACAAAAGAGGATTTATCGTTAAGTCCTTAAAAATATTCGTGATCAAACGATATGCTATTACTAGGATGATAGTGATATTAAGTGTAGATCGTTGTGTGCCATATGAGTTGGTTGTCCTCTTAACAAAAGAGTATGGAGACACTATTATAGTATGCAGATAGAATATAAGAGTACATTCACATCGAACGTGATCATGTGTCGAGCACTCTACTGTCAAGAGTAGCTTGTGAAGGGTATGGGTATAAGTGTCCCTCCAATCTGAAATCACTACGGTGACTTGTAAGCAACTCATTATACTTTAGTATCGAACCATCTGAGTTTTTAATATAGTGATGAAAAGATATTAGGTGCAGTCAAGTACTTATCAAGTCGGTGTGTGAGTCAAGATGGAATTGACCTCTCTGAATTGATAGGAGATATGCATTAGTGTATTTTAATTTAGTAAAATCTTAGTCAGAATAATCCATGAGATTAATTTAAAAAATTAAAATATAATATTGTTGACTTAATTAGAGTTGATAGTTAAATCCTACGTCACCTTGAGCATTTGGGTCAAAGGGATGAATTATACGGTAACCATACGTCAGTAGGTTCTAGAAGGTTGCTTTGCAATACTTCGATCTATCCGATCGTTGGGTCATCATTGCTAGATTGTTATATTAATTGATATAGAAAGTTATTCCTATACTACTGACTTAGGTTCGAACCTATTGGGTCACATGCATTAGAAGATTTAGTTAGATTTGATGGTTGAAGAGTCCAATTGGATTATGACTCTGGTGAAGAGTCCGACTTGGACTAGGACTCTATAGGAGAGTCCTACTGGGATTGAAACTCTATTATTTATAAAAAATTAATTAGTAATTAGATTACTAATTGACTCAATTTGATTGAGTAAAGAGCTTTGAAATAAGTCTAATTGAATTAGATTCAGTTCGACTCAGATTGGGATTGATATGATCAAACTTGATTACAAAGAAAATTTGATCTTGATTCGATCAGAATTTGGACCTGGCTAATTTCTAATTGGGTTAAAAATTTGATGAGATATTTAAATTTTTAAGTAGATTAGGTTCATTTCTATCAGTGATTTCAATCCATATTTGATTTGGATTAGAATTGAATTAGAAATGGAGAGTCCAAATCAGATTAAGACTCTATCCCTATCTTTTGTGTCACATCTGGATCCATGCCAATTTCTCCACGTCTAATTGGATTTGGATTGTGATTTCTGGCATCATGAGAGAGAATCCAATAAGGGTGGTTGGCTATAGCTGATGAGTCATAATATTATCTCTTGTCTAATTCGAATGCGAACCAAATTAAAGATAAGATGTAGACTAGGAAAAGAATTTTTCATATATGATATATTATTGGAGCCATATTTTTTTTTTATTTTTTTTAAAAAATTCTTTGGCATGTTAGACTTTAGATTCCTTCTCCATGTTCTAATATTTTTCTAAAATTTTTTTGGATGCCAAAAGGAGGTTTTAGCATTGATTCATGGCATATTTTCTTGGAAAGTCCCAATTCCTAGTCTATAAAAGGGGACCCCTCTTTTGGACATCCCATAATCAATTCTCTTGTAGATTTTTTTATTTTTACAGCCTCTTCTCCTCCTCCTCTCTTCCTCCTCCAGATCTCCTATCATTTTGGAGTGTCCATGGTGCTTGTAGAAGAAGGAAGAGATCAGTTGTCGAAGTTATTCGCAAACTAGCATCTCCGAGCCCTTGATCTGCGTCAGTCTTCGCGTGAATTTTTTTATAGAGGCCAGATGACTTCATGTAGCTATGAGTGACCTGAAGAATACCCTCTCTAACTATTGGATTAGAGAAGATCAAGATCAAAATTTGTTTGGTAACGATCTCTAACTTGTTTTGATTCCTATGGTAGATCTAATAGTTAGATCTAGAATTTCAGCATCGATGAGATCGATGTGATTTTTTTTTCAGATCTAAAAAATATATTTTTTATATCAAAGATTTTGATGTGGTAGTCTAAGATTAAATCTTATATATATAATTAAGATTAAATTATTTAATTTATTATTTTTACTACATAAAATTTTAAATTGTATGTACTACACTACCATAAATCTCTTCAACTGGTATCAGAGCTAGATTATTTTGATTTGAATTAATATGACTTTAGATCTAATTTTCTTTGTTATTAGATCTGATTATTTATAATTTAGATTAGATATAAATTAGTTTATTTTTAGATCTAATTATTATTTATTTAGATTAGATGTTTTGAGTAACAAAGTACTCGGATTAGATAATCATCAGGCCGTCCGATCATAGAAGCAAATAGGATTTCATGATCCTCTCCCTCCATTCAATGGAGTGCTTTTCATGGTGTGTATGGGTACCATTGTGAGGTCCCATGAAGAAGAAAGTGAAAAGAGAAACTTACTTTCTTGTAAAATCTTAGATCTTGAAATTTTAGATGTTGTTGTATGTGATGCAAGTTGTAAAGATAGTTAGTTACATCTAATCTTGTTTAATCAAAATTATTTTGATTTAAAATTATAAAAATTTAAATTTGATCTAAAAAATTTTATGATTTGATGTAAAAAATTTACATGAAAAATTATTTTTGAAACCTTAACCATATTGATGCAAAACTTAATTGAGAATTAAGTATCAAGATGATTGGATCTAGAATTATGATTTAGATCTAATGACATTGCATAAAACATGGGGCATGGATTAGCTCAAATCAAGTCTTTCTCTTTAATTGGGTTAGACCTAAGGTTAGAATTAAAGAATTGATTGATCATGTAAAGAAATTGATTAAGTCTAACCAAATATTGAATTAGATTAATCAAGATTTTTCTAGTACAATAGTTGTAGATGGTCAAGTCCATGTCATTGATTAGACCAAATGGATCTTGATTGTGACTCAGTGGTTGAATCCGAATCATTAGGTTGGTCAAATCAAAACTAGTTAACCAATTGATATCTAAGATAAGTTAGGCATTTCGATCGATGATTTTTAATTGAGAGTGGCTTATCTGGCCATTTCGATGGTGTCTAAAGCAAGCTTAGCAGACCCTCCCATCGATCTCACTTATCTGGCTAATTTGATGAACTAAATTTTGATTAGATCGCTAAGTGATTCGAGTTAGCCCATGCCATTAAGGTTGATCAGTGTGACTGATCTAGGTGCCCATTCAATCAGTCTGACCTAACCCGATTCAGTGACTTGGTGAAGTCAGTGGGAGGATTATGGTCTATTAATTGATCTTTTTTTCTCTTCCTTCTTCTCTAAATTGATTAAACCCTCTAAATTATTAAGTCTCTAAAATGAGCTGGTTATGCTGATAACTAGATCATAGCCTCCTATTAAGATGAGTGGTAATGGGTCCATTATTTTTTATTGACATTGCAAGCGCCATTCATCTAGTGTCCTCTCTGAATGATGAAATTATCATTCATCATATGATGTCTCTGTTGAACTATTTGATGATATTTGGATTGACTGAGCTATTTTCAGGTCTAATCATTCATTAAGTAGAATCATTGAGTAGGTTCATATTAATGGTTGCTTGGAGTAGAATCATTAAGTAGAAACTTTCAGTGGAGGCCCATCACCTACTGAAATGAAATCTGAGGCTAAATTAAATACTAGAAGTTATTTGGAGAAACAATTGATTGAGCACATATCCATAAGTGCATATGGGTTAACCGAACCATCCTCAGACCTATATGTAGTTTGTGTAGATTCTAGTACCCGCTAAGGAATTAAGATAATTATTTGAATTGGAGGTAGAGGCTATTAATTTGCATAAAATAATGGAAGGACCTTTAGACTAAAGTCCAAGTCTTTAGGATTAATAAATTTATATACTAATTAGACTTTGTACTTTTTTTGTGTATGCAAATATAACTTCAAACTTGTCACTCTGATCACTGTTGGACAGTGAGAAGCTTACCAGATCAAATTTTGATAATTGGTTTCGAAAGTTAAAGATTGTCCTGGAGCACGGGTGGATTGTTTATGTGATAATGGATCCGGCACTTGAGGAGCCTGCTCCTAACATCTAAGGAGTGGTCTGAGATACTTATTTGAAGTGGCTCAATGACTGCACCATAGTTCATTGCATCATGTGGGCCTCCATGAATGATGAGTTTAGTCGAATGTTTGAAGAAGCTCAGCCAGAGAAAATGCTTCAAGTGTTGAGGGACTCTTTTGGTACTCTTGATGATGTTGAGTGGCACAAGATTAGTTGCATCATTTTTAATGTCCGAATAAGGGAGGATGCATCTGTTACCGATCATGTATTATACATAATCGAGCAGATTAAAAAATTGAGTAAACTCAGCTTCCCTTTGCATGAACAGCTGAGGAAGGATGCGATCCTAAACTCTCTACCCAAGTCCTACCTGCCATTTCTCAGTTATTTCAGAATGACGAAGCCTGTGGTCAACTACCACAGTCTGTTGGGATTGCTATAGACTTTTGAGAAAGATCATCAGCTCCATAAGGAGACAGTAAATCTAGTGAGAGGATCTTCTTCAGGTAGTCATCATCCCTTTAAGAAAGAAAAAGAGAAGACAATCCTAAAAACCCAAGTTCAAGGCTGATCAAAGTCAGGTAGAGTGCTTCTTTTGCAAGAAGCAGGGTCGCTGGAAGAGGAATTATCCTCAGTATATCATTTTTCTTGATCCGAATAGGTCAAAGAAGAAGCAATCAATTGCTGGACAAGGTACTTATGTGATAACACCTTATAACTTCTTTTTTATAGATACAATGACCTGGGTATTGGATACTGGAAGCCCTATTCATATTTACAATTCATTGCAGGGTCTTCAGATCACTAGGAGATTTGGAAAAGATGAGAGATTTTTGAATGTTGGAGATGGAAGATCAGTTCCAGTTCTAGCTTTAGAAATCATCAAGCTTGTATTCGAGTCTCAATATATTATTCTTAATGAGTATCATTACTGTCCTAATTTTTTTTAAATGTTATTTCTATAGTTTTTTTGGCTAATTTCAATTATGAAATATCAATAAAAAAAAATTTGTGATATCATTTTGAATGATGTTACAATTTTATGTGGACAGTTGAACAATAGTATTTATGTTGTATTTAGGCCTAATATAATGTACATTTCAAATAAACGTCCTAGAATAGATGATGTCACGGATGCTACCTTTGGCATTATAGGCTAGGTAATATCAATAAGAACAGGATGAACAAGTTAGCTCAAGAAAAAATTCTTGATAAAGATGATTATGAATCATTACCTATCTGTGAGTCTTGTTTGCTTGAAAAGATGATCAAGTCACTTTTTACTGAAAAAGGTGAACAAGCCAATGATATGCTGGGTTTGATACATACTGATGTATGTGGACCCATGAGCACATGTGTCAGAGGAGGGTACAGCTACTTCATTACATTCACCGATGACCTATCTAGATATGGATACGTCTACTTGATGAAATACAAATCTGAATTGTTTGAAATGTTCAAATGGTTCTGTAATGAAGTAGAGAAACAAACTGAAAAATATATTAAAACTCTTCGATCTGACCGAGGAGCTGAATACCTTTTCAGTGAATTTCTGACATATCTAGGAGAGAATGGAATTCTCTCTCAATGGACCCCTCCGGGGATACCACAACATAATGGCATCTTAGAAAGGAAGAATCAAATCTTGTTAGATATGGTTCGATCCATGATGGGGTTTGCAACTCTACCAATCTCTTTTTGGGGATATACACTTGAAACAGCCTGTCTTGTGCTTAATAATGCTCCACAACATAATGGCATCTTAGAAAGGAGGAATCGAATCTTGTTGGACATGGTTCGATCCATGATGGGGTTTGCAACTCTACTGATCTCTTTTTGGAGATATACACTTGAAACAGCCTGTCTTGTGCTTAATAATATTTCGAGCAAGTCAGTTAGTAAGACACCATTTGAGATATGATCAGGACGTAGGCTGAATCTCTCTTACTTTAGGATTTGGAGGTATCCAGCTTATGTTAAACGATTACAAACTGACAAACTCAGTCTTAGATCCGATAAGTGTAATTTCGTAGGATACCCTAAGAAAATGAGGGGATATTACTTTTACCTGCCTGTTGAACAAAAGGTGTTTGTCAGCAGTAAGGCATACTTTTTGAAAAAAAAAAAATTTTAGTGAAGGAATAAGTGCCTCTAAAATCGAGCTTGACAAACTTCGACTAGTAGAAGAACCAACACCAATGATTGAATCTGAACCAGATTTGATGAGATCAAATCTAGAGCCTAATGAACAAACATCCTTAAGGCGATCCAGTAGAATACCACATCAACAGGACAGATATTTAGGTTTTTTGATCCGAAATGAGGATCCTATCGAACTCGATGAGAACGATGAGAATCCGATCACCTACATGGATGCGATGTAGAGGTTCGATTCTGATAAATGGCTTGAAACAATGAGATCCAAAATGAAGTCCATGAAGATCAATAATATATGGACATTAGTTAACCCACCTGAAGGGATTAAACCCATAGGGTATACATGGGTCTTCAAGAAGAAGAGGGTGTAGATGGAAAGGTGGAGACCTATAAAGCTCGTTTGGTTACCAAAGGTTATCATCAGCGTTATGGTATTGACTGTGATAAGATATTTTCTTCTGTGACAATGCTCAAATTCATTCAGATCATGCTTGCGATAGCAATATACTTAGACTTGAAGTCTGACAAATGGATGTGAAGACAGCTTTCCTAAATAGAGAGCTGAACGAAGAGGTGTATATGATACAACCTGAAGGGTTTATATCTACAGATGAGTCCAAAGTGTGCAAGCTTCAGAGATTCATTTATAAATTGAAGCAAGCATCTCGGAGTTGAAACATACATTTTGATAAGGTGATCAGAATGTATGGATTCGTTAGGAACGGAGAGGGACCCTACATATATAAATGGGCAAATGGTTCAATAATTATATTTCTTGTGTTGTATGTGGATGACATTCTCTTAATCGAGAATAATATCTCTGCATTATAGAAAATAAAAGTTTGACTGTCGTCATAATTCTTTACGAAGGATTGGAGGAAGCAGCCTACATCCTAGGGATGAAGATCTATAGGGATAGATCTAAGAGGCTGCTCGAACTTTTTCAATCCATGTATATAGATACCATACTGAAATGGTTCAGCATGGAGAATTTCAAGAAAAGCTATCTTTCGATAAGTCAAAAAAATTTTCTTTCGAAAGAAGATTGTCCGACAACTCCTCAAGAGAGAGAGTATATGAGTAGAGTTCCATATGCTTCAGCAGTGGATTTTATTATGTACGTCATGACATGTATGAGACCAGACGTGGCATACTCATTAGGGGTAGTGAGTAGATATCAGTTTGATCCAGGAGAAAATCACTGGAAGGTCATAAAGATCATTCTTAAGTATTTAAAAAATACTAAGGACTAGTGGCTTGTGTATGATGAAATTGATTTGAAACTTATGGGGTTCACCGACTCCAGCTTTCAGTCAGACCATGATGATAGTAAGAGTGTGTCGGATTATATTTTTACTTTAAATGATGGAGCAATCTACTGAAAAAGTTCTAAGTAGAATACTATGGCAGACTCTGTTTGCAAAGCAGAACCAAATAGGATGTTGGGACTTTCATAGAAGATGTACATAGAGGAGGTACTAAAAAAATTTAGCATGAAAAACTCCAAAAGAGGTTTAGTACCTTTTAGACATAGCATTCATCTCTCCAAGAAGATGTGTCCTAGCACACCTGAGGAGATTGAACGCATGAGCAAAATCTCTTATGCTTCGATAATAGGGAGCTTCATGTATGCCATGCTATGTACACGACCTGATATAGCCCATGCTGTGAGTGTCACAAGCAGGTATCGGTCGAATCCAGACAAAGAGCACTGAACTTCTGTGAAATGTATCCTTAAGTACTTGAGAAGGACTAAGGATATATTTTTAGTTTTTGGGAATGGAGAACTCCAGGTTCAGGAATTTACAGACTCAAACTTTATGTCTGATATAGATGATCGAAAGTTGACATCTGGGAGTCTGTTCATTTATAATGGTGGTGCAGTTAGCTGGAAGAGTTTCAAGCAGACGGTGATTGCTGATTTTACCATGGAGGCAGAGTATATTGCTGTATCGAAAGCTGTAAAGGAGGTATTCTGGTACAAAAAGTTTGCCGCAGAGCTTGGAGTGATGTCATCAGATGCCGTCCCTCTTTACTGCGACAATAATGACGCCATAGCCCTAGCTAAGGAGCCAAGGTCTCACCAGAAGTCCAAGCATATCGAGCGGTGATTCCATCTGATCCGTGATTACCTCGAAAAAGGTTATGTCGAGGTTAAGAGAGTCGACTCCACAGACAATATGGCAGACCCGCTGACAAAGCCATTAGGCCAGCAGAAGATCCAAGCCCACCTTGAGAAGATAGGACTTAGATATGTAGCCAATTGGCATTAGGTCAAGTGAGAGTTTGTTAGATGTGTACCCTAGATGCCAGATTGGCTGACACATTCCTGTACAAATCATAGGGCAAATTTATAATTTTGACTATAAATGAATAAAAAAGTTATTCTACTATCACATTGTGTACATTATGTCTATGATACATCCTTTGAGTTAGTAGGAATGTTAATTCATATTTTCAAGAGTTAAAAATTTAAGGCATGAATTTACATAACTAACTCAAAAATAGCTCCTGACCATAGGATCATCATGAGGATCGTGATCGATCCGAAAGGTTGGTGTACGATCGCTTTCCTAAGGTAGATATATCTTGAGTCCATGATATGGAGACACCAGAGTGAGAGTACAGATATTTGTTGAGAATGAAAGTACTGAGCGTGACCACCTCGAGCAGTCATAAGGAAGTCTATCTTCTCGTCGATAACTAGCTCGATGCTGCAGCTGTGTGTCTAGTTTTTTGATCTGAGGTACATCGACAGTTTACCTTGAGTGTGTTATAGTTTGACTACACCATAACTCGATCTCCTAGCCATTCAAAATCCTGAGGTGTATGTTGGCTGTAGCATATTCATTGTAGGAACCAAATCACACCAAGGTGGGATCTATCAACCTCGGTAGATGAGAGGAGTAGTCCTATGATGATCGAAAGATCAAGTTCTTAAGCCCATGGCCATGGCAGAGTAAAATAATGAAAAAGAGTTTTCCATTAGGGTTTCACATCGGACTCAGATCGATCGATTGATTCATATGACTGATGTTGGGTTTGATGAGTTCACCTTAACCCTAATTCAGTCAGGACTCATGATAGAGGAACTCAATCATACAGGTAGCTGCATCGAGAGGTTCATCTTCAATTTTGATGGATTGTCACCATATACTGCTAGGTATCACTGATGGATTTTGAGAGCAATTAGAATGATCTTGATGATCAATCATTTTAATTGTCTGAATCAGAAGAATTCTGGTCCATCGAAAAGAGTTTCGATGATGTCGATGATGAGATCACGACATATTTTATTACCATATAGAATTGAACCTAACTAGGTCACACAAATAAGAGTTAGGGTCTGGATGTCATCAATTGAGCTAGCCTAGTTTGATTGATTTGGATCAGATCCAATTAGGTTCAAAAAAATCGTGCTAGCACATGATTGAGCCTAACTTTCTCCTCGTGTAATCTTTTCTATCTCGACTGAGCCAAATATGATTTGACTCACCCAATGTTGCTCCTTAGATTGATTTTGATGATTACAAAGTATTTGAAGGGGTACTAATGATTTTCACTTGAAAAAGACTTATTGCATTTTAGGGACAAAATCATAATTTTACCAAACCCTAATTTGAAAGCATCTAGTGCTAGAACAAAAGATTTGTGATCCATTGGTAAAAATTTTATAGTTTTTGGACATGTATTTTGAAAGATATCCATGTTTGAAAATTTGAGTCGACCTCATGAGTCGACTCATGGCACAATGAGCTGATTGGCACGCAGATTATTTGACTGGCACTATTTTGGCACAGTCTGTGAGTCGACCCATGAGTCGATCCCCCAGGAATGAGTCGACCCATGAGTCGACCTCTGCTATTTTTAGGCCAAAAATTACAGAACCTTGTCTTCTGTTATTTTTCCACAGAAGTTGACCCCATGAGTCGACCCATGAGCATGAGTCGACCCCTATGACGGAAAAGTTCCACAACGGCTAGTTTTTAACCCATTTTAAGTACTTTTAATACTCATTTAATGTGGTCTAACGGCTCTATTTCAGTCCAGAATGTTCTCCACCATTTCTTAAAGCTATAAAAGGGATAAAAAGGTGAGAATCATAAGAGGAGAGATTTTTGAAAAGAGGAATTCAAGCATACTTTTCAGTCCTAAGCAAGAGCTCACTCAAAGCATTCAAGAAGCTTTTAATTCAAGCTCACCAACTCCTCAATGCTCATTCAAGTCTCCAACCATCTTGAGAAAATCGAAAAGAGCCTTCTTCTCTTTGAGTAAAGTGTATTTAAAGCCTCATTCACTCATTAAAGAGCTTCTTTTATATTTTCTGTGCTATTGATTGTTATACTCTGTTTGAGTTATTATTTTTGTTTTGGAAGGTTCCAAAACAAGGAAAGGTTGATCTGAACCTTGAATCGGAGTGTATTAGGTTGGCTTGTACCCAAAAAATAAGTGGACTAGCTTGGGATAGCTAGAGTCAGAGTTTTCGATGAGTGTATTCAGGTTGAATACAAGTTAGTGGATTGAAATTTTCAAGTAGGAGCTTGGAGAGTGGACGTAGGTGCAAGGTTGGCACCGAACCACTATAAATTCTTTTGTTTGTGTTGTGCCTAATTGCTCTTCCTTAGAACTTCTTTATTCTCTTGCCTTCTTGCATTTAACCATTAGCTTTGAATCAACTATACTCTCCTTATTTATCTAGCAATTGTTAAATAATTTTCATAAGATATTAGTTAAGTTTAAAATTTTTAAAAATCCAATTCACCCCCCCTCTTGGGTTGCATAGCTGGGCAACAAGTGGTATCAGAGCCCGGTGCTCTAGCCCTACTTTGATCTAATCAATTAAAGAGCTAAAGATCTATGGCAACTCAAGTTGGCACTTCTCTAGCCGAGGGCAGTCTACTAACCGACCTCCACTTTTCAATGGGTCCAACTATACCTATTGAAAAGCTCAGATAAAAATCTTCATACAAGTACTCGACTATGATATGTGGAGTATCATAGTAAACGACCCTCACACACCCACTAAAATTGTTGATGGTGTGGAATCAGCCAAACCCGAAAAAGATTGGGATGAGGTTGATAAGAAAATGGCCCAACTAAATGCTAAAGCTATGAATGTTCTATATTGCTCTCTTGATGCTAATGAATTTAATCGTATTTCAACTTGCTTGTCTGCTAAAGAAATATGGGATAGATTAGAAGTAACCCATGAAGGAACCAATCAAGTAAAGGAGTCCAAAATTAACATGCTTGTGCATAGATATTAACTGTTTTAAATGGAGCATGATGAGTCTATAACTGAAATGTTTACTCGCTTTACTGATATTATAAATGGTTTAAAGAGTCTTGATAAGTCCTATTCTAACAGTGAGCTTGTAAGAAAGATTCTCAGATCCTTATCAAGAACTTGGGAAGCCAAAGTGACCGCCATCCAAGAAGCTAAAGATTTGAACATCCTACCTTTGGAAGAGCTTCTTGGATCATTGATGACACATGAGCTGAGCATGAAACAACATCAAGAGGAAGAAGTCAAAAAGAAGAGAACAATCGCCCTCAAATCCACAGCTCAACCAGATGAAGAAACTGATGACACCAAAAATGAAGAGCAGGATGAAGAGATGGCACTCATTACCAGAAAGTTCAGGAAGTTTTTAAGAAAAAGAAAACAAGGAATGAGGAAGAGGCCACTCACAAAAGGGAAACAGAGCAAAGAAAAGAAAAAGACCACCCCTTATCTGCTATGAATGCAAGAAACTGGGATACTTCAAGTCCGAATGCCCACAACTGAAGAAGGGTCCCCAGAAGTACAAGAAGAAGACCATGATGGCCACTTGGAGTGGAAGTGATGACTCAAGCTCCGAAGAGGAAGACTCAATTGAATAAGCCAACTTATGCCTTATGGCACATGAAAATGAGGTAAATTTTGAAACTCCTAGTGACTTTACATTTGAAGAACTTCATGAAGCTTTTTATGATTTAATTGATGAACTAAAGAAACTAGGGATAAAGAACAAAGATCTAAAATCAAAAAATTAATCTTTATCGAAACAAAATGAGAGCATTTCAATTGAAAAATCTATCCTGGTTTAAGAAAATCAAAATTTGAAGAATGAAATCGCCAAGCTAAAATCAATAGTTTAAAATTTTACCTTGAGTTCAAACAAACTTAATATGATTCTTGAAAATTAAAAGGCCATGTATGATAAGGCTGGACTTGGCTATAACCCCTTGAAGAAACAAAAGTATCTGAAAAATATCTATGTAAAATCTTCAAGTAACAAGTTTTCTAATATTACTTGCTTCAAATATGGTAGAGTAGGACACAAGTCATACACTTGCTTTTCTAACAAATCTGTAAACTCAAATGTAAAGAAAATATGGGTTCCAAAAGGAACCATTATGACTAACCTAAAAGGACCCAAGAAAGCTTGGGTACCTAAAACAAAAACTTGACTTTTTCCTGCAGGTGTGTCTAGCATCCCAAGGAGAAAACAGAAAATGGTATCTTGATAGCGGATGCTCGAGACACATGACCGATGATGAATCCCAATTCATCACACTTGATGCTAAGAATGGAGGGATGGTCACCTTTGGAGACAATGGTAAAGGAAAGATCATCGGTATAGGTAACATTGGTATCACTCCCTCCAAGTACATTGAAAATATTTTGTTAGTAGATGGTTTAAAGCATAATTTACTAAGCATTAGTCAATTTTGTGATAAAGGATATAAAGTTATTTTTGAATCTTCTGTTTGTATTGTAACTAGTCCTATTAATGAAGGCATTAAATTTGTTAGACATAGATATGATAATGTTTATATGGTAGATTTGAATGA